>NW_017728991.1:2964929-2966149 GCF_001723915.1 Gavialis gangeticus | reverse complement strand
GTGAAGGCTGCAAGTGAGGATATTTTCATGGACCTATCTACCCTACAACACTGGTAAGTTGTTCCCACAGTCCCCAGGAAGATCACTGCTTTAAGGCATTGCCTTGAGATGATGTGGAAGTCATATTACATATATACAGGTGCCAAGACTCACAAGCTACTGTTCAGTTGCTTCACTTCCAACAAGTCCATTTCATTTGTAGTGAGATGGGAGCACAGGATTTCCATCCAGAATGACAGCGTGACATGATCAATCATCTGTATCTGATGAAGTGAGCTTCAGCCCAAAAAAGCTTGAGCTTCTGTAAGTACCAGGATATAGATACAGATATAGATTGAGATAGAGATAGAGATGATATAGATAATCTATCCTGGTACTTACGGAAGCACAAACGTTTTTGGACTGAGGCTCACTTCATCATATACAGATGATCATGTCATGCTGTCACTCTGGTGCCCTTGATGGAAATCCTCTGAGTCTCATCTCACTTCAGATAAAATGGATCTCTACATGTATACATGCATTTCATATATATATATGAAACACACATACGAAACATGTTCATATAAAACACACACACATATACATACAAACACATAAATGTCTCATATATACACACTCATATATACATACATACATATATATGTACATATATGTGTGTGTGTGTGTGTATATATATGAAATGTATGTGTATGTATGTATATGTGTGTTTGTTTTTGTGTATGTGTATGTACACACACACACACACACACACACACATATACATACATACACACACATACTTTGCTTAGTCTATAAGATGCAAATCTACCCTGCCTTCAGCATGACATGTTACTCAGTGGAAAATGCAATGAGGAAGCATCTAGAGGTATGTTAATAAATAATGTAGGCTCTTAGCAGCTATAGCTATTGGACATTGAATCGATTCAGCCGGCCAACCTTGGTGGCTAGCACTTCCAGTCTTTGCGTGATAGTCTAAGGTGCAGAGATTAAACTGAGAAACAACAGGACACACATTTAGTTTTTATTCAGGATGCAGCCACATGCCTGCAGTGGCTCTGCCAGAAGCCAGGGAGTGCTAGAGCACAGCTCCCTGGCACGTAGCCAGCATGGGCTGTTTGTTCACTTCCTCTTCCTGCTGTCCCCATGGGTCTCTGGGATTTGTAGTCCACAATCACACCAGCAGGACTCTGCAGGGTTGCTTATCACTTCCTCTTCCT
>NW_017728991.1:2964707-2964918 GCF_001723915.1 Gavialis gangeticus | reverse complement strand
GGGGTTTAATCAGGGGAAGGGAGGTTTAACCCCCCTTTATAGCCCCAGCCTCAGCCAGGATTTGCCCAGGGAGGTGGGGGGCAGTCCCTGCCTCCTCCCCCTGCCCCAACCCTTCTCTGCTGGAGCAGACAGCACAGCAGAGCCCAACCCAGGGCTGGGAAGCATGCTGGGGGGACTCTGATTTAACTTGAACCAGGAAGGGGCCTGGGAC
>NW_017728991.1:2954228-2959707 GCF_001723915.1 Gavialis gangeticus | reverse complement strand
AGGTGGGGGGCAGTCCCTGCCTCCTCCCCCTGCCCCAACCCTTCTCTGCTGGAGCAGACAGCACAGCAGAGCCCAACCCAGGGCTGGGAAGCATGCTGGGGGGACTCTGATTTAACTTGAACCAGGAAGGGGCCTGGGACAGAAGTTTCATAAACCAGTTTGACCCAAAACAGTTAAGTCTGATACTGCATTCAACCAGGTTTATCTTAAACCAGTTTTAGCCATTTTGAAATTGGGTTATGAGCACTGAACTTCTGTTCTGTTACAGGTTTAAACCAGTTTCTGATCCCTTAAATCAGATTTGCTTCTTGGGCTAGGGACAGAAGTTACACATAAACCAGTTTGTTTTTCAATCCATGGCAATGAGTGGAAACCCCAAAATTCCTTTGACGGACGCGATGTAGCAGCTGATTGTGGTGGGCAGTGGGCACCTGTATCAGGGCATATAGAATAAATAACATCATATTGTCTCACATGGGCACTTAAGACCTGAAATTGTGTACGCACTCCTGGAAGATACAGCTGCTATTTCCTGTGAAATGCTCTCAGTGCAGGCTGAGAGCATTTCACAGGATGGTCTTGCTCCTACTGAAGTCATTGGTAAAAATGTCACCAATGGGGACAGGATCTCTTATGGTGCACATCACTACTGTTGCTTTATCCCTTCCAAAGTAAAGTCCTTTTCCAGACTGGCTGGGTTGCAAAGCTTGTTGAAAATGTCCGGCTTAAAATCTAGGACAGAGCATGCACAATAGCTAAATAAAGTCCACAGGAGAATACACTTCTTTATAAAGCATTTCAATAGGTCCCATGTTGCTAACAGAAACAAATAGATATATACACAAAAGCAAAACTTGATATGAAAAGGCCACACTCCGCAGGCCTTTTATTGCTAACTAGAATGAGTCCTGCTAAGGTTACTGAGAATGAGATGCACTTTCTTTATGTTCTTTCTGCATGTGGAACATTAAAAAGTCATCTAATCTCCTGAAACTACAGGATGAAGAAATATGTTAAAAATTTCCCAATAGTCAGCCACAAAAACACAGACTATTACCAGCTAAAAAACAACATGATTCCCTATGCGCATTAGAATTTGACACTTCTGGGCACCACTAGCATTTAAAAAAAAAAGAGAGAATTAAAAAATAGTTCTGTATAAATGAAAACTCTCTCTTTTCCAGTTGCAAAGCAGAAGAAAAAATGACTCTTCAAACACCAACTAATGAACAAACATGAGAGCTGGAAGGAGAATGACTTCTGTGAGCAAGGCTCACTGTACTGCGTGAGCAACTCCAATACATGGCACGTTTCGAACCCTCGGGAAACTTTTGTTTCTAATTTGAGAGGATTGTCATATTAATAGCTTAAGGTAAATGCTAAAAAAGAAAGAAAACTTGGGCTCCATTCTAAAACAGCAATGGTATTTCAACATTATTTTTATTACTCGGTATTTTTATTACAACAGCAGCTAGAACTAGTCAGAGGTCAGGGGCAGGGTCTGTACAAACACGCATTAGTTTTACCTATATAGTTACTTAACAAATATCAGATATCACCGGGGTGTCTGTATTTTTCAGCCATAATTTCTAGCCTAAAAACAAAGCTTCAGGATCTGTGTTGAGAATGGGATTTCCAAAGACAGCTAAGGGATTTCAACATCTAACTCATATTCGGTTCTCTTAAGATTTGGTTGTCCAAGGTCCCCAATAAAGATCTGTATTTTCAAGAGTACTAAAGATCCCTCCTTTGCTTCTGAAGCTCCTGGCTGCACAGCACTGAATATGAAGCCTCTCATTTGGTCTCTTAAAAGTTTAGATATTGAGTTCAGAGACTACTTTTGTGTTTGAGCAGGTTTTTGAAAGTCTTGACCCCTTGCCTTTGATGATGGGGATGCTTCAGAAGACCTGTCGATGCGGTTCAGTTAAGTATCATGCATCTTTTCTCTTCTTCTGGCTTCTTCTTTGACACTGCTCTGAGGCCCAGACCCAGAACCAGGAGTTAAGCACTTTCTGGATCTGGGTTTGAGTGCTTCAAAGTGGCATGGCAGACATCTGTCAAATAATAGAAAATAGGAGAAGGGTCCTCAGGAGATTATCTAGGCCATGCCCTCTGCTCCAAGGCAGCCTCAGGTTGATCTAAGCCCTTCCTGACAGTGGTCGATTTAGCCTGCTCTTAAAACTCCCCAGTGATGGAGATTCAGCGGCCTCCCTAAATAATCTACTCCAGTGCTTAACTGTCCTTACATGTGTTTTTCACATCACGTGTCATGCAAGTATTCTCCCACCCCCTTCCCAGGGGAACGTGCATAAGCAATGTGGTGTTTTTTGCTTTGGTAGGAATTTCTGTTTATACAGACGTTGCTGTATTTCCATTAAATGCACTAATGACAAGGACGTGCACCTTGGAGAATGTAGTGGAGAGATCGGTGATGTTACTTCCACAGCCTCAGACCAATTCTCCAGAGAGCTCAATTTTCCTCCCAGATGAGATTTACCCTTGTTCCAGAGAGCGCTACCGCACCAGAAAAACATAGTTATCAACCATAGTTGTCTTCATTTTGGAGCTCACCTATATGGCAATACTGTAGTACACCCAAGAAATGGCAAAAGCTTGAATAACCAAGACCAGTCCTTTGTCCGCCCTCGTGGGAGGGCATCTCCCAGCCTATCGGAGGCAAGAAACATCACCTGCAGATGCTGCTACATGGGAATTTAGTCTCGGTGGGTGCATCTACATTTAACAAGTCATTTAGTACTTGCTTTAGCACTTGCTTTATATGCATATAGTATATATTATACACTGAATAACCACCGGTACTGCACAGTCTCGGCAGCACACAGGTCATTTCTGACCCTGCTGCACAGTAGCAACGACCCTATGCTGACGTAGCGTCTCGTGTAGACGCGCCCAGTGAGGAATTCGGGATTACTTCTGCCTGATGAACGAGTCAATGGGTAGAAGTGTGCCCCCGACTGAAGGAGTTGTTATTTTCATGTCTGATAATAAATGGAGTAAGGAGCAAAGTGACTTAGTCCTTGAATGAAGTTCGAGTCAAAGAGGTTGGTAAAATGGTTCTCTACAGAGCAACAGGCATATCCCAGCCCACCGATGCTGCCTTCCACTCGCCCTTCACAAAGTATTTTACTTACTATATCTGCACAGCTGTAGTTCTGCTGTCTATGCTGTGTCTTAAGCCCCTTTAATCCTTTTCCCTACAGAACAGATGAGAAATTGCCCAGTCTGTGCTGTTTTCTGCAGGGTCCAAGAGTTCACAGTGGATTTCCTCTCCTGGGCTTGAGACGACTGGGTTTGATGGTAGTCTAAGCAATGCCTTTTTGTTCACTGTTTAAAACCTTGTTATTCAGCCCTATTTCCGAGGAACGCAGACCCTTGACAATAAGCTCTTGGAAGAAATGGTGTCTCAGCTTCCAGCTGTCAACCGCGAGTCAGCGACAGTGCCATGAACAGAGCCCAGGTGTCCCGACTCCCGATCCCAAACCCCAATCCCTGGGCAACGTTCCTCTCTCCAAGCCAATTGCAAGACAAAGGAATTGCATCCAGAAGCAGAAAGTCAGTCCTGGAGACAACATATTTAAATGCAGGCCTTTGTAACGAATCAAAAGGCAAAACCCCATACAGGCTGCAAACATAGCTGACATATATTCCTTGGTTTCTGATGCCCGAATATTGCTTAATCACAGCCTTTATCTTTTGGCATTATAACGTATACAACTATATAGGAATCCGTTTCCTGCATCGTAGAAACTTTGAAACTGCCGTGCTTTTTTTCTCTGCCTCACACTTGTAGCAAGTCTCTTATGAAAACATTTTAATTATCTTTTTCCCCTAAACAACCTAGGTGATGCTGATGTGTTTATTTTAACTCTGTAATGCCCACGGCTTGCTAAAAGCCTAGCATTTGCACAGAATGGCTGTCGGCTTTGGCCAAGGTTTTCCAACGTGACTGATATGATTGCAGGTACCTCAAGTTGGTTTTTGGGGAGGGGGTTGGGGGGGGTCCAATTTTTGTGGCCCCATAGCCAAATTTGGTTGATAGAAAGTATAGAACCCCCCAAGTCTCTAATTATTTCTGAAAATCATGGCCTTAAACTTTATAGGAAAGACATCTAGAAGTTAACAGACCACAAGGACATTTCTAGCCAAGCTCCAAACCACAAAGCAGCGTTTAAAAGAGGGCTATATCCCTGCCCCACCATTGTGCAGAGGGATGCGGTAAATGTTCGTGGAGAATCTGATCCTCTGTTATTTTCTATAGGACACTAGAAACTTTTTCCATAGAAAAAGTGGGACCCTACTGATGCCGTCCCCCTTCATGCCTATAGGGCTTTCCTATACTGGAAGAACAAGGCATGCATCATTCCCTGATCCTCCAGTTAACAGATTACAGAAGCAAGGAGGGGGAAACATGCCTCGTTGCCTGGAAGGGATCCAACGGGGAACACGTTGTCCGGGACAGTGCCTGGGTTGCTAAGCAATTTCCAATCCTACCTAAAGAGAAGCCAGTGGTGATAACGCCACTAAAGGAGAAGCAGCACAATGGCAACTGTCTCTGCGTTCATCGTGCAGATAGGATCTCAGGACCCCAGCAGCATGCAACTATTAGAGCCAAAGGACACAGATAATGTTGCAAGGCATGGCTTTAGAGATGGTAATGACCGTGCCACGCAGGCACAAACAAACCCCGCTCCTCCTCCTCTCCCCCTTGCTTCCCTTGCTGCTCGTTTTCTCGGCCCCTTCTCGCTGGCAGACACTCGATCCCAAAGGTCATTGAGTTTCTGGTCCTCTGGAGGCCACGGGAGGCTGAGTGATACGTGTGGGAAAGCGGCAGCCATCTTTTGGTGCACCTGTTTTCTGCATGCCCCCCCCCCCCTTCGGCCTCGTCCATTGTGCGCCGCCTTCTTCTGTTTCAGCAGGAGCAGAATAGAAGCGGAGCAGCGCGCATTCTGCACAAACCTGCACACACAAAAACTCCCATGGAAGAGTGGAGGAAGCCCCTTCCCGCGTCCCCTCGGAGGGGCGGCCCAGTTGCACGGTTGAATGGCAAGTTTAGCAACACTATCCTCTTTTCAGAGCGGCAGCGCAGCGAGGTCACTAAATAGCCCTAAGCAGGTCCCTCTAAGCGTGTGACCATTTTAATGTGCCTGCGAACAATGAGAGTAGAAAGCTGACTTAAAAAAAAATATAACAAAGCCAAACTCCTTGTATCTTGTATCCCTCGGAACAACATATCCATTACTTTTTGTGGAAGGAAACAGTGGGAGATCAAAGGCATCTAAGATTTCTGCCTTCCAAGTAAAGCATCTGCAGAATAATCCTACCCAGAAGCCTCAGCACGTCAGGCTGTAGAAAGTAAACTGAGCTTTAAGAATGCAGAATCCAGCACTTGAGGAAGGGGCTTTGGGGCTTTTTTTAAGGCAAAACCAAACACAACAAAAAGACCCTGTAGAGTTAACAT
>NW_017728991.1:2939324-2949228 GCF_001723915.1 Gavialis gangeticus | reverse complement strand
TGTGGAAGGAAACAGTGGGAGATCAAAGGCATCTAAGATTTCTGCCTTCCAAGTAAAGCATCTGCAGAATAATCCTACCCAGAAGCCTCAGCACGTCAGGCTGTAGAAAGTAAACTGAGCTTTAAGAATGCAGAATCCAGCACTTGAGGAAGGGGCTTTGGGGCTTTTTTTAAGGCAAAACCAAACACAACAAAAAGACCCTGTAGAGTTATCCTCATCTGACAAAGCCAGCTGATTCATACTGGTTCCTTTTGATGTGTGGATGTATCTTAAACCTGCCTTTTTCAGCCCCTAAAAGGTGGTTTAAAAAACCCTAGAGTAACATCCTCATCTGACAAAACTGGCTGATTCATATTGGTTTCTTTTGACGTGTGGGGGTTTCTGAACCTGCCTTTTTCAACCCCTATAAGGTGCTTTAAAAACCCTCTGGATAGGGATTTATTTTACTGCCAAATTAGGCTTTCAGGCTAATATTCATATATCCATATATATCCCAAACCATGTTGCCTAGAAAACGCTAGGAAGAATGGAGGTGCTGGTTCTGGCCATGTTGGCCCAAGGACACAGGCAGGCAAGGCTCTTTGGGTAAATGTGATCTCTTTTATTAGCCCAACTATAAATAATAAATAATAAAATAAACTATAACGCTCTAAATGCTATGTTTGCAAGCTTTCGGGTACAAACACCCTTCTAATAAAAGGGATATCTGTATATGGATATTAAGGAAAAAGAAGGGTGTTTGTATCCAAAAGCTTGCAAAGACCAATTTTTCCAACTATTTATTTGGAAAAATTGGTCTTTGCAAGCTTTCGGGTACAAACACCCTTCTTTTATTAGACCAACTAAATAGTTGGAAAAAATAGTCTAATAAAAGAAAGATGTTTGGACCCAAATGCTTGCAAAGACCATTTTTTCCAACTATTTAATTTGTGTGCTAAAAGAAGGGTGTTTGTACCCAAATGCATGTAACAGATAACTAAATAACTGGGGGGAAATTGTTCTTTGCAAGCGCTGGAGTTGCAAACACCCTTCTTAAAGGAAGAAAGACAAGGTTCTTTGGATAAATCTGATATCTACACCCCTTCTTGAAGAAGGGTGTTTGTACCCAAAAGCGTGCAAAGAACAATTTTTCCAACCATTTAGTTGCTCTAATAAAAGAGATCGCATTTACCCAAAGAACCTTGTCTGCCTAGGAAGTATGAAGTAGTTGAGGTCTTGGGATAGACTAGTTTAGGGTAATAGCTGTATTGATAGCATCCAAGGGGACCATCATGCTGCACCAATCTAAGTCCCTGCCTACATTAAAGTCTGTGGTGTAATATAGCCAGCTTGCTTTAAATGGGCTCCTTGGCAGAGCGAATTGGCCAGTACTGAGCTTTCGGCTGCCATGGCTTGATGACTTCTCTTGCCCAAGCTAGCTGTCTGTAAGCTAGCTTAGGTATCTCTACACCCCCCTGAAGTCTGCAGTATAGACGTCCCTTCAGCCAGTAACACTCCTCACTGCAGTCAGGTGTTTCTTAAACAGCCTTGCTCTCTTTGCAAATGGATGGAAACAACCATGGCTTTTGTTTTATAACCTCTTCAGCACATAGATTCCTTTGTGGCACACACTGTCTCATTTTAGGCAAACTGAAATTGTAGAAATGCAGAAATAATAATAAACAGAGTAGCCTCAGACTGAGAAACCCGAAGTTCAGCACAGGTGCCAAATGCAGCCTGAATCCTAAATTTAAGTTCACAGCTCTCTCCGCTTCCAGCAGCTAGAGAACAAGGACACGGCTAGCTAACCGCATGTTTTCATTGCTGCTGGACTTCTCCAGCAAGCCATTTCTATTCATTTTTCCAAGAAGGTGCAAGTGCCAATAGTCTGGAGTCTGGGTGAAAAAAAAAATGTTATAATGTTTTTCCATTGGAATATTGGGATTTTGACCCCCCAAAAAAGTGTTTTGGCCAAATTATTTGGTTTTACATTGGAAAAATAAGTACCACTGGGATATTCCCAATAAATGGCATTGAGAAAAATAAATAGGTTTTCATCAGGGAATATATACACACACGTATCTGTGTGTATACTTATGTATGTATGGGGGGGGGTGTATATAGGTATGTACCTGTATGTATGTACACATATGTATGTGTGTGTGTATATATATGGATGGATGGATGGATGTACCTATATGTATGAATGTATGTATAGTTGGGCTAGAAATTCTCTGAATTTTTCTTTCTGGCAATTTTCAACTGAGCATTTGGGGAGGGGTTGGGGGGAGAATTTATTTTCAGGTTTCTGAAGAAAAGTTGCAATTTTCAATGGAAAATGTCAAAAAAGAATGTGGACTATTCCATTGACATTTTCTGGAAGTGCAGGGGACAGGCTCCAATTCACTTTATTTTCTCTTATTTTTACAGTCTCAGTATTTGTGCAAATTAAATATGGCTGTCAGGCTGCCGACTCTTGAAAAGTTAATTAGGCCCTATAGAAATCATTTAACCATTTGATAGAACTCAGGACCTAACACGGCTTTCCTAGTTACATTGGGATGCTATAGTGGAAAAATAGTTTTCTGTTAAATAATACAGAATAGTTCCAAAAAAAAAAAATATCGCTCACTTCCCATTACATTTAAGAGGGCTTTCCCATTAGGGCTGACATTTTAAAGATGTATTCTAAAGTCATCTGCCTTCATGTTGATGAGAACTGGAAAAGAAGATGAAATGATTTTAATCTATTTTTTTAAGGCTCTGAGTAGCAGTCAAACCACCACACTAATCCGTAATCCCCAGATAATCATCACCCTGCAATTTTAAAATGTGGTCAGAGAATGACAGGAGCAGCCAGGAGTACAGCAATTAGGCGCAGCCCATCAGAGGGGTTTTATTATTATTAGCGCTATTTGCATTATTATTATTTAAAGTATACCTCTGGCACGTCTCATAGAAACCTCCTTATGTGTCTTGAAGTGAGTGAGGTTTCAGGAAAAAGGGGTAGCAGAGTCAATGACACACAGAAGAACAATGTTCAGGCAGTTTTTAATAAAACAAAAATAATCCTTCCTTTAAAAAAATACATAGTTCGCCACACATTTTAAAACACTGAGATATTGCATAACTCCTAACCACGGAGTTAGCTGGGCATAGTGTGCTCCTTTATTCTCTGAGCTTAATGCTTATACTTTGCTACCCAGCTTCTATAGCTGCATGAGATTTCTTAAAACAACCCTCATGTCTCTTCCAATAAACCAAGTCATTGTTATGTATGTGAGCTACACTGAGAAAATTAATAGGAGAGAGGGAGAAGTTGGGGTTTTCTAGGAGAGAGTTTCTGAGTGGGAAACACTTTTACACTTGAAATGTTCTCAACGTATTATGTAGACATTAAGCCAGATGCCTGGTAGGCTGTGTAGATGGCAGCCAGATATAGTTATATAGCTAGATACTCATGAGAACAACCACATTTAGTTATACAGCTAGATACTCATGAGAGCAGCATACTAAAGCCATTAACAAACGTGGGAGCATTGCAATTTTCCATGCTTAATTTTCAACCCAATCCAGGATGGAGAGGCAAAATATTGAAGTGTTTTTATTTGAAATGTCACCACCTTTTAATTCAGGTCACTCTGACATTAAGCTGCATCTGCCTATATCATCATGTTGCCTTGTAGGGATGCTAGTTCAAGTCCCCTGTGCCCCATTCTCTCCCTGTATTAAGTTGACCACCCCCGGCACGCTACATCTCCATCACGTACCGTGCCCACTCAGCTAGAGGAAAGACCAAAATGCAAGGGATCAAACCTGTAAGGAAAAACAAGGGCATCTGGCATCTGCATTTCAGCTGCTGTTATGCACATCATATACATTAAAGCTGAACTAGCTGGCAGCAAAATATTTTATACTGATTTTCTGGAGGGGGAATGAAACAAAAAATAGCGAAATTTCATCACTCTCCTGCTGAAGATTTTGAGCAGGCTTAAACCATTTGGACAGCAAATCTCTGTCTAACTCCAGTTGAGAGAGCATTGTTTCTTCTTGAAGATAACTCATACAGCCTGGTGATGTGGTACTTTGCCATCCATTTCTCACTGTCTTCTTGGAAAGAATATTTACCCATTCACCTATCTTTATTGATCAATGGCAACTTTGCCAAAATTACAAACACTATCCAGCTCCCACTCGTATCATTGGCTATCATTAGAGCAATATGGGATATAATACTCTAACATCCATTTTTTATTATAGATTATATTTCTTCCCTCCTGTGCTGCTTGTCAAATGATGATTGTTATGTGTAGAAATGAACCTTAAAAACACCAGCTATTGCCTGGGGTCCGTCCTATAATCAAAGCACATGCCACCCATGGCTAATTAGACATTAGTCCAATGTCAGCTGATTAGTTTAGAACGGTCCTACCACCCAGCAGAAAAAGCAGGAAGGCTCGGTCAAAGACACACAAGGCCTTTGACCATCAGTGATGGAAGGAAAGTGGTACCCAAAGGAGATGGCGGTGGGATGCCTTTAAAAAGCCACGAATACAAGTGTAGGTCAGTGCATTGATACAGGGTGGATGCAGGAAGGGTTGTGTTTCTTTCCTGATTTAGAGACGGGAACCAGTTAACAAGTAAAGTGAATCCCGGCAAAGTTTCCAGTCATTCGAAAAATAAATACAATAGCTGTCACCACCAGAATATACTGCAAGACTCTTTCCATCTGTCTTGGTTATTTTATACCAAACACCCACAGGCACTTAACAGTTAGCTGCAGAATTGCCTTGGGATCTTCTACAGAGAGATGCAACCACTGAGCAAAGGTGTAAAATCAGTGAGGGTGGTTTTATTTTTCCTTTGCACAGGGAGGGGAGACGGGCAGGAGGCAATGGCAGGACAAGAGGGTGGCAAGTGGAGGTAAGCACTACATCGCGGGTAGCGGGAAGAGGTAGCAACGGGGGATTTGGGGGGAAAGATGGTGTTATAGTGCAGCAAGAGGGACAGGAGGTTGCAATGAGGGAGGTACCTCCAAAGGAAAACACATCAAGAACTTTTGAGGCCATTCAATCAGCAATAGGAACCTCTAACAAGATGACCACTTGAAGGCCATCAATATTAAGAAACTTGGACACCAAAGGAGCCTTAACAAGCTGATTATCTCATAAGAGAAAGCAGCTGTGCTGAAGGTCATTTCACTATAGCCGGGCAGGGAAGACCCCAGGTCCATTTTGCAGGGGGGTGCTCCAGTACATTTGGCTACGATTTAGAGACCATTTTTCAAAGTCCTTCATGTCCTTTTTTATTTCGCCCCCCGCCGGACTCTGAATTTATGGGCCAGGAACAGTCAAAGTTGTCTTGATGGATTAAACAGAGACAAGTCGGTATCAAGTAAATTAAAAATGAAATGGTTACAGCTGTTGGAACGGTCTCGGGGCCAGAGGAGGTAAAAAAGCCTTTCTAGCCTCAAGGGGGCTGGAAGTAATCTGGGAAGCAACAAACTCTTAAATAAAAGCAACTTGAGAGAAAGCCCTGGCCATCACCAAAGTCCAGAGAGAGACAGAGAGCATCCGAAGTCATCATGGCCCCCTGCAACTTAAGGCAAACCATAAGACTGTTAAATTTCCCAGCGGTGACTTTCAAAAGTGTCCCCAAATTCTTTCCCATCCTAACAGCGCAGAGGAGATAGCAAGAGAAGGCAATGAGGTGGGTATTCGTGGACAAGAGATTTCAGTTGTTTCTTGAAAATCTTTTCCATATGCCTTGGAGCCACCAGGGTTAAAGCTAGAAGTTGTTGGGTGGGTTTATCAGGCACAAAGCAATATCAGGTGTCCTGCGGCAGTGAATGCATTCTGTTTAAGGAGCGGAGAGGTGACCGCTTATGATAAAAACAATAGTAACCTTCATCTATTTAAGCCCCCGTCCTTCCTGAATGCTTCACAGGCTGTATACAGACAGCACCACAAAAATGCAGCCTCCTCTGGGGATTTAATAGATGGGGCAGACAACGGCCATGGAAAACAGGGTCTAGCCAATATTATGGGCGAGGGGTTCTGTAACCACATGGCCTTTGTTTTCTGAGGTGTCCTGTCACAGACTCTCATCCCTTGAACCTATAAAAGTCTGTAAAATGTCTTGAACTCACAGGGTGAAAGGCTGAATTAGCTTCTGGGCTTTCCAGCTATAGCTTCGGGGGCTCAAAGGGTTCATGCTGATGAATAAGCTACTGGTCCACATCCCATTCACTGGTTCTATGAGAAAATGGCTGGCTCCAGCATTGCAAGACTAGCCTGTGGGATAGTCAAGGGCTCTAAGATCCTTTTGGGCCCTGTGCACTACATTATATGACTGTAACAAGGACCCAGCTGAGCTCTGCACTTACCAAGGTGATGACCACTGGACTGCTCTGCAAGGGGCATGCTCCCGGTTAGCTCCAAAGAGGAGCAGAAAATCTGAGGACTGACAGCGCACTCATCCACACCAATGCTCCCTGGGTGGGATGGGCAACTGGTGAGCAGTGCCAGGTTGGGGTGAGAGCTGGAAGCCAGGCTCCACCTGGGTCTGGGGCTCGGTGTGAGAAGAGGGCAAGCGGCCAGCACAGCCAGCAAGACCCAGATGCCACAGGTGCAGGAGCTGATGAGCCCTTCTGGGGCTCTCAGCATCTGGCAGTAGCCATAAGATGTGGGGGCAGGCAGGGGTCTGGATTGGCCCAGGCCAGCCCAGAACCTCCTGCATAAGATAGCGCCGGACACAGAAGCAGGGCAAATATTGGTGTAGGCACTGGCCCATGCCATGTCCTTCCTCCAGAACTGAGGACCTACGATCAAAGACCAACTTGACCCCGGCTCTCCCTGCAGAGCCCTGACCATCATGCAGCTGCTGGAGGTCAGGTACCTTTAGGGTCCCCACAGGTTCATAATACCTGTGGGCTCAGGCTACCTGAATGACTTGGTCCAAGATAAGCCAGCCCAGTTGGATTAGGCTCATAATGGGGAAAACCCTGAAGAGCCCTGACCACCTGGAGAAAGGCAGCCATGTTAAGCTGCTGGGCTGAGGCAAGGCCTGAAGCAGATATGGACACTCTTATTTAAGTTATATTGGTTTATTTATTTTCTTATGTGGCATGGATTCATAGTTTCATAGTTGTTGGGGGCTGGAAGGGACTGTAAAGATCATTGGGTTCATCCCCCTGCACGTGGGCAGGGTAGACTACTGGAATCAAATTCCATTGCATTGATTGCAGACCTTTAACAAGACCACCCAGGCTCAGTAAATTTATGCTGTCCCCAGGCCACTTGATTTTCTTCCTTCACAGACCTTCTACCTAGCACAAGAAGCCAGGTGCCTAGGAAGACCAGGCGCTTAGTCCAATGACCAACAGAACACCTGAGTGGAAAGGGCGGGGGTGTAGGGGAGGTGGAGCCCCACAGAAGACTCTCGGACATCATGACCTGTACCAGTCTTAACAAACCCTATACAATCAGGTACCATGTCCTGATATTCCCTTATTTTTGTATCTCACCTGCCATGACTTGGTGCAACTATAAAGGATAAGATACCCATTCAGAGTGGGGCACCCAAGCCCCACCCCAGTGTAGCCACTCAGCCTGGGTCCCTCTACAGGGACATACATGTAACAAGACAAGCATCAGATATCACAATTAAGGGGCAGGGGAAGTTTCTGCACAGGATGGATTTTGTATGGGGCCATCATGGATGTCAAAGTGATCACCCCTACAGAAGGATAGCCTCATTACAGTGGGAGCTAGCTCTGGTATCTCTGCTCTGGGCTGCCGTGTGCAGTGCACCATCCCCAATGTGGCTCTGTGATACGTGTCACTACACAAGGTCTCTTGAGAGCATGCACTTATAAATACCTGATACCTTTCCTCTTGCTACAAACAGGCAAATGTTGAAACAACGAGCCTCACATCCCCCTAGGTTGTAGGTGATACCTTACTTTTATAGAAGATAGCCATACCCTGGGGTCTAAAATGCTGGCCTGTGGATAAGAAGTCTCATTTTCCATCCCCCACTCTGCCACTGGGAAGCTGTGTGTGTCCTTTGTCAAGGCACCTTGCCTTTCTGCTATCTCGTTTTCCATTCCCACCCTTTACCTATTTAATCTACTTAAGACTGTAAACTCTCTAAGCCTGGAACTCTCTTACTGTGACCCTAATACACTGGGGGCACACACAGGTATAGATTGTAGGATCTACCATATTATAATGACAAAATAATACAGAATGGGCCACAGAGAAGCTAGTGACCTCTAAATGGCTGACACTGGCTCCATTTGAAAACCCGGCCTGTTTGGTTCCTCCAATCATTCAAGCACAGCCTTTCCCCATGGTTTATACGTCTTTCACAGGCAAGCATACACTCGGGGTTATTTGGGCTGCACTGGGGAGATGTACAGAAAAAGGCCTTGTAGCTAAATAAGTGAGCTCAGAGTGCCTAGTTGCTAAAGGAAATGAATGCCTATAGTGCTTTCTGCGCGCACGCGCGCGCGCACACACACACACACACACACAGGTAGTTGAGCTGTTTAAAGCCAGCTCCAAAGTTAATGGAGCAAAGGAAGTGGAGACTTCGGGGAATAAAGCATGGAGGCATTTTCATCTCTACTCATTCTCAAATGATGCCCAGGAGGTGTCTTTGCACTCAGGGCACTAGACCAGATTTACACTCCATAACATTTTCCCCCTGCAGCAACACACGTCTTTCAGACAAATGATGTCCCTGAATTATTGCTGCGAAATGATCCTTAAGGTGGAATTTGGCACTGAGGCTGAGAAGTGCAGAGTTTCATTCCCAGTACAATATTCCCCTTAACTCAGCTCCTGAGGCAGAGTGCGGGTGGGAAGGAAGTGGAGGAGGACACTGCTCCAATAGCAGGATCTGTGCCGCTTAACATTTTTTTCAGCTATAAACCTTTCACTAGCTGGAAGTAAATCCTTCATCTGGGTACTAGGACTCAGGCTCTGCAGCTGCAGATTTATTCAGCAAACAGAGACTCAGGCCAGAAGAAGTAAACACGAGAGATGTGACTGATAATGCAAGAAAATTACTCAAGCTCTCCTGGCACTGCCGTGTCGGGTACTTCCCACTTTGCTAGCTGCCCATTAAAGCTGTCTGTCTGCAATGAAGAAATGCCATCCTTGGCAATTAGAGGTTGAGTTGTGTGCTGTATATGTGCAGGAAGACAATTGTTTCTAGGGGGTAACCACACACAGTTCATGGCTATTGTAGGGTTGGGCATGAATGCAGCTCTACATGGGTCTACATGGGCATGAATGCAGGTCTACAGGGTTGGCCATGAATGCCTGGCGTGCAGGGGTGGTGTCTTCTTCTCTGTGCATTGAGTTTCCATCACACCACAAATACTAAATAGTATTGATATCACAGGGGACTGCTAAACTCATGTAATGGATTCTTTATTTTATAGCTACTACTGACTGAAGAGCTAGAAGACCAAAGAGAGTCCCGGTAGGTCCAATACAGGTATGAAGTGTCCAATGCTAAGGGTTTTAATAGATAAAGACCTTGTGGATGAAACCAATGTTCAGCATTTCAGCTAGTGCCTGTATCATGAGACCCTGGATCTCTGAGAGGCCCTTCTGTCTCAAGCTCCCTTCTCTGATCAACATCCAGCCCTAAGAAAATGAGCGTAGGAAACGGCCAAGCTCCATCCCAGGGCATTCAAGAGTCAGAGACCCTGGGAACAGCATGCTTTGAGTTTCCTGCAGGATCTCAAGAAACCAGGACTGAACAACCACTTTGCAAGTCCTGCTACAGACCTTACTGTTACCAGAAAAGCTGGAGTCAAATCTTAAAGACAGACTTAATTATACAGAGCCTCAGCCCGGCTCTTGTTCTGCAGTGCTCGCATGGCGCAGAACAAACCCAAAGCTGGCTTAGC
>NW_017728991.1:2913566-2934324 GCF_001723915.1 Gavialis gangeticus | reverse complement strand
TCTCTCCATCTTCCCAGGCCCTAGAGTGTTTTGTCTTCCTGGTACTTAGCTGGCGAAACCAACCCTAACTTTCCAGGTCCCTAGTATATCCAGCATGCAGGGGGACATGGCTGAACTGGCCTTCCCTTACAGCCCTCCCAGGTGCCGATGTAAACCCTTGGGCAACTGGTATAAACTAGGGTAGTATGTAGGCTGTGGCAGCTTGGGAGGGCAGCAGAGAAGCCCTCAAATCACCCATCACCATGGCCCAGCTCTAGTTTAGCTCATCCTCCCTGCACAGGATCAGGCCCTGCTGTGGAAGTGTGCTAGTGGTTCCTAACTCCTGACAACCCAACATTTGAACTAATAAATCCATGTTCTGGAGGAGAATGGGTGAGCCCAGTGATGGCAGATGGTGTCTGCAATAGGCTTCCTGCTGTAAGAGCCTCCTTCTCTTATTTTATGACTGGCAACATGATAGAGGGTATCTTTCCATGAGCCACGTACTGCACCAAGAGCAGGGAAGGGGCCTGTGAAATCAGTATAAACACTAAGCCTGGCTAGGGTTTCCCAAGCCCACTCTCCTGCTTTAGAGAGCCAGGTGCTCATTTTAGACTCTTTTCTGCTACCAGCATTTTCATAACGCTGGGAACAGTTGCCTGATACTTGCACCTGAAACTCAGAGATGAAGAGCCCAGCAGCTTGGACAGTGGCACATGTCCCTGTTACGCATCATGAGCAGGGTTTTGAATCTTGGATTTCATCCCCTCAGGTGAGACGCAGAGTAACTTCACTGATAAGCAGCGGTAGTAAACTGTTATCCTGCCGTGAGACAGCTGCTAGAGGGGGAGACCACGCGCACTTGGCTAAGGTGGGTTGCGTTGGGAGAGGAAGGCTTTTCAAATC
Source organism: Gavialis gangeticus (assembly GCF_001723915.1). Taxonomy (NCBI): domain Eukaryota; kingdom Metazoa; phylum Chordata; order Crocodylia; family Gavialidae; genus Gavialis; species Gavialis gangeticus. The sequence goes on along the minus strand of NW_017728991.1, from coordinate 2,933,439 downwards.
TTTGGGGTCTGGTTATTTTCTCCAGCACGAAATTCTCATGAAAGAAAACATGAAATCAGTCTCGCTGCCGAAAGACGCAGCCAAGCAAAGCAAAGTCCACGGGTTGTAAAGGAACAGCTTAACACCGAAGATGCAGCAGCGGAGCCAATCCACATATCCCTGCGTTATTTACCCCCTTATATGCCTTCCTCAATTAATTTGTGGCATGTCTGAGGCAGCGCTAACGGCTCTGGAATGAGCCTCCTGATTTCACCGTGCTTGGGCAACACCGTGCCGCCCCCAGGGCCCCGGGAATGGGAGACAATAAAGGTATAATTTTCCCTTGGGGGATTTGGCAGGGCTCGCAGGTGCAGGAGGAGGGAAGCTGTGCCAGCACACACACACACCGAGGTGGAAAATCACCACCTTGGGCTGGGCTGCAAAACAGGCTTTTGGGACTTCTCCTTCAGGGCAAAAGTCACTAGTGCACTGGTGCGGGGTGGGGACTGGAGAGAGATTGTGAAAGCCCATGGAGGAAAGGGAGTCTGGGGGCATCTCTGTCCTGCATAATGCAGCTGCTTAAGTTCATCATGCTCTCATTGTAGAAGTAAAAAGGGCCCTAAAACAGCGGATTTTGAAAGGGTGGCTTGAAATGTGAATTTTTCTTTCTTTTTTTCTGCACCAGCTGCAACAGGGCCTTGTAGCTCCTTCCAGCCTGCCTGCTATTACGGCGCCCCGCGGGACGTTCATGCCGCAGCATTCAGTGCTGTCGGCTGACTCGGTTCAGGGCCTTCTCTACCCAGAACCGCACAGGACCGGGCTTTTAAGAAACGATCAGCTGTCACTGCTACCTGCAGCCCTGGACACCTTTGAGAGCAAACCCTTCCCCTACCCCTTTCCTCTCCACCCCAGACTCAGCTGCATTGGGGACTGGTTTCCATAAGCACTAGAAAAACTAAGAAGACTCCTGATATATTGGAATGACCTGGATCGCAGCGACTTGCTCGGTGTGCCTGGGTATGTGTGTTTCTCTCATGGTCCCCGACTCGCAGTTCATCTTCACCTCACTGGCAAGCAACAAAGGGAAAGCTTGTTTCACGTCAAACATGGGACAGGGCAGTCTGATGCATTAAAGGAGGGGTGATCAGTACTCCCAAGCTTTATTTGCCGTCGTTTGGTGCTGGGAGATGGTGCTTTTGAAGCAGGCCTCTGTTCCTTATTGCATTAACGGTGTGTCCTATTTATTTACTGCATATGATGCCCTGAGATGAAAACCGATACAATAGCATGGGGTGGGGAAGAGTGGTGATCCACACAACATAGGTTCATTTCCAGGAGCCAAGAGGGACGGTCCTTATGTACCAGGTGCAACGCTGCAAGCTGTCGTGAGTCAAATGATATTTGGTGGGTTTTGTAAAGCCCAGCTCAGGGCGGCATGGGGATTCATGAGAACCCCAGCTTCCTTGCCTGCTTGTTTCTACCTAAGTGCCAAGTGGAGGAAAGCTTGAAAAGGCAACTGGAGTACAGCACAGGGGCTCTAAAAACCAGGCGGCAAATAAGAAGAGACCAAAAACTTTTAAAATAGTATTCGGTGGTTTTATGCCAAACGTATCACTTGAGGCAGAGGATGGAGGCGGAGATCGCCTCACATAAGTGAAACCCTTGGGCTTGCCTAGATAGTAGATGCTTGGCTAGTCATAGGCACAAGCAATGCAAGAGATCATCTGTCTGTTCAGAGGTGCTGCTCCAGCACAATTAGAAATGCAAAGTTCAGCGTAAAGTCCAATATGACAAATGGATTGAAGGCACCACGTGAATTGTCAACCTCGTTTTTTCCTGGGGGTTAACATCACCAAGTGCCTTCACAGAGCATAGCCGTGCAGGCTGTATTCTGCATTGGTTGACCTACCAGCGAACCAGCCTTACATGCATGTGAAACTGGCTGCAACAGCTATGATTATTATTATCTGTATCACAACAACATGTGGGACCCACAGTTTTGATCACCGTGCAGACCGGTCTACACGTGCAAGACAAAATTGGTGCTTTTCCCAAAGAACTTATCATTTGGGGTTGTTCTTTTCCTCCCTTTTTAAAATCTCATAATACTCTTTTCACCAGTATATTTTCTTTTCCTGATGTTTTCTGTAATGGTAACTCCAAGCCGCCACGGTGCACCTTTTCCACTCAGATTCAGAAATCACACTGAAAACAGTCGAACTGTCCCATTTGAAAATGGGTTTTCAAGCAACACTGCTCCATTTGTAATTTTCTAGCAAAAGCAGGGGGGAATGCTATTTCTGAGCAGTTTCTCATTTTCTCTTAGTGGACAAGGAATTTAATTGGGGGTCCATATTAGCGATGGCTCCTATGGTCACCACACAATGACAGTGACCATCGTTTGTTTTGTATCTACCTGATTCTTTGGATCTGGTCAGACCGGCTTGCTCCTATCGACTCCTGGGTTATGTTCACAGCACAGCGATTTCTTCTTTTTTCTGAAGCAGAACCATGGGCGATGCCACAGACGTTACTCATGGCTGCGTCCTGGAACCCAGACGAGAACACTCATTTCACACCGCAAACTTACTTTTTTTCCTCCTCCGACGTTTTCTTTTATCGCGTTTCAATATAATAAACAAAGGAGACGATATTACTTCACTGGCAAGGAGTCTGACTAACGCACAGTTTTAAACACTGGCAGATGGAGGGGCTTTTTTCGCTATGCGCTGGTCAGAACATTATCAGCGCTAATGGGCTACAGAAATGGAAATGCAGATCTTTTACCTTGAAGAACAATCTCACTTCATATGTTGCTAACACTTTCTTTTCCTTGCACACCTAGCAAACTCAGAAAAGGATCCTTTGATACAATGGTGATGGCTATGTTGGTCACATGTGATAAGAGGATGATCTCTTTGATCTTGGAGAAATGCAGTAATACCTTTTGGGTGGCACTGGGCACGTCTATGCAAGACACTTAATGCCTATTGCACTAATACTACTGCACATTGGTGCGGCTGGGAAAAAGGGTTCATCTGCACTAATGCAGTAATGCACAGTAAAATTAATCCTACAAAGTGTTTATTTATGCTAATGCACAGTAGATTATCCCAATGGGCATTGAGCGTCACCTAAAAAACATTCATCTGCGCTAATGCGCAGTAGATTAGTCCAACGGGCATTAAGTGTCACCTAAATGCACAGTAGCACTTATTGAGGCACACTGTTTAGTACCTGTTATTACTAATTACCAGTTATTCCTATTACTATACTATAACTATAAGTTATTATAGGTACTAAACTTAATGCGCTGTAATTACAGCACATTAATGAACGTGTAGACACGCCCACTGTGGCTTAAGGAGGAGATAGGGGGAATTTGGTTCTGTCCTTGCCTCTGCTGTCGTTCTTGCTTAGGCAAGTCACTTGTCACAGTAAATTTCCCCACTTATGACAGGTGGCTATATTTAGTCGTTGTCTAAATAGATTCTGCTCCATTAGTGCACCAACACCAAGGTCCATAGCATATGGAAGGTAAGCACAGTACAAGACAAAGCTTTTGCACAAATACAGCTCTTATAAGCCATGCCACTGCAGGTCCTATTGCATAGTGGTTCAGTGTCTCCATTAAGCATGTGTCCAGGTGGACCAGTTCAAATCCCTTAATGTAGGCAAAGCACAGAAGGAGAAGGTCATTCTTATCCAAAGGTCCGGCACAAGCCCTATGCACTATGCAAGTACGAATACGTGTCTTTTCTAAGATTGGGCTGTAAATCATTGTTAGAGCTCTTTGATTCCCAATCCAACTGCCACAGCCATTAAACAATACAACTTACCAATGCACTGCTAAAGTCTTTCACCTGCCTGTGGTTGCCCCACTGGAAAAACATAATTTCCCATAGGCTGGGGAGTCTTGGGTTACTAGGAACACAAATCATTATGAGTAAAACTGCATTCCCAATTTATTGTATTTGTTTTATTTATAATTTTATGACTTATTCCACTTTTTCCATATTTTCCATGTGTTTCACATCATTCTTATCCATTTTGGACTTCACATGGAAACACAGGCTCCTCTCCACTGGTTAAGGTGTTGAAGGTTTTATAAATAGTCTTGTTTCATTGTTTTCTCTGTGTGCTTCTATCCCAAGGGTGTGAGACGAAAGTTGTGTTTGGTACCAGTCCGAACATTTAGCAAAACGGAGGGAAGGGGAAAGAGAAGAAAAGCAGCTAGTAATGTGATAAGCTGGAGAAAATAAGGAACATAAAATTATTTCACTACAGCTCCAGTAAAGGGAAATCTTGAGAGTCTAGTTAAGGAAAAAACTCTGCCAAATATAAAGTCAAGATTTTCCGAGGAGACAAAGAATTGATAAATCAATTGCATAGGCATGCCCAGCTCTTCATTCATCTCTTAAAATGCAGGTTTTTTGCACGAAAAGGAGACCTAACTGGTCATATGTTCCTAATCTTCTCAGTGGTTCAACCACTAGAAGATGACATCACATGTATGGACATTATGCAGTTACTCTCACCCTACCATGAAAACCGCCAATTTTTTTTTTCATGCTACCAACTGGAGTGTATGTAGGTATTTACATTGGTAATGATCGCTGATGCAATTTGCACCTGTGCCCTCAAAGTTTTGCTTCTACAGGAGCGTGGGTGCTGATTTAGAGGGTGCGTTTGAAATTTTGGTGCTGGAAATGTCATCATATTAACAGGTATTGCTCAAAGTTGACATGTTCGGGCTAAAATTTGCCATTCTGGAGTTGTCATTTTACTCCATCTGATCGCAATTCAATATATATATAGTTTTAAATCCCCCTATGAGTTTTAACTCATGTCCTTTTAACTCATGTGGACACGAATGTGTCCATTTATTCTGATTCAGTGGACCTACCCTAAACCTTAGCACAGGATAGTATAAAAAGGGGCTCATGCCCATGGGATGGTCACTTCCTCACCTTTCCAAGCCATTAAGAACCTGTGATTACTTGCAATGTGAATTATACCTGAGTCAGTTCATCAGCCTTCTCCCCACAATGTGAGGGGTTTTTTTTCTTTTAACTAATAGGATTTCAGTATCAAGAGGGATGTTCATTCTGGAGCAACACAAATTGAAGTGAAATAATAGACCCCGGTCCTTATTGTGCTTATGTCATCTACTCATAGTAGATGGCATGGTAGGGTGAGAGTAACTGCATAAAGCCATGCTTGCTTCCTCTGGAAACTTTGTTGGAACTGAAGGTAGTTGCTGTGGTTCATTTTGGTGGGGTGGGAGGATGCATTTTAAGGAAAAGGTGGGATGAGGAAGGGAGACTGAATTAAAACATCTGGTTATGTAATTACATTCACTAAAAAGTTTACAATCCAAACGGCCCTGACGTAATTGATCGGACTATTGTGATGTGTCACTTTCACTTACTCGTATTAGGCCCTTGGCTTCACCTAGCTGCACCCTGCGCTAACCTCTGCTGTTGACCTGCTACAGTACACTTATTAAAGCTGTAATTATGGGGTGACACTTAATAGCAAGGTCTTGGTTCAGAGGAGGAAAGAAATGTTTCTGTAGCTCACATGCGACAATTAAAGATAATTTAAAATGTAAGTAATTGCGCCGGGTTTCTGGAAACTACTGTAGAGGTCTTGTCCCAGGCATCTGACAGGCATGGCGGTGTATTTTGACAAGTTTTGTGCAGACTTCCATTAACTACCAGCTAGGAGTTGTATTTTCTTTGGAGTCATTGATCAGGAAATGGTGCTTGTGAAAGGTCAGGCCTGGAAGAGTTGGGAGGGGATGAAGGTGTTACTCATGTTCTGTACCAAGGGGGATCTAATTGCAGATGCATGCTTCTTGCCTCCTACATAATCACTAAGCTGCAGAAAGATGTGTCCCCATCCAACAGCAATGCACGTGTTTCTAACTGACTGCAGTACAATCTACCCTGAAGGATGAGAGCCATAAAAATAGCCATCAGCTCTGAAACAGTGTCAAAGGACCTTGGCTTTCTAAATGGAGGATCCCTAGTCTGCATCCAGTTCTCCAGTCCCTTATAAATTGTCCAAAATCCACAAGCTTTCAGAACTGGGCCAGAAATCTTAGCACTATCAAAAGATGTCCATGGCTGTGGAAACTGAAACTGGACCTGGGCGTGTTTTGAGGTTCACCCGTTATTAGTATCAGTTTGGAGTTGGCATCAAGAAAGCAGCCCCCAACACCTGAAGTTGAAGCTAGAAATCACTTGTCTTTAATTGGGCATCTGTTATCTGACCCCTGTGATAGGCAGCATATCCCTGATGGCTGCTGGGGTACAGCCTGCTGCTTACATCTTTCTCCATTCCTCCTTTCTCTTTCCTTTTTCTTCTTCCTCATCTTCTGTGTCACCAAGGGTACCCGTTCAAGTAAACCACCTGTCCAAATAATGGACATAAAGGGGTTAAATCTGCTCTCGTGTACAGTGCTTTAAATCCAGAGTAACTCTATTTAAGTCTGGGTAAAAGCAGTGTCACTGAGAACAGAGTAAGTGTCCCTTTAGATAAAGTTTTTTTTACAGTGTCTAAGTGACTTAGGAACCTAAATCAACATGGGTTTTGCTCCTGAGTTGCTTGGGGGGATTTATAAAGGTATTTAGGTGCCTAAAGATGTAAATTGATGCCTGGGGGGGTGTTGAAGGGCACTTTTGACATGTTTGCTATGGGATTGGGTCCTTAGGTACTTTTGGCAGGTTTTACCCTTTGTTTGTTTTAATAAGGACAAATATTTTAGCTTACGTCTCAAACAGTTCTTATCTTCCCCATAGTCTGAGTGAATAGCAGTTAGTTTGTATATTTTCATTTCCTCTGCTAAACTTACCTCTTAAGACAAAAAAAAGAGAGAATTTTACACGGGACCAAATGCAGCTGGTAGATCCTGAGCTACAAAGGATTTGCAGCCCCGGTTCTACCCGCTGCATTTGGTCCCATGTAAAATTCTCTCATTTTTATGTCTTAAGATTTGCTCTCTGAATTGCTGTTGAAATGAATAGTCATCCTCTGTCCGTGGGAATATTAAATGCATTAAACAACACTGGAGTTGTTGAAACCCAGAGGAACAATTTTATGATATAGCGTAAAAGCCAGAAAATGAAGCTAGATATAAACCGAAATGAAACTAGCCCATTTCTCTCGTGCAAGCCAACAGAATGGGGGGAACAAAAGAAAAAGCTACATTCTGGCAAAGCAGGCATCCAATTTTCCCTAAAATTTCTTTCTTTCTTCTAATTAGAAATGTTCCCAAGGATAATTCAAAGGGATTTTGAAAATACACTAAAATGTTGTGACGAAGAGAGAGCGCTTTAAAAAAAAAGTCAGTTTAAATACAGATGCATGGCTTTATCATGTTATCCGAATGGACTCTCACGGATATAAGGGCCATTTCATTCAATAGGAGACAAAACGACAGACTTCGCTGAGGCTGATGTCAGTTCTGCCCTCACTGATTGACTCCTCTTTTACAAACGAGCCTCGGCTCTGCCCGTGAGCAGCACGGAGCACGTTACAATGATCCAGGGAGGCAGGCGAGAGCAGGCAGCATGTAGGAGTTGCAGACAAGACCGCAGCTCCCAGTGAGTGATGATGACAAGTGCCACCTCATTGAGCTGCGCCACTAAAATCTGACAGTGGAGGTTTATATTAACATCATACGGCTGACTCCAGCGTGGCTGGACAGGGATGCAGAGAGTCAGATGTATTTGTTGCAGTTGTGCATTTTAAGGCTCCTTCAGCATTGTGCTACCTTGCAATGGGAGAGAGAAAAGAAAGCGAAATACAGGCAGTTTTTGGTATTAGTCTTTTTTGGTATTAGCAGCTGGGCGTTCCTGGCTGATTGGGGGGAGTCAGTCCAGATTACAGCCCAGCCTTCTCTACTTTTGTGCATGCAAACATGTCGCTGAACATTTGGGGGGCAGCCTCGTTAATGGTTTTTAACATACAGCATGTAGGAAAATAACACACTGTAGAAAGTTGGCAATGAGTTGGTTTGGAGTAGCCAAGCTGGGTATGGAAAAAAAAATTAGACAATAAAAGGTCATTTCAAGCCAAGCTTTAAGCGAGTATACAATACATACCTTTTTCTGCCTTAGTTATTAGCCAACTTGGCGATGAACCTATGGAAAACAGTGAAATGGAATTATTATAATTGTTTTTTTCTTCTTTTTTTACCAAGTGAAAGTTCTTATAAGCAATAATTGAATTATGGCAAAACTGTAACATAGAGCTTTAGGGATGTACCATACAATACTTGAGACTGAGGTTCATTCTCAAGCCTAGATGATCTAATGCTATTGCTATTTATGATTTTTTTTTATTTATTTATTATAAAGCATGTCATGAAGTGGAAAATTACTGGTGCCGATCACATTTCCAAGCAGGCTAATTTAGAAACGAATGTTGTAAGTTAATTAGGCTATGAAACCCTTTGCACTTCTCTCGCTGTGAGGTGGACTTGCTCAGTAGGAATAGTTTTGGCTGTTTTGGAGGAGAGGGCTGCAGCAGGAGACATTTAACAAGTGGCTTTTGAAACCGAGAAGCGTAGTTGCCTGTCTTCCGGCATCCTGTTTTTATGGCAGTTCTTCTCCAGGTCTGTCCTAACATGTTCCCACACACTTCTTCTTTCCCCCCAGGTAGTTCAGGTGGATGGTTGATTAAGAGCAAGTTCTTTACTGATGTAAGTTGGGTATTTAACACCCTTGGCATGGTCCTTACTTTTCTCCTTGGATGCTGCCTTGGATTTTTTTATGAGGACACAAAATTAAATAAAATAAATGAAGAGTACATTTTTTCTGAGCTCATGCCTAGCCCTTTTTTTTTTTTTACCTGTAAATCAGAACATTAAACGTAAATCATTTATTGCTGTTATTTGTAGATGTGCTGATGAAGTTGTCCTACCGTAGACGTCTCATGACAACTTAAAACAGTGTCTTGCATCACTGTAGCTAACCCTGGCACCTTATTTTGGACTGGATTCAAGTTCAACTCCACATATAAGCAGGAAACTAGGAACTCTCCTTTGAAGCTGGTCGCCTTAAGAGGTCATCACTTTGGGACCTTAAATGTGGAGAAGCTCTTAAACAGTGAGGACTTTTTACAGTAAAGATCAGAGACATGCTGGAAAGTTTGACAGAGGAACATGGGTGTACTTGGTAGCCATGTGGGTCTGAGACAAGAAACCAGAACATGGGCATTTCTGTCCTAGACTAAACCAGAGGTCCATCTAAGCCACAGTTAATATGTCTCCGATGCTGTCAAAGCACTGAAGCTTACTAAATCTTGACCTGAATTGGTCAACGGGTTGAAATGCCCTGATTGAGATGGAAAGTTTTTTGACATTCAATTATGCTAGAATCATAGAAAATTCAGGTTGGAAGAGACACCAGGAGGTCACATCTAGTCCACTCCCCTGCTCCAAGCGGGACCAGCCCCAACTACATCATCCCAGCCAACGCTTTGTCTACCCAGGTCTTCAAAACCTCCAAGGATGGAGACTCCCCCACCTCTCTGGGTAGCCCAGTGCTTTGCTACCCTCCTAGTGAATAAATTTAGCCTCTAACCTGAGGCTGCAACTTGATCTCGTTGCTCCTTGTTCTGTCATCTGAGAGCAGTCCAGCTCCATCCTCTTTGGCACTACCCTGCAGGGACTTGAAGGTTGCTATTAAACGCCCCCTCAAAATTTCTCAAACCCAGAAAGACCCCCATTTCCAAGCTTGGGCCACAATCCCAGGCTTGAACTCACAGCTGGTCCCCAGCCCCCTTGCCCACAGAGCTGAGACATTCATTTATAACATGAGAACAGAAGCAGTGAATGTGGTGCATTGAAAGAATGGTGTCCTGAGCAACATTGAGAGACCAGAGCAAAGCAGAAGACCACTGAAATAATTCAACAAAACATCTTGAAACTGTGAAAAGAAGAAGGCTGGGACCTAAGGAAAGAAACCTTGGGCTGGAGGGAATTGGGGCTACCCTTTCTACTACAGACAGTCATTGAATAAGCCCAATGATCACAATTGGTTAAAAAAAGATGTAAAAAATATGGTCCAAGCAAAAGCAACTTTGTTATTTGTCCTAAATGACTTCTTCCCAGATGTTTCCTTTTCTTTGCGGGTTTTTTTTTTCAATTTCATCCAAAAATTTAAAACCATCGCTCCCCCGTTTTCCCCAAATAATTGGTCAACTTTAGGGCTCCATTTCACCCTGTAAAATTGAGAGCAGGGAGCAAAAAGCAAAAGATATTTTCCATTTGGTTTGTCACTAAAAAAAAGTCAGAGGAAATCCTAAAATGTAATGGCAATAAATGGAAAAGTTGTACATTTTTTTTCCCCCCCAGCAATATTTAATAGCACAGTAATGCAAGTTGCTTCAGGTCCCATGTTAAATTGTTCTATGCAGTCAATGCAAGAATAGCAAGGGTTTCCCAGCACATGCGAATGGCCCAGCTGGCTGTCACGTCTCCAACCCAAGAACCTGGCGCGGGGCACCGGGATGCCACCCCGGCCCTGCGGGCAGACTCCGTTGCAATCTGTTTACTCGTGTCACTGGGGGGTTGCAGGCGTGCAAGCCTTGTCAAGTTCAACCTGCGGAAGGTGGGAGTGGTTATCCCTAATTATACCCCTTGGGAAGGGTTTACATGACCTAACACATCTAGCACATGAGAAGGCCATTCGCCTTGGTTTATATGGTGTGGTTAGCCAGCATGATGGGTTAGGTGTACGCAGACCCAAGCGACGATCTGGATGGAAAGAGTAAACACGATGAGTAACCAGCCCTTCATTCTGAGACACTGAAGTCATGTTTGATTTAGCAAGTGATAACTTGGTATTTCTTTGACAAATGCAGTCAGGAGATGGATGGATACAGTACAACTGGCATGAGATTAGCAGACTGTTGTACTGAAGTGGGGGCTTTGGCGTCTTGTGTTGCAACTGCATCCGCAGCTCAAAATACTGCTCCTGTGAATGGTTTCGGGGAAAGGCGAGCAGGTGAGACCAGGCACCGGAGCTGTGCTTGACACTTAGCACTTACGGTATTGGCAACCCTTTTGGCAGGCATGCCACAAATCAGCCCCACACCCTGCCCAAGTGCCACTCTGATCTCCTTCCTCTGCCCGATCTGCTGCTCTGCTTTCTGCTTCCTGCCCAGTGCTGCCTATACCCTCCCCAGCCTTTCTCATGCCTCGCATGGGCTGCCCATGCCCCAATTTGAGGTATTGCCCTAGGAGCCTATTGCCTTTGGCTTCGTTCATGGTTTTCTGCTGACCTTGGGCACCTTGCTTGTTTAAACTAGCTCTTTGGTAGAGGAGCTGATCCCTTATTATGTTTTTGTAGAGTTTTTAGCACAACTGGGTCCCAATAAAAAGAAAATATTGGGCTCTCCTGCCTTCCTCTCCCACCTATTGATCAGCCACAATCCAGCCTTAATTATGTGAGCATGACAACCCCTCCGAGAGGTAAGCAAGCATTAATATACCCATTTTATTCAGCTTAATATACCCATTTTATCCAGCTGGAAGAGCACTGAAGCTAAGCGTCATCACTTAAGTCAGTGGTAGAACTGGCGAAAGGACCCGGGAGTCCTGAAACCCAAGCCTGACTTGAACCATAAGATGACGGTTGATGTTTCTGGACATTTTATGAACCCCCAAAAGAAAATGCAAAAATTGCAGATAGAGGAAGACATGTGTGATGAGTTGTTGTTGTTTTTTTTTTCTTGCAAAGCCTGAACTCATCCCTGTGCTGCATGGTGGAGCCCTAGTCTTAGCCTCTGCTACTCCCTTGTTTGCTTTGCTCAACTCAAACAGGAAACCACCCAGTCTTTCAGGGTTTGGTTTGACGGGACGTGAAGAATCGCACCCCGGTGTGAGAGCCTGGTGACGTCAGTGGGAAGTCCCACCCTGCTGCAAGGGCTCTGGAGTCTTCCTGCTTTTAAGGGTCACTGAAGTTACTAAGATCAATGTCAGGAGGAGATTTTCTGCTGGCATTTATCTACAGCTCCTGTGACTTCCCTGCTGCATTCCTACCTGGGGCCTCTAGTACCAACACACAAAGCTTGGCTACTTAAGCTTGCAGCCTAGGCCTAGTTCCTAGCACCACCTGCCTTGGAAGCCCGTTCCAGATTCAACCGTGCAGGGCTCAGTGATGCTGAGTGTCTCCTCCTCCTGCATCCTAGACGGGGGTTTGCATTGGGTGTGGAGAATACAATCCTGTTGACGTGAAGCTGCATGGAAGATCTCTGCTTTCCTTCTCAGTGCCCAGCACTGGAGACCAAGTGCATCATTCTTCTTTGTCTTTTACATCTGTACAGAAAGAGCAAAAAACAAAAGATATTTTTGGTTTGGTTTTTCACTGAAAAAAAAGGGGGTGGGAAACTCAGAGGAAATCCTAAAATGTATTGGGATTTCATGTATCCAGGTTGTAGCCATATTGGCCTAGAGGAAAAGGCAATCAGGACTCGTAGTAGAGATGATATCTTTTATTAGACCAACCAGATTTTTGCAAAAAAAATTCCATTTTAATTTGCAACTAAAGAAATTAATTTGCAATTCAATTTCAATTTGAATGTGTAATTAAAGAACTTAATTTGCAATTACATTTCAATTTTAATTTGCAATGAAAGATTTTTTTTTTTTTTTGCAAAAATCTTCTTGGTCTAATAAAAGATACCATCTCTACGACGATCCCTGATTGGGATTTCATTACATATCAAGTCTGGTGCCAAACACCACCAATCAAAATGGCTCTGATGTAAACCACTTTGCACAGACCCAGCGGCTGGAGAAGATGCAAAGAAATACAAATCAGCCCTTTTCCTTCCCACCCCCTGCTTGTCTCTGAACTTAGATACGACGGCGAATGGTTTGCATAAAGAAGGAGAGATTAGATGGAGCCAAAAATGTGGATCAACACACCCAGACACGCACGGAGATGGACACTGGGATGTTCTGGCTGAACATTGCTTTATGCACTTTTTCCCCGTGTCCTTCTGGTCCTGGTGATGCTCATTATCCCCCTCCTTCCCTTCTTCCCAAGGAAACCTCTGGGGAGAGAGCTAATGAGGGTGTCTCTGGTCAGGATGAGGATGCCTGAAAAGCAACAAGAGAGGAAACCATTAGCGAGGTGATGGTGGAGGAGCTATTTCAGTGCCTAGGCCACGTGAAGATGCATGAAAGCAAGGCCCCGTCAGACAGTGTATCCTGATCACCGCTCCACACCCAGCTGTCAAATAAGCAGCTAAAGCTCACAGCTCCGGGCCTGTTGACTCACCAGGACAGCTCAGGATGTGTAACCTTGTCGTCCTCTTAGCAGAAGCTATTTCTGTCTCCCAAGCAAACAAGGGGGCAGCTTTGGGGAAGCCGATGAAAAATGGCTTTGTGGCTTCCCTGGAGGAAAGCCTCACTTAAGTCCAATGCAAAGAGGTGATCACCAGCCTCTCTGTCTTTGATCTGCTGGATCCGAGACCCGGCCCGGTCCAAAATCGACTGACGAATACCGGGGTACTAACCTCAGGCAAACAAATTAAGCAAGCCTGGCAGAGGGCCTAGCTAAGCTGAAAGCATCTTGAGACCCGGCCAGCTCGAGCGGAGCATTCTGTTGTTGTTTTTTAGGAGTGCGATTCATTAAGACCAGGAGTTGGGCAAGTTTCCTCCTTTTCATCAAGCCAATGTACTCCTCTGCTATTGAAGAAGGGGAGGGAGGAGGTGAAGGGAAAGAAACCCTGGAAAATAAAACTTGTTTGGCATTGCTGCCTTCCACCCATTTGCATTTCATTGTGGAAGGCTGCATTAGCCCGAATGTTATTCCGCTCTGATGTTTTCCATTCGCATACGGTTTGCTTTAATGACAGGGGAGTTATAGAGATCTACTAATTTCATTTTCCTGAAGGTTTGTTAATAATTATACCTTGATTTTACACAGCACTCTTCACCCAGATGCCTTGAGAGTATGCTTTTTGAATGCACCATTGTTGTTATCCCCATTTTAAAGAAGGGCAAACTGAGGCACAGTTTGGCTGAGGTAACAAGTGGAAGAAGTAGGAAGAGATCTTTCTTGGGCTCTTTTTTCCCCTGCTCTGCCATTTCCTTCTAGTGTCTTTATAACAGAAACTCTTTGCCAGCAGGAAATGTCTTAAGTGTCTATCCCAGCCTTTCAGTGGGGACAGTGAGAGTCCACCATAATCTGAATAATTAGCAATAATTAATCTTTGGAGTTTAAATTACCTCCCAGCTCTATCTCACTGACTGAAAGCACTGGTGAGGGTTTTATTTCAGAAGCATGCACATTTTTGTGTAGTTGGTGCATTTTTCATGTGAATTTAGCATCTCTGAAAGTGTTAGACCGGACACCCTAGAGAATGAAATCTTTTTGCCCCCCAGAGGGAGTATCTTTAATAGAAGCAAGTTGATTTGTCTACTAAATGGCCTCACCAACCTGCTTCTAACCTGACTTAGAGGATTTCATGCTCTGCTTAGATGCTCCTTTAGCACTTGTGAGCTCTTTGGCCCTTAGCCTTGCTGCCTGCAGGGTTGCTTAGGACTCAATCTTCAGCTCATGCCCATTTTGAGCTGATTGGAAGTGGCCATCAGAGCATGTCTTATAGCATGGTTTCCATGATGTTGAACCTGCTCTAAATTTTATACCAGTCTCCAGAGGCCAGCGTTCATTTTTCCCTGCAGACGGATTTGAGCCGACGATACAGAATGGTGGAATAAAGGCTCCCTTGCATAAAGCATCTTCCTTGCTACGTGCAGAGGGAGCAAAATTGCAAATCATGAAAAATGGTCTCTGGTAAGATGCAGAATCAGTGAAAGACAGAGATGCCAAACATCCCACCAGTGGAGACCTTATACTTTGGTTTTCATCAGTATGTTTAAAGGGGGTCATTACCATGATCACTGTTTTACACATGGGGAAACTGAGGCACAGGCCTGACATGGGCACGCAGGAGGCCACCAGCAGGTCATGGAGCAGCTCCCAGAATTCATTGCTGTGTCCACTTGGCAACTCTGCCATCACCCATCCAGGGAAATCAAGATTATCATTCAAGTAAAATTTGGGGAGAGGGGGAAGGTCAGAGTAGTAAGACAAAGAATAGATACAGCTGGAAATGCTTTTCTTGCCCCTCCAAAGAAGAAAAAAGGAGAAAAATAAAACTATTTTTTATTTTCACCAACATTTTTCTTTGGCATTTGCCCAGTTTGTCAGAAATGTCTATCTCCCCCCCCCCCCCAATTTCTCAAAAAAGTCAAAATATTTGCATTTGGAAATGATGGGAGAACTATAAGACCTGTTTTATGTTCAGTTTGGGGCAAACACAAGTTTTGCGGAGAGGGGAACTTCTCAACAGTACGGATTTCTTTCTTTTTCCAGAGTAAACCACCTGATCATACAGAAGCTTTTGCAAATGTTTATTTTGGAGGGGAAAAAAAGGGGTTTTGTTCAAAAAAGAAATATCGAGCGTGAAACATCTCTGCTGTTTCTAGGATGAGTTTTCCATTGTTATTTGATGCAATGCCTGGGAAGGAGAAACTACTGGGAGAAAGCTCCTGTAGTAAGATGGGGACTAAGAAAATCTGAGTCTTAATTCCCCTCTGCTCAAATAGTCCCTTGGATTTGACTTTGAGTGAGTCACTTCATATTGCTAAGCTCAGTTCCTTTCTAGGATGGGAATAATCATGATCCCATCCGCTCTTACCCATAGAAGTTGTGAGGATAAATAATGGTTGTGACACATTCCCATAATTAGGGGAGAAGCATGACATTTATCTGAGGAAGCCGGCATGGAAAGCACTCTCTCTGCTTGATAAAAATAGAAATAAATAGGCTGGAACTGAAACTGGAACCAATTGCCCCAAATGCCTCATCTCCACATAACCAGAAACCCACACAGAGGAAGAGCAAACCCAGCAAACGAGCTATAAAATCCACGTTGTGGAGCTGTCATGACCACCCCTCCCGGGTTCTCGGTACCGTTTTTGGAAAAGTCAGCTGCCTCGGGAGGGGCCAGGCCTGGATTTGGGGCTGTGAATGTCCCCCTGGTATTTATTTCTGCGGTGTTCCCTCCCCCATGTGACTCCGTGAGCGTTGACCGCTTTCTTCTTTGAAACCAAAAAAGCTTCCAAATGCGCTAGGAAATTGCATAATTAGTTTAGCATGGTGGCTGCAGTGACAAAAAGAGGCAGGAACCGAGCAAGGAGCACAAAGGGCTGGCTGGGTTTCTTGAGCCCAAGGGAAAATCCTGCCCCTGAAGGTTGGCCTCTCGCCTCGATTTCGCTCTCCCTGAAGTCAACAGCAAAAAATCCCACTTGCTTCTCCTATATTCCTGTCTCTTGGCTCTTCAAGTTTGGGGCATGGGGGGGGGTTGTTCCTATTTTGGAGGAGGAACAGAAAGCTTCCAATGGGGAAGGGAATGGAAATAGTCACTGGGGATAAGCCCAAACCAAAAGCTCAGGTCTGAACACATCTGAGGATGCCCAAAACGGCCACTTCAGACCGTCACCTGCAACGACAAGGGAAAATATCCAAAGCACCGGGCGCATGCTATAACATGCCAGGTGTAAAAGCAGGGAAGCAGCTGGTAATACCTGCTCAGAACCACTCATCTGGCTGATGGGGGAGGCAATAGAAAACAGTAGACAAGGAATTAATACTACATTATGGAGATGTGTCTATTAAAATGAATTCATAGATTTCATAGACATTAGGGCTGGAAGGGACCTCAAAGATCATTGAGTCCAGCCCCCCACCCCAGGGGCAGGAAGTCAGCTGGGGCCAAAGGATCCCAGCAAGATAAGTGATATGAATTTGATTCCACATCTGGGTGATAACCTCTGGTGCCAATTCATGGGGCATGGAGTAGATCCAACAAGTGGGCGAATCCTAACGGGGGAAAAAAGACCCGGGGGAAAAAGCCCTTGGATGTCTTCACATGGTGCAACATTGCCCTGGACCAAGAAACCTGAGCTCTAACGCTGCATGGATTTGCAGTCCAGGACCAGGCAGTGCGAATCCAGCTAATTCATTTTAACAATCAGGAAAATGAGCCAAAAAAAACCTATCACCTTTTATGTTCCAAGCTGTATGGTCAGCGAGCGTGCAATACTTGTGGCCAGCTCTGTAACGAGTGTCTGGAAAATGATGGGTGGCAGGGATGCTGTTCTCAGAATGGATTTGGGCAGTGACCCTGTCTCTCCCTCCCTCCAGCCTCTTTTGATCAATGGTAATAAGAAAGAATAATTCCCAGCACAACAGTCATTACTGGGTGAAATGCTATGGCCTGTACTATGCAGGAGGTCAGATTAGATGATTATAAGGGTCTGTCTGGCCTTTAAAACATTACACCCGGACCCATGGCACAATCAGCTCCACATCTTCCAGGGCTCCGGAGGAACCTGGTTCAAATTCATCTCTCGCCAGATTGCGGCAGAGACTATAATGAAACGCCGCTTTCAGACAGCTGCTTTCTGACCAGCCTCCGGAGAAGACTGCTCACGCCACAAGAAATAATCAGCCCGGTGTCCTAAATTCGGTCTGGCTAATGGCAGACACGTGCGGTCCTGGGAGAAGGAGCCGGCAGCAGGTCCAGGGATGCAGGAAAGGGATGAGATTAAAGACGGGTGGAAAGAAGAAGTCATATTTCACTTTCCTGCTGATCCCCTGGAACTGGGCGATAGATCTTCTTGTATGTTCAACACGTGGCTCTAATTCCAGCCCCGACTATGTTCTTCCCCTAATAAATCCATGCACCCTCGAATCCAGCCTTGTCTTCATTTAAGCTGGGTTTGTACAAAAGAGGGAGAGGGAAGAAAATAGTGGGATAGGAGCAGCAGGCATTGATTTTTTTTTTTTTTAGTGGCCTTATCCTCTGTAATAATCTCCTCTAAATTTCAAGTACCAGCTGATAACATGTGGGTCTTATTTACATCCTTTTCACATCTGAACTAGATGGCATATAGAGCAGCGCTGCATTGGAAGCATGTTTGTGACTGCTATTGATTTAAAAACGCTTTTAATATAATGAATGCAAGGCTCTCATACTCCATCTGCAACTGCCCGAGGTGGATTTCAATTTTAGGCAGCGTGATCCATATTCTTAAAAGTGTTTTGCTCCCTTTTTTTTACAGAGCAGTTCCTCACCAAGGGTTTATTGGGCTGATGATTCAACGGAGCAATTTCAAACTCATTAAAGAGTTCCTAATTGCCTAGAACAACTCTTTGGGGAAAAAATAGTGTTTTTTTTTTAATTATCTCCATCCTGCGGTTTCACTAATCTCAATATGTTTATATTTAATACAGCAAATAATTTCATTGCTGCCAGCCCCAGAGACTGGCATGGTTTTGTTATCTCTGTCACTAATGTTGGTTAAATATTTCAGGATGAAAAAGGTTGTTTGGGAGCAAAAAAGTGTTTCATCCATTTTTTTTTTCTGGAAAGACATGCTCTTTTTTGTCAAAAACCCCACAAAGTATCTGTCAGAAATCCCAAAATGTTTCAGTTTTGAAATGTGACAAAAGTAATATTTCTTTCATGGAAAAAACCCCGACCAAAATGAAAACTCCTCGTTTTTTGTAAAGAGTTTCAAAAGGGGAGGAGACACAATGTCCCGGCCAACTCTTCTAACAAAACACCAAAGCTCGTGTCACACTGGCCACGTCCACATGAGATGCTGACTTGTGCATATGCAAGTACTAAATGACTGCAAAGTAATGAGCATTGCTGCACGGTAGCTCATTACTACTGCGCAGTAGTGTCACATCCTGCTTCGTCAAGACGTGTTCACTGAAAACACCAGCAAATGGCCCCAAATTAGACCCAATGGGCGCCAAATGACCTCCGCACTTTAGCAGGAGCAGGCAATAAAGACCCCGGTGTTTGAGATCTATGGGCAATGATATGCATCTATATGAGCACCTATGTTTCCACGAGCAACGCTGTGCAGCATGGGCCATCTACATCCCCTTCTAAAAAAAGGAACAAAGGCCAATGCTCCTAGGCTACATGTTACTTTCTAATAATCCAGATGTCAGCAAAGTTACTCTGGATTTGCTTTGCATAAAGCCAGACTCTCCTCTGGATTTATCGTTTCCAGACGGCCCCTTTGCACTAGCTTGTCTGGAGCAAAGAGACCATAGCATCAATGTATGACCCCTATCCCTGTAAACAGGTCCACAACAAGGGACCGTGCATCAGACCTCTTCTGCCCATTCTGCACAGCCCCCAATAAATCTTTGGCTACAAGCAGGCATTTTTCACTAGACCGAAGGAGACGGGAGAGAGACTATGTTGGGGCAGATCAGGGTCTGGCCTGGGTTTCTAGGGTTGCCAACCCTCCAGGTTTGCTCTGGAGTCTCCAATTAGTTATAAATCTCTAGGAGGAGCTGAGGATCACCCAGGAGATAAATGGTAGGGCATTCATTAAAATAAATATGAAATGTTGAATCGGATTTATACAGTATTCCCATGGGTTTTTACAGCACAATCATTATGTGCATTTGCCTTCCTGATGTAAAGTCTGCGCACCATAATTAACGTCACTACGTCACGTGACGAAACCTCCTGGAATAGATTCAAACACAGTCGGCAACCCTACTAGACCCTCACACTTCTTTGCTGCGGAAATGCCCGATAAAGAGGATTGCACCAGTGTACAGTGTTACCCTTGCCAAAACTGGGACCAAACAGGCATCTTTTGAACCAAAATGCTGCAGGCTGTCAGTGCGAGTCCTTTCAGCCAATGTGAGAAATAAAGAACAGAGGACACCTGCTATCTGAATGGGAGACCTAACTTGTATCTAACATTTTTCACTCATAAACTGGGAAAATAAATTTCAAACGAGGTCAGTCTTGTTATTAGAGCTGATGG
>NW_017728991.1:2903895-2908566 GCF_001723915.1 Gavialis gangeticus | reverse complement strand
TTTTTTTTTTTTTTTTGCCTCAAATGATGATTTTATTGAAGCCAAAAAGGCCAAAATAATCAATCCCTTACAAATTCCGCCCCCCAAAAAACATTTTTCAGCTTTTTAAAAATTATCTCCCATTCTCAGTGGTTCTTTTTCTGTCTTTGAGGTCACCACTTTGTTCCAGGGTTTCCATTCTGACTTTTTGCTTATTAAGGTAAGATTTTGAACGACAGCCAGCATGGCTTCGTCATGGACAGGTCTTGCCTTTCCAACCTCATCCCCTTCTACAACCAGGTAACTCGCCACCTGGACACGAGAGAGCAGGTTGACATTGTATACCTTGACTTCCCAAAGGCCTTTGGGTCCTATGCTGCAGCCAGTTTCTCACCCACCTGACTGTCTCAGAGTTAAGCCCACAATCCTCCAATTTTCTCGCAAGGACATCGTGGGATACTAGATCAGAGAGTCGTAGTGAATGGATCCGTGTCGTCCTGGTGAGAAGTGGGCAGTGATGTCCCGCAGGCATCAGTGCTAGCCGTCCAGTACTTTTCAACATCTTTATTAACGATTTAGATGTGGGGGTGAAGAGCTCACTGGCCAAGTTCGCGGATGACACCAAGTTATGGGGAAGCGTGGTCGCGCTTGAAGATAAGCTACAGATACAGGTGGATCTAGAAAGGCAGGCAAGTTGGGTGGATCAGGATCTGATGAAGTTCAACATCAAGAAATGTAAAGTGCTCCACCTCAGCATGAGCAACCCCCAACACACCTACAGGCTTGGCAGCACCAAATGGACCAGCACCATAAATGAAAGGGACCTGGGGGTCCCTTTATAATAGACCACAGCATGACTATGAGCCAGCGGTGTGATGCTGTGGTCATGAGGCCAAATAATACTGGGGCATGCATCCACTGATGCATCTCCAGCAAAACCCAGGAGGCGATTCTCCCGCTCTGCTCAGCATTGGTGAGACTGCAGCTGGAGGACTGTGTCCAGGTCTGGGCATCGCACTTTAACAAGGATGTGGACAAGCTTGAGAGAGTCCAAAGAAGAGCCATCCGAATGATCAGAGTCTTTCACAGCAAGCCATCTGAGGATAGACTGAGGGACCTGGGACCCGTCAGCCTGAGGACAAGAAGGCTGAGAGGGGACCTGGTAGCAACTCACCACTACACTAGGGGAGTGCATCAAGGGCTCGGTGAGCAACTGTTCACCAGGGAATCCACAGGGAAAACCAGGAGCAATGCCCACAAACTCCTGGAAGATCGATTCAGGCTCAACATTAGGAAAAACTTCTTCACAATCAGGGTGTCCAGACTGTGCAATAAACTCCCTCCAGAATTGGCGCAAATGCCTACCCTGGACATCTTCAAGAGGAAACTGGACAGTCACCTTGCTGGGGTCACTTGACCCCCAGTTATCTTTCCTGCTTGGCGCAGGAGGCTGGACCTGATGATCTCCCAAAGTCCCTTCCAGACTTACAATGTATGAATCTATTTGAATGTTGCTTTGAGTTTTCTTCATTGCTTCAGTTGAAAAAGGTAGGTAATATCAAAATACCATCCTGTCATTTTTGCCATAAAGCTTTCCATTTTGACATTTGCACTATGAAATCTTTCACAAGCCCAAGCAGAACTTGCTCACGCTTTCTTGAATGGTTTTTTTTCAGAATTTTCATTCTACAAGAAAATTTGAAAAGTTGCACTTTACTCCCAATTTGCTACAAAGCAAAGCTTTGACAACATCCCACATGGGTTTTTTGGGAAACAATCGTGCCAGTTTTCTGCTCAGATCATTCTCCTTAGTTTACAAATAGGGAAAATGAGACACAATGAGATATACATTGTTCCACACTGGGTCGCATAACCCACCAAAGCAAGAGGCAATAATTTGACTCATTTCTCCTAAGTAGTATCCTTTCTGTTGCCTTGATATTTCTAATACACTGCCTATTGACTGTGAAAGGGTGGCAGCTCTTCATTCAAAAAAAATCAAGTTAGGCTTGCCTGTATCCTTACCTTACCTCATGGTGCCATGAATTTCATTTTTTAAATATCATTATCTATTTATTTATTGCCCACCGCTGAGGCTGGTCCTGCCACCCGTCTACGTTTTCAGCTCTAATTCTGAATTTCCTTCAGTGAGATTTGAGGCAGGCCCTTTGCCTTGCTTAGTTTTCTGTGGTTGAGGGTATGAGATCATATCAAAACGGGCCTGCATTTTGATCTGGCTCTGCAGTGCAAGGATCGTGGGTGGGGAGGGTAGAATAAAACAGAAACCCTGAAGGCAAACCATGCTGTCATTTATTTATGAATGAGCAAAAGTATCATGTGGGCAAGTTCTCATGTACAGACACCGCCAGGGCACTGGCAGTTGGTATGCTGACGGAAATTTTGGACCAGGTTCTCTTTTTCATTTCTCCCAAACTATCTGGCTGTTGCGTGGGAGTGGAAAAAACACTGCAGAGCTGGGAATGGTTTCTTCTCAGCATATCTGGAACCATGATATTTCTGGAGTGAACCCAAATAGGTATAAGAGTCTGAGGCCAAATGAACTCCAAAAAGGTCAGATTTCTCTGCTAGACTCTGAAAGACGGGATTGGTGGGCCATACTGTGTTGTCTACCTTCTCCTCTTCACCTATGCCTTTTCACTCCCTCTAATAGTATAACTCATCCAACCCATCCCCATTTGTGCATGAACTTTTCCAGCCCCTAGCGATCTGTTCACGCACAAACCTTCACCTCCACTGCAGTCATCCTTCCCTCTCTGTCTACCAATGGCTAGAAAATGATATTTAAAGGTTTGCTTTTAGGAATTGACTTGTACAAAAAGTAGATATTGCATTAGAAGAATGGTTCAGGGTAACAGTAAGGATTAATTAGTTTCTAAAAGTCTGTGACAAAGTTTCCTTCAAGGCTTACTGGGCACGTCTACACAAGACGCTTACTGCGCATTAGCTTAATAACACTGTGCAGTAGTGTGGTGGTTAAAAACTGTGCTAATAGCCTAGTGCACAGTGTGATGCTTAGTAAGCATCACAAAATAACTATGCGCTAGCACTACCACGCAGTAACTCTAGGTACTGAGCATTTAGTTAGTGCTTTATTAAGCAAGTACTAAACTAAATGTGCAGTATCTAAGGCACATTAATGAACGCGTAAACGTGTCCACTGTGCCCAAAGCTAGCAGACAAACAGGCTGGAGAAATTAAAAACATGAACAGTATACTCATAACATGAGATGAGGTGGCATTAGGTCACAGTGACCAGCTGCAGAGCCCCTGGGATTTCCAGTTTTGGTGGATGGACCAAATTAGGAGGCTGGGGCATGCCCAAATTAAGACACCAGTAAATGACAAAATTAAGAGGTGTGCATGTGCTGGGTTTGTTGAAACAAAGGAATATGCTGATAGGACAGAAAGTGGACAGTAAGACGGCCACAGGGAAACCAATCAATGGTACCCGGAAATGAAGTCATTGGAGGAGACAGAAGACAAAAGCAGGGATTTCAGAGCAGCAAAAGGTCCCCAAGGGGGAAGCCTAAGACCACCATGCACAGGGGGCACACTACCAGCCCATCTCACCCACCCCACTGGGGTAGTGGGCCTCACCCCTGAACCTCAAGGCTGCTGACATCTGACACTCAAGAAAGGACCACAGGGTGAAGCTCACAGACTGGCCAGCTGTACCTTGCCTCTGTGACAGCCCTAGGATTGGTAGATATAGAAACAGGGGTTGAGGGGTGTTATTTTGTTTGCTTTGCCTGCATTATTCTTATTTTCTATTACTGTATATGAATAAAAATTGCCTGTTATCAAATGGAAGAGGTCTTGGTCAGTCTGGGGGTTTGGACCCACCCAGAATAAGGTACCTGGGTCATAAATCCAGGACCAACATCCACCAGGATAAAAGACACATTTTTGGTGTAACTCACATTCCTGTGTGCTGGTATAAAGTATTCTGGGATCTAGAGCACAGACAGCAATCACGGGTAGCCACACAGACAGTAAGCTGCTCTCTCAGTGCAATGAGGTGGTGGAGGAGGAAGTCATTGCTTGTACACCTGGTACCTCTATTTAAACTAAGGACAGACGATATACTGATACAGCTCTCGCTGGTATACCCCTAAGTCTTTCTAGGTAAATCTATACCAGTCTGGAGGAAGGTCATCCATATCCCCACTTCTTTTTTATATCAATGTTAGGGTTGCCAACCGTCCAGGATTGCCCTGAAGTCTCCAGGAATTAGATCCAAGTCTCCAGGAGACTGCTGAGAGTCACCCCTGAGATAAATAATAGGGCATTCATTAAAATAAATATTAAATGTTGAATCTGATGTATACAGTAGTCCATTGGGTTTTTAAAATGTAATAGTCACGTGCATTTATCTTCCTGATGTAAAGACTATGCACCATGGTCCATAACTGATATACACAAGCATTCAGGCACATTGGCATTGTGTGTCGTGGGCCTGTTGGTGTGCCAGAAACCCCTGGAATTGGTTCAGAGCTGGCAACCTTAATCCATGTAAATACCAATTATTTCACAGTCAATATGTCGTCTAGGTCCCAAGTTGTTAGCTCACTCCATATTGCTTCCTTACCATTCCCACTTAACTATACCTGCAAGATTGTAATTCAGCCTCATTCTAGCTCTTTCCCATTGCAGCACTCTGTCCTTCTCTCT
>NW_017728991.1:2893560-2898895 GCF_001723915.1 Gavialis gangeticus | reverse complement strand
CTTACCATTCCCACTTAACTATACCTGCAAGATTGTAATTCAGCCTCATTCTAGCTCTTTCCCATTGCAGCACTCTGTCCTTCTCTCTCTGCTGATTCCCTTAAAGCCTGTGCAAGCCTGCGAAAGAGTTCACGGCATAGCTCTGCTCAAGCTGACAACCACTTCCTCACTTGAGACACTGCCTCGGTTTTGCCCAGGGGGTTTACATGTCTCAGCAGGCCTTTCTTGGACTGAATTTGGAGCAAACAAAGAAATCTAAGGGCTGCTGAAGTTCACCAGCCTTCATGTTTCGTAGCAAACATCCTGCACAGGGCGAGGGAGCGACTGCTGAAGCCAGCCGGGGAAGATGCGTGTCCTCAAGCCCTTCACCTCCGCTGATGGCATCACCAAGCCTGGAAAGCTGAGAATGGTTTGGGGGGAAAACTAAAGGAAACCAAGCCCCGAAAAGAAAATACACACGCTGCTGCTGGATTCAAACTGAAGCGTAAAGCATTGGACACAGACTGCATTTTGCCCTCTACCACGAACATCCCATTTTCCATTTCAAAAAATCCTCCTCGGCTTGCCTTGCTTCTGCCTCTGCAACCCCTCGTGAATGGGCGCCTATGTTCTACCTGGAAGGATCAGCCCTTGCTAAATGTTATGGTTTGGAAGGATCCTAAACAAGCCTGGAAAACCTTAGCTAATTAAATTAGGGATTGGGGTCCTGCTCTTTGAAGCTGCCACCCACTAGAATCTAGGAGAGGATGAAAAGATAATTATTTGTCCTCTTTGAGTGAAACTTTTTTTTTTTAATTCTGCTTTCCAGAAGTAAAAAAAAAAAAAAAATACAGCAATTTCCACTGCAGCTTCCATATCCTAACCCAGGAAGGTTTACTAGGGTCAGGGAAAGACTCCACGCATTCACCTGGCCCTGTAAAATCTGGTGCTTTTCTTCTGATCTAGTTCTCCTCCCCCCTAGATCTTGCTTCACTCCTTTCTTTTCCTTCTGTTCCCCCTTCCAGCTTGACCAAGGTGCAGGTTCGGTGTTAATGCACAAGCAAAATGCATCCTCTGGGGAGAGGAGAAGAATAAAGGTGAAATCCCAATGTCAGGTCAGTCTGGTTTTTGCTGCTGGAGAAACTGAGGCACCGCGCTTCTGATAGAGAACCCAGCTCAGAGGCCCGTGCTTAGTCCAGATCCTGCTTTATGGAGAAATGTTTTCTCATTAGGAAGAGGGGAGTTTGCAGGGGTGCAAGGTCTGGGTTTTGTCTCTCTTGAGCAAGGTGCACTTATACTTTGCAACCTGTTGTATTGCCAACAGAAAAAAATAGAAGTGTGGGGGAGGTTAGAAATAGGGGAGAAAGCATTCATGTTGCCTCTAAAGGATATAAGCCTTTGCTCACTCAGGTGAGATGTACAGTTCAAACCCTCCAGGCATGCCCATCATGGCCGGTGACAGGGTTCGGCACCCGAGTCAAGGAGCCAAACCAAGAAAAGGAGAGAGGGGAGGGGAAAATAAAATGGGGAATACATCCTCCTTTTTCACAGGCCAAAGCTAAAAAAAAAAAATGGAAGGAAAAGAAAAACTCAGGTAGGGTTGGCAGAGACCAGGAGCAGGCAAACGATGGAGCAGGGGGAGCTGGAAAAAAGATGGGGAAATGCAATGCAACAAAAACAAAGACACTGAGGGAAAATGAGAGACTGGCAAGAAGGGAGTTAATGAGAGCCAGAAACACAACAACGGTTGGAGAAATGTTGATTTTATTTAGCATTAATTGCAGGAAAGAGCCTATAAAGTGTGGTAAAAAAATTATTAAGTACCCTGCGCAATGCCAGCTCTGTGCCAGCTGCCCCCCCCAAAGCAGGTGTATTATTCCTAGTTCCCTAGGTATAAATAAATAATTGCTTTTCCATGTCTTTTTATGATGCCATTTCATTATTTTTTACTGCTATATTGTTAAAGGCTCTGACTCCTCCAGAATAAAATCTGCAAATCTGGAGATTAGCCTGCATGCACGCCTGAGCGAGGGAGACCGAATTAGGATATTGGGTTCAGCTGAAGGAGTCTGTGCCTCATCTCCCACCCACCAAGAAGCCAAGGCACGGAGAGCGCCCTGAACCCCCCTGACTAAAGTGTAACCACAGCAGTGACGACAACTGCCAGGCATTTATATTGGCATACAACTCCATCTGCATTTCTGTCTCGCTTGTCTCTGATACTTCCAGCCAAAATTTAGATGGGGGAGGGATATGGGGGGAAAGATGTCCGTATTCTTATCAAGTTTCGCCAATAATTTTCTGCTCAGACTATCAGTGGTAAAATAATTGTCCTCGATATAATCAAGCTTCAGCATTGACATTTTTAGTTAAGATAAGCAGTCAGTACACGCTTGCCGTGGGCATTGCCCATCTCCATACTTGCAGCTTTATTTCATCAAGGGACAGTCCACCAATCAAGGAATTAAACCTTGCGATGCTTTCAATGACTATTCTCTAAATGTTCAATGCAAACCCTGTTTCACAAAAATGCATGGCTAAAGAGGGACTCTATCATTACGTATTTTCCAAAAAAAAAACCCTAAAAAATAATGGTTTTATGCTGTTTTTGTGGTTGGGGTGATTTTTTTTTCTTTCTCATCAGAAAGTTGTGTATCTGATCACAAACCAGCAGGTAGCTGGTTTTACTATTTACCCTCTATTCAGCTTTTTTCTGTTTCTATAAGTCTAACCCTAGTTCCAGTCCTCAGGACGTGGAGCATTCAGGAATGCCAATATGTTTGTGCTGGCTGTTCATTTTTTAGGCCCATTCAAAAATACCTGCACAAGCTGCAAAATACCCCTGGCTCAGTGACCCAATGTTATATGGAGTAATAGGTGATGCATCACAATGGAGACATCTCTGCCCACTGGGGTCCTGTCTTGGCATAATCCAGCATTGTAGAGGAGGAAAGGAGAGTCATCCCTACCCAGTATAAAAGCAAAAAGTGTTAGGCTGGTATTTTTATTGACCCCCATATCCCATCAGCAACCTCAAAGCCTTTATTCTCTCACAGCCATCCCTGAGATAGTTGGGTGTCTCTAGATTTTGCCCAAGTAATCAAGTTAAAAATGAAGTTGGGGGGAAAGAAGTGATTTCTGTGTCATTAATGCACTAAATATCCACTATGCCATGCTCTTAGCATCCCCAAGCTCAGAGTCAGTGTTGATGCAATAACACCTGTATCCATTCTCCATGCCAAGCTGGTGTTTTTTTCCAATACTTGGTATCCCCCAACATGCAAGTAAATCTCCAAAGGGAAACACTACATCATAATTTTTGACCCAAAAGGTAATCCTGAGCAGTACGTTATAGCAACACCTGCAGCGCACCAAAGCCGTTCCAGCCAAGACTACTGTTAATACAGCAAAGGGCTCCCATTACCCCCTTGGGGAGCCTGCAGACCAACGTGAGCTAATAAGCTACAAGGCAGGCGTTTTATATCACTTCACAAGTTCGTGTCACAAGGCAATGAAAAGGCAGGGCATGTGAGCAGTGGATGTGCCCGTAGCAGGGAAGTCGAATGGCAAAATCTGGCATTGTAAAGTGCCACGACAAGAGATAGGAAAGAGCATCAGGGTGGAAGCAAGGGCTCATGCTCAGGCTTTGGACCAAAGGGAACAAGCCACTTCAAATTAGGCTGTATGTGGGGGTACAGAGGGTGAGCTTCATCTCACTCACTAAACGCTGCTAGAGACAAAAACGTCAGGTTTTATTGCTGTTCTCAAAAAAATTTTTAAATCTGTGTTTTCATGTCCAGCTTTCTTCTGCTTCTTTCTTGTAAAGGTGAGTGGTAGGCACCACGTCAGTAAATCCGAGGGTCCCCAAAGCATTAGCAAAGGACTTCTTTCCTCTCTTCTTTATTTGTTGGCTTTATGGCCTGCGAGCATGAATAACCCTGCTCGAGCCATGCATTGTGAAAGCTTCTCTTCCCCCCCATTTTAACAGCCTTGTGGACATACCTCATTTCTGCAACATGCTATGCCTGAGCCCGTGCGGCCCGGATAACATGCATGACCCTTGGCAGCCCTTTCTGTGCTAGTTCAGAGCTCATACACAAGTATCCTAATGCTCTTGTTATTAGAAGTATCACCCACTATTTCCAGTCCCTTTGCCCACACATACAACTGGAAAAGGTCAGGGAACTATGCCAGAATAGCCATTCCTGACCAATTCCCTGCGTGGATACACTCATTTCAACAAAAAGTGCTTGGAAGTAAGGGAGTTAATCAGGAAGAGGGACCTTGCTATAAATGCATACTCTTTTTTCACCCATTTTAATTTCCCCATATAGAAATGCTCTCAGATATTGCCTATTCCTGGTCTTCCCTGGTTACACCATCTAATGCCATGATCAAAGCTGCACTCAGGGGTACAACCACCATGTACATCCTAAAATAACTTTGACCCTAGCTAGAGCTCTAGTGAGTTTAGCTCACCTGATCCAGCTTTTTCTTGGTATGATGAAATAGCAGTGACATATTTCAGAGCATGCTCTGTGTGTGTATGTCAAGGTCAGAGATGTCCCTACAGGGCTTCAGAAGCAGACTGAGGATTGCTGATGCAGGATCTCCAAGCTATGGAAATAAGGCTGGGACAGTATAAATAAAGCTGCATTAGAGAGAGAGAAAGAGAGAGCATGAGCAGGTATTAGACATCTGTCTGCCATGGAATATTCCTGCAGTATTTGGGTCTGTGGTTTATTTTACTAGTGGTGACTAGTTCAAGCCACATTTAGTCAATAAATATGAGATATGAGGTCACTCCGCCATTTAGCTGTTACCCTGTCTACATATTTCACAGCTGGGTAGTAACCTTTAACTAGCGTCTACCTCAGTGGGGAGTCTCCATTAAAAAAGAGCCAGGATCCATTGGTCATGGTGGGGGATCACGAGACAGAAACACCGATGAGATTTTGGAAGAGAGCAAGTGGGACAAAAATAATGCCTTTGGCTTCACTCTTCTGTCTGCTCCCACCGAGGTAACTCTCCGGCGGGGCTACAGGTGCCCTGAAGTGCATTTAAAAGAGGTGCCCACCTTGCTTCCTAGATCCAGACTGGACACAAAAAGAGATGAATGCCATACGAGCTCTGCTTTACATGTGTTGTATTCTCCCGTTTGGTTTCCAGGAGATAAATTCCCCTAATTTTGCATCCTCGTGGTTCTCTAATGGTATACAAAGCAGTTGCCTTTACTAAGAGGCATATTGACAGCACACTCAAAAGAATTTAACACAAGTTATATACTATCACCCTCCACTCTAGCAAACTCTGTATGTGCAATGTCTGTCCTCCAGGTTGGCAGGGCAGGTTTTCG
>NW_017728991.1:2885794-2888560 GCF_001723915.1 Gavialis gangeticus | reverse complement strand
CACACTCAAAAGAATTTAACACAAGTTATATACTATCACCCTTCACTCTAGCAAACTCTGTATGTGCAATGTCTGTCCTCCAGGTTGGCAGGTTTTCGTTTCGACGGTGTGCAAGAGAGATTCACACGGGTGTTTGAATCCACAGTCTCTGTGAAAATGGAGGATGCATCTCCCTTTCAGTATGTCCTCCCTTAATGCATCCAGGCTTTCCCAGCTACACTTGTCCCTCCATCCAAGGAGGGTGCAGGAGGCTTCATTTTCAGGCTCTGCTCAATGTCCCAGGGAAGTTGCAAGCCTGTCTCCAATGCACTTCCTTTGCTCTGCATCGAGCATGCTTTCCTGGTTGCTCTCTGCTGTCCTGGCAACTAAAAGACAAATACTTAGGGCTGAGATCCCTGGAGTGAGCCCCGACATCACTGTTATATCAGCCCTAGACACAGCACGTGCTGGGATTTCTTCTTCAAAGGCAATGCAACTTGGCTCTAAACAATCAGATCTATTAATGCACCTGATGGAGGGTGAGCAGCAACAGGGAAGAGAGGGCACGTGCACAGAAAATTCACAAGTGGGAGGATCTGGGGAATAGCTGCCAGGCTCACATCCTAGAGTGATGCTGAATGACACCACTGAAGAATTCAGACCTTGCAAGCAGAGCTGAAGATGTGTGCAGGGGATGGGGGCATTAAAGGTCTGGATACGCCTGGAAATGGCCCAACACCCAGGGCTCAACAGTCGTCAGAGCCTCTCCTTGGCATCCTTTATGTGCCCGTTATTGCAACTGAAATGAAACTAAAAGCAAACCCAGGCCAAAGGATCCTTGCCGACAAGGAGGGGCGTGCTCCGACCCAGCGGTGCGCAAAGCGATGAAGAGGCCCTTCCAGCATTGCACAGATTCTCCGACAAGGCCAGCCAGGAAAGCAGTGAGCAGCTGGCAAGGGTAGAGGTGATGGCTGGTGAAGGCAAGTTGCTCCCGCCCTCTGGCACGCTGGGAATCCCAGCCTGTTTCTCTTCCTCCCTCTCTGACGTCGTGGCTGCAAATCAGCCCCGGAGACGCAGTACCGGCTTCAGAAGGACCCGTCGCCGACTCCACCCAGCTCAGCTGGAATCTCCTAAAACGGCTCCACTTTAGCAAGCTGCTTTTTATAGCACTATAAAACCAAAAGTTCATGGACAAGCTGTTGGTCAAGGTCTTCAGACAGGTCACCAGCCTTGGCCTCTGCTGCCGCTGCTGCCGTCACTGCCGCTACCATAGCTACCCGATGGGGTGTGTGCGCATGTGCCCGCACGTGCTCCCTCCCTAATGAAACGGGAGCAAATTAGCTCCCAGAAGGTCAAACTCCAGATGGTAGTGGCACAGCAGAAGCAATGCTGCCGTTCATCGGGGCCAGGTTTGGACAAGCAGATGACGGAGGAGACAGTTGGGTTTATACAGATCTGCAGACTGAGATGGGGCCTGAGATCAAATTGCTCCCCTGTCCTTGTTTAATGAGTCTCAGCTTGGGGGCAAATTGAAAGTCATGTTGCACGTAGGTATATGCCCCTTATTCTCTGAAGGCATCAAACCCACGTTCCCCGCAACCCCCTCCGACTGCCAAATGCCCCCACTCCCTTTGCCCACATTAGAGACAACCCATCCTGCTGCCCAGTATTATCAGATCCAGTTAATAAAGTGCACGCTTGTAATGCTGGGCCCGGCAACAAGAAAAACATGAAATAACACTGCACCCACCCACTGAGAACACCGAGTGTGTCACACTCCTCTGTGTCATGCTTTTAAAAATATCTCCTCTGACTGCCTTCTGCACAACAACAAAAAAAAAAAAAGAAGAGAGAGAGGGAGAAAATTATTTATTTATATTTTTGAATGCCTAACCCTGCCAGGTGGAAAATGTTTGCATCAGAGACTGGTGATGGATGTCTGCTTGTTTTACATTAAATGGGAGGAAAGGAAAAAAAAAAGGCAAGTTTGCAATTACATGTTCTTTGCAAAGAGGTGTGGCCACCGGCAGAGGCAGGTCTCAGCCAAAACCGCAGTGGCAGATGCTAAGGGAGGTGGCTTTTGCGGGCAGTGGAAATACACAAACAGGGGCAGCCCAGAGCTGAGATTTTATAGGAGTGAAGGGATTAAAAAAGCTAATTGAAAGGCTGGGGAAAAGATCTGGTGCTCCTGAGGGCTTCCGCTTTGTGTTGTCATTCATTTTGCCCGGAGCTGTGCAAGAAGCTGGCAGCGGAGGCCAAAGCGAGAGACGAGTCCATAAGATGAGGTTGAGAAGTTGCCAGGCACTTCAAAGTCAAGGTCCCCGTTCTAGGCCATGCCTGTAATGCTGAACTTTCCCCGCGTATCCCCATCCAAGGTCAGCTCCTCCGGACCCGGCCTCAGCCACGGACTCGCCTCGTACACAGCAAGCATCCAATCACAAATTCATCACGAACTCATGAGACTCTTCCTCCCCTTGGCTTTGGGCCCTGGGTGTTTTGTTAAAGATCCCACCCTGGCTCCTCCTCCTGCAATCTGCAAACCTAATCATCATCATCAAATACATAGATACGTGTTGAACCTGTGCTTCACTGCGGACGATTAATTTGATTTTTTTGTTATAACCTTTTGTCATCATCATCATCATCTTCACTTTATGGTTTATGCATCGTTGCCTGTTCCAGCTTCACACGCGTTCAGACCATCGTTTCCATCTGCTTTCTTCTCTTGTCAGCTGTAATTGAAATTTTTGACGTGGGTGAGCTACCAACCCCCCCGCCCCCATTACT
>NW_017728991.1:2869029-2880794 GCF_001723915.1 Gavialis gangeticus | reverse complement strand
TCTCTTTGTTTTTTTCCTTTTCCGGCTTTAATTGAAATTTTTGCCGTGGGTGAGCTCCCACCCCCCCCCCCCCGCATGACCCCCAACCTGGAGGACCACCCCAGAGCCCCGTTAGCCAGCGTTTTCACCGTTCCCTGGAGACCTTCGTGGCACTTTAACAACATAGCGAGCATTATTAGATGCACTGCAACTAATATCGAGGCGATGCTGAATCTTGAGTGAAGTGTTTACTGAATGGCCCATCATTGGTGTATCGCCATCAATTGCGCATAGGACAGCAGATCTGGCCTCCGGAATAAGAGACTTAATTGGCATAGATTTTTTTTTTTCCTGAATGAAACAAATAGTAAAGTGTAATGCTATATTTAAACCAAGAAGGCAAGCAAATAGTTTTCAGTCAAAGGAATCCATGAGTGCCATGGAAAAAGCTGTATTTGGGAAGCAGCATAATGGCCTGGAATTGAGGAATGAGGAAAGAAAGGGGAAAAGAGGAGTGCTGATATCTTAATGCCCATGGAGGGCTCATCCATCATTTCGTTGTGTTGGGTTTCACCTGCCAGATGCTTCTACCTTTGCTGCTACCTTCAAACACAACCGCAATGGCCAGTGAAGCTTTTCTTGACTTCAGGTTTTTGGGCAAAAGAATTTAGCTGAAATTTTCCAGGGAAATTTTGAATTTCGGGGGAAGATCCGTTTCCCCTCCCATTTTCATTTGCTTTTTCTGTCAAAATCGCTCCCCTCCCTTTCATCCACACCAGAGTTGGTCAGTTGGGTATATATAAAAGCACATCCCTTAAATAAAAGATGGGAAGGTGCTAGGCAGTCTATGATCTGCATGCCTCATGCCATGGCTTTCCAAAACACGTCTGGCGCATAGCTCAATTATTCCTAGAAATCTGGCAACCACGCGGGCCTCCCACACAGTGAGGGTTTAACTGTATGATTCCATTTTATTGCATATTTGTTATGAACCTGTCTTTATATTTCCAAGTGAATTGGGCTTTGATGCCAAGTGCTGAGCTGATCACTCCGGAGAATGAAGGCTGGCTTGTGTTGCTACAAATAGGATGCAATATGAGCAACAACGGAGCGAGCTCTCTCTCACACGCACACCCAACATCTCTAATAGTGAAGATGACATTTCATCTCCTGGACGTTCGATCTTTGGCTTCTGGTGATGACCTGAAGTTAGGGTGGTGGTAGGTCTTTTCTTTGGGCGCCTGTCCACTATAACAACCACTTACATGTGAGCTTCCAAATGCATGCGGATGATGACTTTTGGGCACTCCCGGTAGACAACGGGGGATTTTAAAGTCTATAAATGTCTCCGCTACAGAGCATGCATCGAATCCCCAAGACATTCAGAGAATCACTACCAGATCTTTACTGCTGTAATGAAATTTAACAG
Organism: Gavialis gangeticus; assembly: GCF_001723915.1. Classification (NCBI taxonomy): domain Eukaryota; kingdom Metazoa; phylum Chordata; order Crocodylia; family Gavialidae; genus Gavialis; species Gavialis gangeticus. The sequence goes on along the minus strand of NW_017728991.1, from coordinate 2,879,386 downwards.
TTTGGCACGTTATGAAACTCAAATGTAGGCTGAAATGCATAACAGTGTCCACCACTGCAATGCAGAGCCCACATTTTGAACTAAGATCCTCTTTGGATTCAACCAAGATTTATATTGTATTTTATTTTTTTAATTAAATTTGACTATTTTGCTCCATAAGTTCCTGTAGGCATCTCCGGGTTTTGGCTTGGGGCAGTTCTGGATTCAGTTGGAAGTTTCTGGGAAAATTCTTTATGGGCACCACAAATGCAATTAGTGTCCTTTCTTTTAATTATTCCTTTTTTAAAATGGCATCTAGTGTCTTGTTACTAGATGTTACTCATATTAAAAAAAAAAAAAGCCCACAATTTTCTCAAGATGAGTTGCTCCAAAAGATCACCCAGTTCCCTCTGGCTTGCCAAGCACATACGCATGGGCTCCACCCGCATTTTAGGGGCTACGAACCACAGTCAAATCTCTATTCAAACCTTGATCTCTCTGCTGAGAAGTGGTCAGTTAGTGCAGTTGATACTCTAGGTGCCTGTCTGCAAGGAAACCATGTTCAGCCCACTCAGAGACAGGTAAAAAAATTAAGAAAATTAATTTTCTAAGTAAAAAGAGAACGTACAATTTAGCACCTCCTTTCCTGCATTGAGGACCAAAGAGCAGGCCTTGTAGCTATGCATCGGTACATGCTGTATAGTTATTAACAGAAATTTGTGCAACCCTTGTGCCAGACACTGTTAAAAAGCAACAAAGGCCAAGTTCAGTTTGCAGGGGTTCCTACTAACACTCAAATAATCCCATCTTAAACTGTCAGACAGGACCCTGGGAAAATAAATTACACCATCCAGCACTCGCCATGAGTAAAACTTCCCCACTGGCAAGCAATGAGTCCCAGGGATTAACCGAACAGGGCTTTATTAATGGGGAAACACAGTAAACAACAACTTAGGAAAACCTGAGTCATAAAGTACAATTAAAAGTAGGTGATGCCACCACCCAGGTCTTTTGGCAATAGTCCTGACCCCGTCTTCCTCTCACCGGTGTGACTGGCTGACGAGGCAGCTACACACTTTCTTCTTCGCCCGTGTCTAGGTCGCTCACCTCGTTGTCTTAGCTCAGAGGAGCACAACTTTCAGGCTGGCTACTAGCTTTGGACCCTGCAAGATGCACAGCTTTCAGGAGCTCAGCTACTGCTCCCAGCAGGAGCAAAGGCTGCTCTGGGGGTAGGTGGGGAGGTCCTCACTGGAGTCCAGGCTGTTGCTCCAGTTGAACCAGTTGTCATGAGCAAGCTGTCCCGTTGCTCTGCCATTGCCAGGTTGTCATCATTGGTCCACCTCACCTCTGGTTTTCCAGGCCACCTCATCAGCATCTGCAGTGTCTCGTTTCAAAGGATCAGTAACAGACATGAACTCAGCGGAGGCCCTACCACAAAAATAGAGACTCCCCACAGCTAGAGTATGTGCCTCAGCCTTTTTCTTCTCCCTTCCCTTCTGTCTTGCTCCTTTACCTCAACGCTGCAAGTCGCAGTATGGTTCGGGTGACCCCTTATCCCTAGCATATTTGACATAGGGTATGGACACATGATGCAGTTATCCTGGGGGAAAGCTTTGTTGGTGTCTGGAGTGGTCACATGACCAGCTCTGCTGACATGGGAGCCTGCCTCTTTGTATTGAGCGGATGGCTATCCCAGGATGAAGCTGAGTAGAGTTGCAGGCACATAACTAGTAGCCCATCACTTACACCGGTGCATAGTTACACCTTACTTTCTGATGGGCCGCTTTACTCCAGAGTGGAGCAACTTCCCTAGGTGAGAATACCATCCAGTTTTTCCTGTCGATGTGTCGAGTGTCCTTATTCAAACACGACCAACAGTATCTGACCCACCCTCACCTCCAAAGATTAATAGCATTGTGATAAAGTTGCTCCCCGGTCTTACATAACAGATATGCAACTAACGGGTATGCAAATAGCATGCAAATGAGATCCTCTTTATGCAGTTCCCCTTGTGCTCATGCACTAGGGTCCTTCTGTATACATCCTCTGTCTAGCAAGAGCTCTCAAGCCGTTCTGGCCGTCCTTGATGGCTTCAGGTCTTGGGTTTACCCTTGTTGCTGTCCTGGGAGCTCTGAAACATTGGATGGATCTCAGCAGTCTCTGCAAGGATCATGAGACTTATATGGCCAAGGCACCAGAGCTTATAACAAGACACCTCAGCCTCTTCCTATGAAATGCAAAAGCATCATGTCTTGGACAGTGTCATTCCTGTCATCTCTTCAGCCTTAATTTAATTACATAGATTTTTTTTTTTTTGTTCCAGGAGCAGAAGAGGCTAAAAATAATTCAACAGGAGGCTCTGAGCATTGAGCCCCCACTGCTTAATTATTTTTCCCTCTCCTTCTTCCACAACAGGAAGCTGAGCCATTGAATCAGATTTCTGGACTCACTCGTGGCTGCTGCAGGATAGGAAAAACATAACAGAGCGGGGCCTCGAATTGCCATGTTGTGGCTTTCAGGAAGCTCTGCTGCAGACTAATTTGGTGCAGCTTTCCCATTTTCTGTATCCACACTAAGTGCAGCAGCTCCTCGAGGCACGGCCAGGCTGCTTCTGTGCTCTTTGGGCCGACAAACCCAGTCCCGTGGCAGCCCAATGGCAGTTCCAGTGCCAGCATCACACTAAGGCCATGCTTCATGTCCAACCCTCAGGACGGTGTGTACTGGGAGGCAACAATTACCCACCAGTTACCATTTGGCATCCCTATTTGAAATTCCAGCCCTGGTTTATTCTGTTATGTTTTTTGGCAAGGGCACTTTGGTCTTGCAGGCATGGGGCTGGGGCAATCAGCCAGCAAGGAGCTGGTAAACCCCCTAAGGAATGTAACTGAACGTTAATTCTTCTCGTCGGGTTTAGGGAAACCAGAATCTACCAAGCCTGATATTTGAGAACGGATTGCATCACTGTCCATTAAGTGCAACGATGACATTCCTTAATTAACTCCTCCAGGCCTCTGCCAATTTAGGCTAAAATAAGCAAAGACGGGTCGGGTATTTTTTTTTTCAATGTATAGAGCACTCCTGTGCTAACGTTTATGAAGAAGCTGTTTAACGAGTAATGATGCAATAGGGGGGTTAGGGATCTTTTTAGTCTAACTTGTAACTTGCCCCCCAAACACCAGCAAGTCAAATGATAGGATCAGTTGACCTAAATGGGGTTGTACAAGGGGAAATGAGGAGAAGAGCTGGGGATGCTGTGCATTAACTCCACTACCTAGTGTGTGCAGTTTGACCAATTGCACTGTATTGCTGGAAAGGCAGAGTAGTGGTGTAAATACCAAATTTCACACACATCTCTCAGCTGTAGGGAGGACTGGCCTGTTGGGAAAGGATGAAATAGGATGGGTGGTTTTATCTGGAAGACTGTGTTTCCTATAGGAGCTGTAGCGTCTATCATGTGAAGGCACTTGTTAATGGGTCTGATGAAGGTACACTCAGCAAAGGGCCAGGGCCAGGAGCCGATAAAGGTAATGTCAAAGCACCTTTGGCTTACCCCAATTCTGGGGCTGGCCAGTGGGACCAGTCTGATCCAAAGCAAAATCTAGAGTAGGCTCAGGGCTACCTAAATCCTTGCATCCAGCAATGGCTGGGAGAAAGACTTTAGTCATGGTGGATAGTCGCCTGAATAAGAGCTCCCACTGCTAAACCGGAGCCCAGACCAGTGTTTCGCAGCTGGTGGACCATTGATAAGGCCAGATATTGCAATAGGAGTGTCAGCTGGCATGCCATCCCCAACATCCCGGTGCCAGTGTGCCCATGGGCACTAGCTCCATCATGGGAGGCAGTCTGGTACTAGGCATGCTAATTATCTCTGATGAGAGATGGGGCTAATTGGCGCAGCTGCACAAACACAGCTCTGCTGCTTCGGCTCCAGAGTTACTGGGCGCTGAGCTAGTTGGATGTCTTTGAAGCAAGCCTGGCAGGCCGACCACAAGGTCTGCATGGGGTTGGTGTACGAATCGCTGGGTGAAGTTCAATGGCCTGTGATCGACCAGCGATCAGACCAGATGATCACAGTGGTCCTCTCTGGGCTTAATAATTGACAGTTCTGCTAAACGCACTTTTTTTTGACACGCCTCTATGGCATCGTCCAAATTATCTGCACCAATACATTTTTGGATGGTTCAAAGAGGGGCTATGTCCTCTGCACAAAGCTTGGGGGTGGGAGCAGCAATAAGGCCATTTGTATTTCGGAGACCCCTGTCAGAGCATCTGCTCTCCACCACCAGCACGGTGACTCTGAGCATGCTTTGTAGTGGAAGGATCTTAAAAAAAAATGCTTGTTGCTAACCCAGAGCGGCAAAGAAATTGAGGGCTGACAGTTGCTTCCATCACTAGCACAACATCTAGAGTTTAATATTATACGACGCTGCGGCTAGGAACTTCAAAAAGGATAGGATTATTGTCTAATTGGATTTCTGTTCTCAATTAGGACACGGGGCAAGCCAAATCCAAGGCTGACATGGCAGGCTTTAAACATCTGTAACAACAAGTGGGTAATTTATGACGTATCCATTTAGTCCTCGGTAATCTGAATTCAGGCCTTTATCTCAAGCGGCCAACTGCCCACCTGTTTCTGAACGCACCGGCATTGATCTTGAGCTTAGAGGAATGCAGCAGTTAATAAAATCGAAACTCTCTCCTCCAGCATTGGTGCAATTAGGAAGATGGTAGCGAAGATCTGGGTTTCAGCGAGCCGTCTCTGATCCGTTCCTGTTTGCAGATGCAAATTGGACGTGCAAGGGCGGGTTTGATGAAGGAGGAGGAACCCTGCCGCTCGGTCGCGAAGCCCCAGGAAACTCCAATCAGCCTCTCCTGGAAATCCAACCGAGATTTGAAACTAACAAGCAGCTCGAGCACAGAAACGGTGTCGGCCACATGTTGTGAATCAGATGCCATGTGCGGCTAATTATTCCGGCGAAAGGGTTCGAGTGGCTGCTCAAGCGCTTCCACATGGCATCCGAGGAGGCAGGCAACTCTGGACGCGGCAAAAAAACAAAATTAGGAGCCAGCTGATATCGGTAATGAATTGATCGCTTTCCCCTTAGTGTCATTATGTCATACGGAGCAGCAGAAAACAGTGTCCGACAGGGGAGGAGACAAAGGACCTCTCTGTAATTTGGGCAGGAGCCATTGTGCTGGCAAAGCAATGACACTTTACCCTTCCCAAACACCTTTCTTCGGAGGATTTCAAAGCACTGGATCAACATTAAAGGCTGCATTTTGGCCGCAAGCCACCTCCCTGTATTGGAGACAGCATGGCACTTCCCGCTAGCACATCTGTTGTGTTACAATGACACAGGCTGTGGTATGCTCTCCCCTCTTCTTTCATCTGTCACCACTGGTTGGTATGGAAGGGGATGTAGCAACGGTCCTTCCTTCCCTTTGGGATGGCTCGCACTTTTAGCAGCGCTGGCTGGGGTCCATAAGGACAATAATCGCAGCCATCCTTTGCATTCAAGAGAAGCATCTTGTACCTTCACCCACTTTACACATGCTGGTCACAATCTGACCTTATTCCCATAAACCACGCACAGCCGTTATCGGCCTCACGACAGCTGTTCTGTGCAGAAACAGGGAGGTGCATTGATCTGCCAAAATCTATCCAGCAAATCGGCTGTAGTAGCAGGAAATGGCCCAGAAATGATACATATTCTCCTTTTCTATAGTCAGTTTGCTCAGAAAGGACCCAAGTATGGCCTTGCCAGATCCAGTGCTGGCTGATCTCACTCACAACCCATTGGTGGAAACAGGCTAAAATAGCGCACTAATGCAATATGTGCATGCGCTTGCTATGTCTTTTAAGAGCCACGATCTCATTCATTTAGGATCCAGATGTTTCTTTAGAAGCGCTGTAATCTAAGGACGATAAGCAGTTTGTCAATTGTAACTTCACCATAGTTTCAGCGGCCCATGTCAAAGCATCACGGTTTCATGCTCCAGCTCTCCCTCTGCTGGCATCCCAGCCGTAGATGGCAAGCAAAAGAAACTGGGTCTCTCTCCTGGCACCTCATGACACTTTTGAGTAGTGTGGTCCATAAAGGTGGGGAGCAGAGGGACTATCTGCACACAAATGGGCAGGTTTGACAAACCGCTCCAGGTCGATGACTGCATGCAGGTAGACAAAAAACATTCACTTGGACCCAAAAGAGGCCACTTGGAAACTGTCCCCCTTCATATTTTCCAGTCTGTGACTGTGCAACACATGTACTGCACAATTTAGAGCCCTGAGCAATGCAACACCAACCTCTACTGCTTTTGCCAAGGGAGGAACTTCTGGCGCCGGTAGCAATAGTAGGTCTGTTATCCACAACCGGAGCAGCCACGACCGGGGAACTCGATGCACATTCTGCCAGGACACCATGTTCAACAAGCAAAGCTGTGTGAGCACTAAGCTTACACAGCATTCGTTCTGACCTGAAGGGTACCGATTATATTGTTTAAACACATTATGTCAACAGCTTTATAATTTTGGTTTACACACATTTGCATAGCACACTCATATCCCCATAGGGCTAAACGCTGCTCTGCAAATTGTAACCCTGGCACCTTTCTGTAACCACCACCGTTACCGCAGATTTATACAGCTCATGGAGTGATTCCAGGCTTAGTCGGTTAAAATTTCAGAGCAGAAACGGTCACTTCCTCCCTAATAAATCAACCAACTAGGGTGCTCAGTGGACCCAGGGGATTTAGGTGCAACTCTATGCTACTTTGTTTGGGCAGGGTGCATTAGGATCCCATTGAGCTGCCTCACCGGTGAATTAGGAGCTGGCCTAGACTCCACTGGGGTAGGTCATGGGGAAGACCTAGTTGCACAGGTGTGTGTTCATGGTACCAGACCAACCCATCCTTCAGCTGGACGGAGAGGTAGTGAGAAGCACTGCCCTGTCTCACTTGCAGTCAATGGACCCAGCAGCCCTAAGGAAGCCATGGGGTGTGGGGTCGAGCTGTAGATAACCCCGCTTCCCAGTAGATGTTGGCATTCAGGACACGGCCGACCCGGTGGGAAGCACATTCCTTATGTTTTCAAAGGGGCTTTTCTTGGCCATCAGGTCTCCAGCATCCCTAGACACATTTGTCTTTCAATGCAGTTGGGCAACACCCCTTCTCCTGCCGCCTGCGGCTGACAACCCACCGGTGAGCTCAGATGCTGCACGCTTCATTTTCCAGGCAGCACAGAGTGAAGGCTATGCTGCTGGCCTGTGGCACAAGGGAGCAGGCATGCTGCAGCATACTGTAAGGCAACCGCATATTATTTATGACGTGGGTTATAATGATTAGCTCCAGCAGCTGAGCTCCTAGCAGTCATTTCCACCCTCGGCAGACACCGGTTTTCAGCGGTGGCTATTTTTGCTGCCCACAAGCATTTTCGTGCAGCTGAATCAAAATCGGGTCTGTGTGCATGACTGGCCAGCATCTCAGTGGGCGTTAATCACCGGCCGGCCATTTAAGTCAATGGCAGATGCTTTGATTGAGCCTGGCCTCGTTTTTAGAGCATTTCCAGGGGGTGATTTGGGAACAGCCTTGAGGGGGTTTTTTCCTACGTTGTGTAACTTCAGCAGAGACAAGGGAGGGAGATGGAGGGTGTTAAAAATGTTATGTGGTTACATGGAAAAGCCGCTATAAAAAAGCATGTGAACTCCAGCCCCTCCATTCGCATGTATGCATGTCTTAGCAGTAGGACAGTGAGTGGGATCCAGAGAGCTGCCTGCTTGGGTCTGGCTAGGTCTTCCTCCTTTAAAAAAGCAAAGATTTGGGGATCTCAACAAGGAAGGTAAAGAACAACCGGGACCGAAAGACCCAATGTTTGGGGGGGAAGGGCTCCAAGCAACGTGGGTCTAGAAAATTGATGCAGTTCAGGCGCGTGATTCATTAAGTCTTCAGATGTCCAACAGTCAATGCTATTGCCTCCAATTTAAATCATTTCTAAAGAAGTGCAGAGAAAGGTGATGAAAGGGTCCTAGCGCTGTTCCCTGGGCTGAAAAACACAGCCCACTTGTACACTGTGGTAAATTTTTGCATTTTGGCTAGACATCCCGTGCAGGCTTGTGCTGAAACCTTTGCTTATTTTTAAAAGCGTAAGTCACCAGTGATCCAGAGAGAGCGAGAGAGAGACTATACGCTTCCTGGGGAGGGAGATGCCACGGGGGTAGCATCTTTGGAAGCAATGGGCGGCACCCGCCTTCTCGTCTGGGTGGGCATTTGCGTCCAGGGGTGCCTACGTGTCCATCTGTTCCACCCCAGAGTGGGCACAGACCCAGGCCTTGCATGGGGATGCTCATACATTTTGTGGTTTAGACCCATTGTAACTTAAGCCATGTCTACACTTCCACTTTGGAAGAGTGGTTGGGGGACTAAAGGCTTTTTGAAAGCCAATATCGCGGCTTGGGATGCCACTAATTTAAGCTTGGTGTCATACGCTCTTGGAGTGGATTTAACATGCGTAGCTTATCCATGTTCCTACTGAAATTCATGTGCTGGTGTATCAACAGGAGATGGGAGGTTGCAAACACCCAGGGCCCACATGCTTGCTCAAGGAGAGAGCAGTTTTGGGGTAGGAGAAGCATAACTTTTTGAATGAATGGGATAATTTGCTCCATTTCTAGCATTCATAAGACCTTCGTAGTTGACTTTATTCATAGGCAGCTGTACAAGTTGCCCACTCACTTGCTTGGGGCACCAGATCACTGTGACCAGGACCTGGCACCTGGTATGTGATAGCTTCTCTCCAGCACTGCATTGCACTTTGTCCTCTCATGGGAAGATGATAGCAAGCAAGTAATGCTGTTCTGGCTTTCTTTTCTACAGCCGTAACCTCTGATTCAGCTGTGTGGCACAGAAATAGCCTGCAATAATTGTCGCACCCTCAATGTTGGTTTTGTCACCTTCCAGCACTGGTGAAGGCTTGCATGTATACCTTGGAGAGGTTGCACAGGTCAGTATTAGGTATTTCACAATGACTACTTTCCCTTGATCACCAGACTAACGCAGACCTGACTTCTGACCCATAGTCAGATTATAACGCTAAAACTTTCCTCCCGATATTCTGGAGGAGCAAATCGTGTTCCTTTCAGCAGGGCTTTTGATCTTAGAGTCAATTTCCAATATATGTGATACTGTCATGAGACGCCCAGAAGATCCCAATGCACAACAAGAAATTGCCATTAGGTTCATACTTTTTATATCCCACATTGTCTTCATTTCCATCCATGCCTGATTACTTTTGTCAATATTACCATCATCGTCGCATTAGTAATTTAGGATTGGAACCCCATAATTAAAAGCCGGTCCACGGCAAGTCCATTTCTTTACCCACAATCCTTTGGACAGCTTTGCTAATCAATCCCCATTTTGCTAGTCAAGCACCAAATCAGTATATATTTTTTCTCACTCACAAAGCACTGCAAAAAAACAAAAAAGCAAACTTCAGTAGTACCTGCTAGCACAGGATAACCATGGATCAATGCAGAGTTTAACCCTTCCAATAAAGTGTCCGTTCGAACCCCAGGACCAGGGGGAAACACGGACCCATCTTGTCAGGTACAAATCATTTCTAAAAGTAGCTGGCAGGGGTGGGCTGGCATGAAAAAGGTTGCCCTCTTCATTGTGCTGCAAAGCGTTGTGCCCGGTCCAGCAGTACCCGCTGGCTGGATTGGCTATTTCAACACCTGCTGCATTTGGTGGAAATAGTCCCACTGAATAAAGAAGAAGCTGGAATGAGGCCTGAAGCAGTGTTTTTTCAAGGACCAATGAAATCCCTTTTATTTATGACTCCCCATAATGCCCACACTTCAGAACAGCATTTTGCATCCCAAAAGAGATGGCAAAGAAGCCCCAAGCATCAGGCTTTGACATACCTACCCTGGCTTCCAGCCTAGCTTGAGATTCCTGGTAGGGTGGACTGAGCCCCTTGCTCTTTCCAAGATAAATATACAGAGCTCCATTCAGTTTACTCTATGGAGGCCTTTTGAGGAGGCCTGTCTGCTCTGCCTAGACACTGAAAGAGCCATGGCACATTGTGCCAGTCCACAATGCATAATCAGCACCTGAGCGTCTCCAAAAGTGCCGCAGTCTCTGTGGGTTTTCATGCAGGGCTGTCTCCAGCTGCCCCGCAGGATTCGGCATTGCATCCTCTGTTTCCTGCTCCCATTCAAATCAATGGCAATACTTGCAGAAATGATGGGCTTCTCCCCCATTGCACAGCTCTTCAGTGCCCAGTGAGGACGGGGTGGGGGGCTGAGGACACAAGCACGTCTCTGAACCGAACTCCCTGAGTGCAGGTGTGGGATTTTGCATTGCATCTGGCACTGGCTTCTCC
>NW_017728991.1:2862437-2864029 GCF_001723915.1 Gavialis gangeticus | reverse complement strand
GCACATTGTGCCAGTCCACAATGCATAATCAGCACCTGAGCGTCTCCAAAAGTGCCGCAGTCTCTGTGGGTTTTCATGCAGGGCTGTCTCCAGCTGCCCCGCAGGATTCGGCATTGCATCCTCTGTTTCCTGCTCCCATTCAAATCAATGGCAATACTTGCAGAAATGATGGGCTTCTCCCCCATTGCACAGCTCTTCAGTGCCCAGTGAGGACGGGGTGGGGGGCTGAGGACACAAGCACGTCTCTGAACCGAACTCCCTGAGTGCAGGTGTGGGATTTTGCATTGCATCTGGCACTGGCATCTCTCTGTTCCCAGTACAAGGAGCAATGGGCTCAAGTGCAGCAAGGGAAGTTGAGGTTTGATATTAGGGAAAACTGTCTCATGAGGAGGGTAGTAAAGCACTGGAACAGGTTCCCCAGAGAGGTGGCAGCATCTCCATCACTGGAGATTTTTAAGACCTGGGTAGACAAAGCCTTGGCTGGGATGAGATAGTTGGGGCTGGTCCTGCTTTGAGCAAGGGGGTGATCTCCTGAGGTCCCTTCCAACCCTCATTTTCTATGTTTCTAAGTCAATGGGAGCTCCTTTATAGCCCTCAGAGGAAGTAAAAACAGTGCAACAATGATCACATCCCAAGGACAGTATTGCACCCCCCAACCCAAGGTGACAGCAAAATCAGATCAGAATGATACACTCCCCTTTCGTCAGTATAAATGACCATCTGAGGTGCAGGACCATTGAAGAAGCAGGCTGCCAGTATAAAGATCAAATATTTGCTTAACAAATAAGCAAATATGGGGGTGCCGCACAATTATGACCATGTAAAATATGCAGACTGTCATAAATAACAGCATGCCTTAACAGAGGCGTGTGCCCAAAAGCACAGTGTTAGCATTGCACAGAGGCTTCCTTGAAAGCAGAACCCCCCCCCCCCAGTTTGTTGAAAATACTTGCATTTTATGCCAAAAATTCCTTGTTTCCCTGCCCTCAGTCTTCTGCTGTTATTGTGTTGGCCATAATAACTGGAGATAAGGCTGTCTCTCCTCTTTTCATTCATTATTCCCTAAATTTATTCATCGAGCTGTATGTTTTAAGACCAGAACAGGCCATGACAATGTGAGCTGCAGAACACAGACCAGAGACTTGCACCCACCAACTCCTGCTCAACCCAATAACTTCTGATAGAGCCAAAGGCAGCCAGAGGCATGGCACAAAACCCAGAGATCGATACACCAAAAGGATCCATTTCTGATGCCGAGCCTTTAGATTCATATTCTGGCTCGTGCGCATGTACGTGCATGCACGCGCGTGGGCCGAAAGATAGCCATAACGATCGTGTGATTTCAATTTTTTTTTCTTTCTGTTTATGCAGTGAGTTACTAATATCCTGATTGGAACCAGATTTGCGTGAATTAGAAGTCGAAATTGGAGCGGTGACTGCTGTGCAGAGGATGTAAAGGGAATAAAATGAATGGGGTATTAACCTTCAACCACTGAATATTAATCAGTGTTTCACAAAAAAGAAAATAAAGAGGCTGCCACACTAAATATTTTTAGCGCTTATTGACGGGCTTGATTTCCTCTCTCCCTCAG
>NW_017728991.1:2834944-2857437 GCF_001723915.1 Gavialis gangeticus | reverse complement strand
AAAGATAAGTGCCTGGGAAAGCGGCCACAAAGCTCTAGATGGGAGGGGGGAAAGGGGCGGAGGGAAAAAAGCGGCTGGGGTTTGAAAAAGAGGAAAAAAAAATAGAAAAACAAAAAGATTATACATTTTTTAAAAAATGCTGGATGGTGTTTGTGAGTTATGCAGCACAAAACCCCCCGAAACAGAGCGCCTTACCCCAGAACACATCTGTTCAAAGGATCATTTTTATGTCCCAAGCCAAACAGAAATCTACCCTGAAATACAGTGAAGCCCTCGGAAATGAATCCACGATAAAGAAATAAACTTCTTAAAAAATAAACTTCCCGTGTGCTGAAAGGTAAAATACAATTGAAGATCAGGCTAATAAAAGAACCAGCGTGTTCAATGAACTCATTTTCTGTGCACGGAGCGAAAGTATGTTGCAGAAAATATCCGCGTCTTCTGAAAGCCGTCCTATTAAAGGATTTGTTGAAATAATGAAGCGGTGGTGATATTTGAATGGCGCTGGATTTCTATGGTGCCTTTCAGCTGAGATTTTCAAAGAACATTTCAGATGCTGATCTCTCACATGGAGCTAGCGCCTCCTCGGATGAGTGGTGGTGACTTCGGCTCACCATGCCTCAGTTTCCCCAGCTGTGAGAAAAAGGCTTCTTAAAGCAGCTTCGAGATGCTACTAAGGGAATGTCCCAAAGCTGTGATATGCCTCACGGGCAGTGACTTTCCTGAGAGTTAGGTGCTTTAAAATTTCTTTCCAAATCTGATTTTCAGACAAGCCAAGCCAACTTAAAGCCTAGGTCTTCATGACTTGATTAAAGCCACATAATGAACCACAGCAGAGCCATAAGCAGTATCCAGCAATCCCAGTTTTAGTTCTATAAATGCCCCCCAGTACTCTGCTACCACTTACAGATAATAGCTACGTTGGGGTTTTTCACTGGCTTGAGTCTGTAACGTCGGCGTTAACTCCCAGTGTGCTTCACAAACATTAAGGCCACTCCAGAAAACTCTGCCGGCCTATCGATGCTTTGATGCGTTTTCTTTGATGTCATTAGCAATATTGCATCCTCAAGCGAGCTGAAAACCCTGCAGCTCTGCATGGCCAGAAATGTATTTTGCGCCTGCGATGACATTCTTACGTCACCTGGCATTTTGCAAACCAAAGGCAAAACCAATGGCATCTTTGGCTGCATCTTAACCGATAGTATGTGTATAAAGCTATTTTTAGTTTAGATGCCTGGCTTGTTAAAGCTTTGCAATATATGCTGCCTAAAATACAATATAAGGAAGAGCACCCACCAACTGCAGAGGCTTCCTCAGCCTGACGAAGGGTTTTTAACCCCAAAAGCTTGCTAAGAAAATTTTTGTCCAACCATTTAAGTTGGTCTAATAAAAGACCTCAGATTCACCCAAAGTACCTGGTAGATGTACCTGTGTCCTTCAACCGACACGGCTGCAGCCTACACCCCATATGAGAACCCCATCACTTTGTGCACGGCTCTGCGTTTCAGGTCCTATCCAAGGTGGTCAGGATTGGGGGTGCTGTGATTCCACTAAAATATATTATATTTCTACCACTTTCCAAGGCGATGCCCGCACAAGCTGGTGAGCTCCGGAAGCAGGATTTGGGACCAAAGTGCTTCGCATATATTCAGCTGCTCTTCAAAACCCACTGTGAGGGAGGCCGGTGCTATTTGCCCCATTTTACCAATGGTGAAACTGAGGCACGGGCTCTATGAACCTTACGTAAGTTTACTCAGCAACAAAGTGGAGCAAGGAACAGCTATACATGTCCGTGTTTCAGCCCCATGGTCTAGCTATTAGACTGCCTCTCTTTGCATATACTACTGCTTCTTAATTAGGTGGGAAGAGACTTTTTTGTGATATTTAACAGGGGAAAAAAACATATTTTTTTCCACTAATCAAGAAATTATTCAGAAGCCAGGGTTTCCCATTTATTTTTCCCCCCTAAATAAATGGCGTAATAATTGCATTTGCCTGGAGACTAAAACTGAACCGTAAAACAACTACGTAAATCTCTCTTTTTTTTTTTAAATGATAAACGCCTTCTATAGAGAAGGAGCTCGTTCCAGCAATGTCATCCCACCCTGTTCTCACAAACAATGTTTAAAACAACACGCGCACAAGTGGAAAACTACAGTGCTCTCTCCCCTGCCTTTTCTCCCCACCAGATCTGGCACAGCAAGAGTCTGATGCTCCAAACTACAAAGCCTTTGAAACCCCTTTTCAGTGGAGACAACGATCCTCCTCTTTTGCAAACACTGCTGTCCTTTTCTTCACTGCACCTTTGCAAAGTTGTTTTCATTAACTCCTTATCAAGTTACCTGGGTTTGATTCAATGCTCAAAATGTATTTAAAAAAAAAAAAAAAAGCGGGGGTAGGTTTTCAGGAAATAGCAAGTTCTTTTTCACCGAGATAGAAATCATTTGGCAAGCAACAGTGAAATACTTCTAGTTTCCAGTAGGAGGGGAGGGGGGAAAGAAAGCAAAGGGAAGATGCTAATGAACCACAAAAAGAAAAGGTGGGGGGAGGAAGTTTTAAAATAAAAATCAACCCTTGCTTTTGGAAATTCCTCTGTCTTGAGGCAGACTTTTAAAGCAATGCCATGGTTTGTCCCTAAGACGTTCAGTAAGATCTTGGCTATGCTTTTATGAAATTAAGTGATTAAAATAGGTGACTTGAAAGTCCCAAACATAAAAGCTGGCATCTAGAGAGACCCTTTTAGCCAAAAGTCCCAGGCACCAGTTTAGCAAAATATTTAAGCACATGCTTAAGTTTGACTGCAGCAGAACTTAAGCATTAAGCAGGTCTGTATGTCCTGGCTGAACAGGGGGGGACGTAAGCACCTGCGTAGCTTTATGTGTTTGGTCCTTAATGACTAAACTGAAGCAGAGGCTTAAGGCGGCCCAAGAGCCGTTGCCCATTTCTGGATCAGAGCTAGAAAGCCTTCAAGCCTGATCACGTGCAAAGAGCTGCGTGTTGGGTTTATCGCTGCATCAGTCCAGCTTACAACTGGAGCACGACAAGCTCATCGTCCCTTGTTCCTGCACGGACTGAAGAAGGCTGCCTTTACGGTACAGAGAAGGGACCTCGTTACGGCTTATTGCTATTGGCCCAACTCCCAGCGATGGGCCATCGCTCCCAGTGATCAGGGACCGTGTCGTTTGCTCCGGCCGAACGGGAACTGACCCCCACATGGGACATATCTGTATTGAACGCCCCTTTGCAAAGTGAAACGGCAAAGTCCCGTTCTTTTCTTCCGTGTTTTCAGGACACTGGTATTCAGTTGTTTTTTTCTTTTTTCTTTTTTTTTTTTCTTTTTTGCCCAGAAGCAGGACTGCATTCTAATTAGTCTGCATTTAGAGGCTGCATAATGGTAATGTGATCCCTACTCCAGCCTTTATCATCTGTTTCCCATCTTCAAAGAAGCACAATCCTCTTAACTCTTAGTGCACAGGAGTGGTTCTGGGGCCCTGCCGCTTCACGGACGGCAGAATCAATCAGGCTCGCACCGTGCTGCGTCCAGGGCACCGCCAGTGGCCTACAGGCCGGTAGCTCTGAGCTAGGTTGTCATGTATCCCTGTGACTGAGCTCAGACACTAACACTAACAGTCCCTGTAGGTGTGTCTACACGTGCGTTTACTGCGCAGCAACTTACTGCATGTTACGCAGTTGTTAGACCAGTGTCGACACGTGTTGTAACACTGTGTGTGCACCAACTTGGGAATAAAGTTACTCCACACAAACTGAGTTACTGTGCAGTGAGGCATCTACATGTGCCTTACTGTGCAGTAACTACTCAGGAGTAAATTTGCTACCTTCATCATGCATCAAATTTATTCCTGAGTCACATTACTACTGTGCAGTAATTTTCAGTTCCTACACAGTAGCGGTGCACATGTAAACGTGCCTGTTGTGTGTCTGTGCTCACGGCTCCCCTAGCTCTGCAACCAGAGTGCACCGACTGACTTACAGTGTCCATTTGGTTGAACGTTTGCTCGACAACGGACCAACAGTGGTTTGTTTTTGGCTGGCAATGGTATAGGGAGGAACAGTGTTGAGACAATCTTCTGTCAGTGGTTTGATTTAATACCTGGTGGCATGCAGCCCAGACCATTACACCCGCTACGTGAATGAGGGGGGGGTCTCAGGGCAGAACTGAATGCCTTGTCTAGATGGGCAGGGCTTGCAAGAGTGCTAGGTATTGCCGGCCCACCGAGCACAGGTGGGCTAAAGAGGAGCACTAAATAGTCCACCCTAATGTGTAGCAGAACTAAGGTACCTTAATAAACCCTGGGCCTATCTATCACCCTCCTGCAATGACTGCCTTTGCTTATGTGCTCTCCTGTTTATCTAGCCAGTCCCTTTGAGCCGAGCACAAATTGTAAGTTCCTAAATAACATTTTTCCCCCCTCTGGCCTATTTGAAATCTGTTGGGTTTTTTGATTTCCATCGCCCACTCCTCGTGCTGGAATGTCCCGGGGACTGTTTCTCCGAGTGCGGCAGGAGGACTCATCCTGAGCTGTTCCTCTTGCTTTGGCCTCCAAAGGGGAAGAGGAGGAGGGACCTCCTTTGAAGTTATCCCTGAGATTCATTTCCAAGCCCTTCCTGTCCCCTCCCAAGGAGAGGTTTCCACAAGCTGACCTGACCTCCACTCCTTCCTACCCCAGTGTCAGATGCGGAGAAGATCAAGTGACCTTCCAAGACAGCCAAGTCAGGGGGTAAATCTCTCCCAGTTGTATCTGGAGGGCTGCAATGCAGTTCTTAGACCAGAGCCACTTCATTTATGTTAGTATAACTGCTCTTCATTTCCGCCAGCATAAATAATAAGAGTATCGAACACCTAGCAAATGTCTTTTTCCCTGCTGAATCTTCCTACCCAGACCCCGACAGCTGATATACTCCATCCATGACCATTTTAAATAAATGCCCTGCCCGAGATCCTTCTTAGACGCTGAACGTGTGAGTGAAGCCGGAAAAAAATCTCCCTGACACATGCAGTAAATGCCGTCTGATGGAAAAGCTCTTCTGGATCCGAAGGTACAGGGCCGAGCAGACGCCACATTTCATCCCTACAAATTACCTTTCTCTCCAATGGGCTTATTAGGATCTCTTTCAGCACGAACTTCAAGGCGTTTCATCAGGAGTGGATGCTTATGGTAGCAAGATGAACTCCAAACAAAACTAGCGGCTTATTTGTTGGAGCGCTCGAGTCTCGATGCTGGGTCTGTTGCCTTGCTTTGATAATGGAAGGATGCCAGCTGGAATGGAGTTTATTATTATTTCCCCCCGCCACTTTCTTTCTGTTTCTTTTTTTACCAGAACGCGCTGCTTTGTAGCCGTCCTTCTGTGGAAGTGGTTCGGCCTTTTACAACAACAAAACACAACAACAAAAAAAATCCCTAGGTGTGAGAAGATTAAAGATTTTTTTAGATCTGGACATTTTCAAATCAGAACCACATGTCTCCAATAAATGGTGCTGGCTGAGAGCCACCCCTGCTCCAGTCCTAAGGGCTGCTATGTTCAAAGGATGCATGGTGAGCATGATGAGAGCGAGAGCTTCCCCAGTTTCTCCTGTCACTCGGACGCTATATTGCCAATATAATTCTGCAGGGCGCTTCGATTGCAAGCACTGCCATATCCTCCGTGCTGGAGCCCGTCCAGCCTGCTCATGTCTTCACTAGCCCTGGGATTTTCCTTGCCTTCTCTGTTCTTCATCCCCCAAACTCAAATGCACGCCCTCTCCCACTCCAGTGAAGACAGCCAGTACATGTTTCTCTCTATCACCTACTGCCCAAACCGGCTCCAACTGGAGCCTGTAGAAAAACATGAAGCATTTTCTGCCGTCTGAGGCTGTTGCATTCATCCGAGCACAATGCATTTCATCCTCCAATGTCTCCGTGCCCTCGTGAAAAAAGTCTGCTGGTGCATGCTTGCATTGCATAGCGGTTCTCAAATTGCGGGGTGTGAATATGCACAGGACTGGACACCAGGGAGGATAGCATCCCACCCAAATGCATGACCTGCATAGTCTCAGGATCCAAGCAGGAACGATGACTGCATGCCCACTCTCCCCCACCCCCTGAGCAACTGAATACCCTAGCTCCTACCACCCAGATCCATCACAGCTCCTTTCCATATTCTCCCAGTGCATAACCCACCTAACACATCCATGGGAGTTTGGCCCCTGACTCTGAAGCATCCGCAGTAGACCATGAGCTAGGAGACGGGATGTGGACATAGAGATGGGCTGTGATTTCTGCTCCATCCTGATGATCCAGATACAGCTATGCAGCATGGACTGACAAAGAAAAAGCAGAGGCAGCATTTGCTATGGAGAGGAATTGATTGCAGTGCATTGCTTTCACCAAATTGAAAACTGATTGCTTTCAGGAAGTGGAAGACTTTCTTCTTCCTTTGTACACACAGGTATAAGTCCAGTCTCCCCCTCCCACTTTTTTGGCAGCTGAGTGGTACCTACACATCTAACTGCAGATGCAGAAGTGGCAATGTAGAGTTAACTGATGCGGATTTAGGTCTTACTCCCCTCTGTGTGATGACATCAGCACGCTCAGAAGGGATCTGCTGTGATCCCGTTGCGTGCAACCTGGTGGGATCAGAGTCCACCTGGGAAGTGGAATTGCCAAGTGTCCTCACCACCAGGCAATGGATCGGGCAGGGCAGAAAGTACCCTCTGCCCCTCCTGCCAATGCCAGCCAAGAAGAGAAAATAAAGCGGTCCTGGCTCTGCCTGGAAAAGAAGGTATCCCTGGGTCCTGACACCGTCTGTTCCTTCAGTGACTATTTAATGCAAAAACGACATCAGGACTGGATCAAGGATTGATTAAAAGCCATTTCTGGCACACCCTACCCCATGCACACAACTGACTGATTCCCCTGAACTCATGGCCACAATCGATGAGATCCTAGCAGAAGCTGGGATCTAGGCAGGCTAAACATGGATAACAGGAATTAAGGGAGAAAATGTCTCAGTAGCCCTAAAAAGAATATAAAAGTCATTGTGCTTCATAGATTTTACTTCTTACATGCTTCTTATTAATCTGGGTTAGGGAAAAAAATTTTCTGCAGGGAAAAAAATCGCTACAAGCATCCGACAGAGACAAAAGAGCGGATTAGATAGGCCGCTGATCTGATTGATTCAGGTGATCTCTGTGGGTATATCCACACCACAGTCATTACTGCTGTCGGTCCATTAAGGCACATGTGCACTCGTGTTAAATTAGGGTCAGCTGGCTGTCTAAGCATGGAGTCCAATGCAAATCTATTTAAAGCTAGCTTGGGAGCATATACAATACACTGCTGTTCTTGAGTCACAGTAACATGTCCCAAAGAAGATACCAAGTGATTTATTGGCTTTTCCTCTCCCTGATTTTTCATGCTTTTTTCGCTGGGGTCAAGCTATCAGCAAAAGACTCACCAAAAATATGGGGTTTTCAGGGCCCACTTGGTAGGGAGAAAAATACCCCCAAAAAACCGCTGCATTGCAACAATGTTTAGAATCTGTTTTATGTCCAATAACATTCTCCATCCTGCATAAATTTATAGGGTTTTTAACTCTTCCCTTTTTATAGGGGGGGTTTCTGAAATCTATTTTATTAGGGGAAAAAAGATTTGAGCGTATTAGGCAAAATGCCAGTCGCCATGGTAACCTTGGATTTTTCCATCTTCAATACAAGTTCAAGTGAAAAAAACCCTTCATATAAAATCTAAATGAAAGAGTACATTATAAGTCCATTTTGAAATGTTTGCCTGGAAGTGAAACTTTGGACTGCATCCTTTTTCCGCGCCTCCCCTGCAGAACTTTCTGGTTCGATGCAGAACACATTTTTAAAGTGCTTTCATATTGCATTTGGCTTCACTAAGCAGGGTAAATGGCTTGGTGGCTGAAACAAGGCATCAGGCTATATAGTCTTGTGGCACTTCTGCCACTGAACTACTGTCTCACCTTGGGTGCATCACTTATGCTCTGCAGATCTTACTGGTTTTAACTTGCCGGTACAAAGGTAATAACAACCATTACGTATCACACTGCAGCATTGCAAGGATGAACTACGAGGTGCTCTGAGACCCTTTGATTTATAAAGGGAAGCTAATCCTTCCTCCTCCAGCTAAATCTCTTATTGAAAGGCTGACGATCTCTCTGGTCCAGAGACTGGCAGGACTCATCAGTTTTGTCTCTGGATAATTGATGATCTGGAAGGCTGCAAACTAAACAGGACGCCTGCTTGATTTAGCAACGGATGCAATGCCGTTGTCGCAGGGATGCCTCGTACCTAGTAGATCAATTCTGCTTCGTGTCACCTTACAGGTCTCTCTTTTCTCCCGGGCAAGGAGGAGACAGTCCCACAGCTGCCTTTCCTTTCTACACGCCGCATCACAATTGGCTGGGCAGCCAGGATCATTTCAAGGATTTCCTGCTCGGTCGCTCACCCCTGCGCTATGCGGCTAAGCCAGCTTGCTGGGTTCAAGCCATCTCAGACCTCCAGCCTGTCTGCCTGTGCAATGCGTGCCGTGACACGGGATTAGGATCATGTTCGGTCCTGTGAGGCAGCTTCCTCCCGGGAAGGCACAGAGGCTGCCTATGACCTCTCAGCTCCAAAGCGCAATTGCACCTGAGCTCGGCGCTGCAGATTCAGACCCATATGGACACGTTTTTAGGCACACTTCTGGGCAGAAGCCTTGCCTGGGAAGCACCGTACCCAGCTCCGGGCCACAAGACACAATGAGCCCAAACACTTACGGCTAAAGGTGCCAATGGGCCCTTCTGCTTTGGGCATGCACAAATCCTGCCTGCATCTCCAAAATGGCAGGTGCAGTCGCTAACCTGCAGCTTTGCCCGTGAGACCACTTGAAGGGCCCGTGCATCACAGGTCAATACTGCCCCACGTTTTGGGGACCTTACGGGGTGGTGAGAGGATGCAGCAGCTCTGTGCTATAAGGAGGGATGATTCCTTCTGGACTCCCCGGGACTTACGACCCTGCGGGAATGGGGCACGTTCTGGCCCTTTTTTGCTTTTCAAGGCACTAAATTTCATCCTTGCGAATGTATGTGGAAAGTATTTCCCAGCTCTGGCATGAGGATGAAAGGGGAACCCTGCGCCTGTTGCATCTGATTTCCCGTCGACCCTGTTCTGGTTAAAGGCACAACCTGCTGCCTCTTTCATAGTGTACATTGCAAGGGGGGGAGGCTGAACCTGGCATGGGGGCTCTTTAATTTTTTGAATTTTTTTTTTTTGATACATCCTTCCTTCCGCCCCTCGCAATCAATTAGTGGGCAAAGACTTCCGAAAAGCTCTTTCCTCCCTAACCTTTCACAGGCTGTTGCGATAATGACTCTGGAGAGCTTGACCTGGGCCTTTGCGTTGGGTTCGTTACCCTCCCAGGGCAGCGTAAGGCGACCTTCCTCACTTCCTCCTCTTCCTTTCCTACCCCTGCAGCTCCGATAGTCTCAGGAAAGAGGAGGGGGGGGAAGGGATAATGTTCCGAAATTGGCTCGACCCCACCAGATAATGTTTCCCCTTTGCTGTCATTTCTGCAGTCAGAGCTAAGAGGAGGGCTGCAGAGATAACACACGTCCGTTCTTTTTGCCCTTTAAAAAATACAAATTATGCAGACCTGGAGTCAAGAGCAGAAGGGGGTGGGGAGAATCGGAGTATTTTCTGTTTTTAATTTACATTTTCTTTCTCTCTCCCTATCAAGGCAAACTCTCTTCGAAACCCAACCTCCATACTGCTGAAGCCCTTATCATAACTTCGAATTGTGGGGATTGCTTATTTGATGTGTCCTAAATTAATCTCCTTTCCACTTCTCAACCTTTTTTCACACACACACCCATGTGCATGCACAATCAGGGGAGATGCCCTTGCAGCTTTTGCTTGGCACCTGCTCCTACTTGCCCAGCCAGTTTGTGTAGGTCTGGGACAGACATTGCACAAACCGGTTTGACCCGAATCAGTTAAGTCTGATACGGCATTCAGCCAGGTTTATCTCAAACCAGTTTCAGCCATTTTTCAAACTGGTTTATGCGCACTGAACATCTGTTCTGTTACAGGTTTAAACCTGTTTCTGATCACTTAAACTGGTTTGCGTGTAATGTCTGTCCCCAGCCTTAGGGACGGTTGTAGCATTTCTAAGGGACGTTGCACTCTGCAGTGCTCCTGCTTCATGGGGCAGATTGCACTCACCTCTGTGGCTGTGCATGAGTGTGAGGGAGGGGAAGGACTTGCTAATGCATTTCCTAGAGGCAGGGATAGCATGGGTAGAGTTATGCAAAACTTTCCACTCTGTCCAGCTGCTATGCCCTGATCCTAACCAATGCCCTGGCTATTCCTGTCTTGCTAATGTATCTCTGTCGTGGCCTGCAGTGCCCTCAGCTATTCTTGTCTTAAGACTCTGGCTTTCAATTCTGCCAAAGCCCTAAGCATTGCCATGTGAAGCCCATCCTCCCCCAGCTCTGCAGTCCCTCCTGCACAGAGCTGGTCACTGCCACAGCCCTGGTTGTTCAGTGACACGGAGCAGGGTCCCCTAAGAAGAGCCCTCGACACTCATTTTTTGCTTGTGGTCTCCTCTGGATAGACCGGTGGCCTTCCCCTTTCCCTCACCGTGGTACCAAAGCCTTACTATTTAACTGCACACACACGCAGCTCTAGGACCACATCTGCATTTTATGTATGGATCTGGTGGTGAGAAAGGCAAATGAGCCTATAAATAGTGGGGACAACCCTGGTGTGACACTCTGCAAAACTCAGTATTCCCTGCAATTGAACTAAATCTTCTTTTTTTTGTTTTTAATTATAGGACTGGGGTTCAACCCCTTCTTTTTTCCTGCCACGGTGTTTCAGGGCTAAACTCATCAACTTCTTTGCAGAATTCCCCGATGTTGCCCTCCTTATAAGTGGTGAGTTTGGTTAGGATTTAGTACCAACCTCAAAACCAGGACACAGGCTCACATGAAGCCAGTCGAAAGATTCCTGATGATCACGCATTTATTTGGTAAGCATTTGGGGGCAAGTCAGCATCTTTCTTACTTCCCTCTGTTTGTACAGGGCCTAGCGCAGCAGGGGCTTGGGTCTCCCAGATGTTGCTGGGGATTATAAAACAAGGGATTTCTCATCTTTCACTGTGATTATGTTCCCACACTTTTGAACCTGTCTGAAGCATGGACTGTACCGTACGAGAGCTAGGCAGGGCAAGCAGGATACCAGCAGCTCTGGACCCCTGCCTCCCTGCTCCATGCACTCACACACACCTACAAACACACACACCTCCGCCCAGGGCACCAAAACTGCTACAAATACCCCTGGATCGATATATCGTTATTTAAGCAGATTCTCTCCCACACTGTCTTCAAGAGGCTTTCATGTTTCACAGCTCAAGAAAAGCAACTACAACCCATTCAGTGGAGCAGACACGGTCCTTCAGGCGGGCAGCATAAATGCACACATTAAACTGCATATGAGAGAGGGAGAGAAAAGGTGGTGCCATCATACGTATATGTTTCTTTCCTGTATGGTTTTATCTATAAATTGGCTTCATTTAAAAACGTCTGGATCCCATTTCATTTGGCCTGACCATAATGTGGAGCCTGGATCCCTTCCAAATGAGGTACCTCCTTGCTGATTAGTTTTTAAGATGAACGGGATAAGAGTGTGAGATTCTACAGTTGGGGTAGGCAAGGCCAGAGCTTTGGGTTGCGTAAATTGGGTTAGCCTCATTGCTAGCAAGGGATCCCTACACCCTCCAAGGATCCAGCCCACACTGCGTATGTTTGAGTTCAGTGAGCATTATGTGCACATATGCATAGCTGTATACACGTATGCACATATACTCATGTACATCTACATACACATCTATACTTATGCACAGCAATATACACATATGTGCATATACACAAGTACGTCTACATGTACATCTGCATACAAATATACTCATGTACATCTACATACACATCTATACATATGCACAGTGATATACACATATGTGCATATACACAAGTACATCTACATGTACATCTGCATACAAATATGCATAGCTACATACACGTATGCACATATACTCATGTACATCTACATACACATCTACATAGCTACATACACATAGCTATATACACATATGCACATATACACATGTGCATCTACATGTATATCTACATACACATACATGTACACATATGCACAGCTATATACACATATGCGCATATACACAAGTACATCTACATATACATCTACATACACATATACACAGGTATATACACATAGCTATATATTCACATATGCATAGCTCTTGACATGCATAGCTACATATAGTTTATGGTCCCAAGCCTACGGTGATCCTTATGCAGCCAGACTTTTGCATCTATATGGCATCCTATTGAGGACCAATAGACCACCATGTACCACACTGAATCAGGCGTCAATCTTTGTCTCCACTTCTGTGTGTTTAGGGAGTGTGTGTGCGCACAATGGTGTGTACACAGTCATGTCTATTTGTGACTCTGGTCAGAAGAGGCCCAGATATGATTCAGGCACTTGCTTTCTTATTTTGCACCCCGGTATTTCTCGCTTCCTTTCTGTTTTGAGAAACCTCCATGACTTCCATCCTTATCACCCATTCCCCTGTAGACACTGTTTTGCTTTCAGCTTTTGTAACAGTGAATTAAGTAGATGTAAGGGCCTTAAAAACAGTAGCAGTTCAAAGCTCACCTGACAAAAGCCAAGATGGCCAACTCCATAGAGATTCTGCTTTGCGGAAATTTTTTGGGAAGCTCCTAAAATTTCCAAAAGGACAAGTGTTTTTGGTTTGGGGGGTTTTGGTTCTGTTGTTTTTTGGGGGAGGTGGCTCAGAAAAAGCTCCTAACTCTGTGGCTTTTGTCAGCTGGCTTCACTGTCATTTCTCACCATCCATCATCGTGATTGTAGAGGCCATTGCACAGCATCTACAGAACCAAGGGGCCAACATTTTCAGAGACAGCCATTCATACATCCACTCGAGGGTATCATTCTGCCCAGACAGAGATAAGAGTTATTCGTGTGATTAAATGGCAGCGTGGAACAGAAAGTCCTTCGCTAACTAGTCTTTTATAGCCTTTTGCTTTCCACTCCCTTCTTTCCTTTGCCAGGGGACCATGAAATCTCATCTCCGACCACTAGAAGAAGAAGAATAGAAAGTAGAGAGACAGAGGACACAATTCCCAATGCCTCCTCCCCCCCATCCTCCCTCCCTTCCCAAAATCTAATAAAGATGATTAAATTACATGTCTTTTCCTCCCATTGAAATCACCGCACACTGCTCAAATACTGGAGCTCAGGAAATAAGGCACGACAACTTCCCTCGTGAAACTTTAGAAGGCAGAGCAGGGGTCTGGGGCTACAGGCCTGCAAGACTGGCCTGCTCTAATTAAGAAATCACCCTGCTGAGCAGAACCTAATCTAAATAAAATAGAAAAAGGAACTTAGCTGAAAACTTGGCTTCCCCGCCACCCCCCTCCCTCCTGCAGCCCACCGCGCCCCCAGACGGATCCCATCCAAGTCGCAAAGAGTTTTTCTCCTCTGGTGTTTTTTGGAGGGTGAGGTAGGCTTACAGAGAGCTCTGTGTGTGCTTGGGGTGGCCAACATCCAAAGGAAAAATATACCAGCCATGTACAGCAGAAGCATGCTACTTTTTTCCTGGTCGTTTTTTAAATGATACTTAGCCTGATGTCTGTGAACCAAACCCTTGGCGATCACCTTGTTGGTAGAGCTGGTCAATGCTGGCTTTGGATGGAAAATCAGTGTTTTTGAGTAACTCCATGGGGAGGGGCCGCAAAAATTCTGATTTTTTTTTTTTTTTAAGTCACCAAGAAATGTTTGCAAGCCAGGAAGACTGTGATTTTTTACAGTGAAAACCAAAGCATGTTGGCTGAAATCTGAAATACTATGATTCAACTCTCTTGCCATGGTTGTCTCCTGTTCCCATTCACCTCTATGGGTCTTATATCCGAGCTGGATTAAATCTTCTGTGATGCATCGTGTCCAAAGGCCCCATCCCCATGAGAGAAAATGGTGGTACATCACCAGAGAAGCACTCATATGAGCAAACTCAGTCTACAAAAGCAAATGAATGCATAAGGCACCTGTTTGAGGCCAGTTACACCTTTTGTGCGGTAATAAAGCAATATTCCAGCTAGAAATATTTCAGACATCAGATGAACTATGTAGGTTTCTGATTTTTTTTCCAGCGAAGAATCTTATTTTCCATGGGGGGGAAAAAAAAAAGGCTGACTATATGAGCCTAATTATTGCAAATTGTCTGTGTTAAGATGAATGATCCGATGCTTTCAAACCTGACTAGTGATTGATGCTGCCCAACATGAGACACTGGAAAGAGGCCTCCACCATTCAGGTGCTGGGACCACCTCTGAAATCAGAGTCTTTTAGAGGGTCTCACAATAGAGACCCCAAATCACTAGTCACTTTTGAGCCTCTTAACCAAAAAAAAGAGGGGGATGGAGAAAAGTGGTGGGTGATGCACATGCACCCAGTTTGTACTTACTTGAAGAGAAAGGGGTCAAGATGCCTTGGCTGTTATTGTGTTGAACCCTTTGAAGGACTCTAATGAGGACCCAGAAATAGTGACTGCATACAATCTTTAGCAGGCAGATACTCTGTTAACAGTGACTATTAACATCCTTAGCAAAGGACCTGTGCTCACTGGCCTGTTTGCAAGTATAAAGTTCATCAAAGACCCTGTTCCCACAATGTGTTTCATTGCAGGCAGCCACCATGAAGTCCAGTTGCTCCAGTGAGCCCTATATAGGTATCTGTGTTTGCAAGACTGTGTCCTAAAGCAGGTTAATAATATCCTATTAATTTAACCACAAGAAAAGCCCTATTGGCTTCAATGCTTCCATTTATATTATATTATGACGCAGTTCCATTTATTTCATTAGACCTGAACGTGCATAAATACAGCCGGGGAATGACGGGCCGGGTTGCAGTACTGCAGAAAAAAACCTGGGGGCTGTCCTGGATTGTAAGATGAATATGAGTCGACAGCGTGCTCTTGTCACAAGACCAGCCATTAGCATGGGCCTGGGAAGCATGACTTATGAGGAAAGGCTGAAAGACTAGGGTTATTTAGTTTGCAGAAGAGAAGACTGAAAGGGGGTTGGATAAATACTTGAGAGGATGGAGACGGGCTTTTCTCCCTAGCTGTAGGGACAGAACCAGGAGCAATGGCCTCAAACTGCAGCAAAGGAAACTGAGGCTGGAGATTAGGAGGAACTTTCTGACTATAAGCATGGTCCAGCATTGAACACAGATACTGGACTCTCCAGCCCTGGACATTTTCAGGAGCAGGATGGACAGACACTGGGCTGGGATGGTTTAGTCAGGGATGATCCTGCCTTCCCCTAACCCTGAACTTTTGCACCAGTCTAGATATGGGCCTCACTCTCTTTCCATGTGTGTGCATGAAAGGTCTTGGTTTGGTCTTGCTGTAGCATGGAAGCATTGTTAAATCTCTGACTGTTTTGTAGGCCTAGAAAACTCTTTCCTTTCCATTTCTAGTCACAGGAACAGGACATAAGTTCAATGCATCGGTAGCATTTTCAATGCAATGTACCCCTCACCGGGTCTACCTTAGGTTGTTGGCACCAGATTTAGACCAGTCTACATGCACCAAATGTCTGTACATGTATGGGTTTAGACTGATCTCATTCACTTCGACTGGTCTAAGTGCAATGTCTGTACATGATCACAGCGAGCACCTGCAGTTTCAAAGGAACCATCATAATTTCAGAAACTGGCATTCAGAGCCTTGGTCTCTCCCCTGATTAATATATAATCTGGTTCATAGTAAGGACAGCAACAATTTTGGAATATGTAAAAAAAAAAAAGGGAAGGGGGGAATTGATGCTGCACGATTGCAGAGGAGAGAGGACCTGGATGGTATCTCTAGCAGCCTTGTTTCTGGTTCAGTATCCATCAGGCTTATAAGAGACTCCTATAACACTGCCTTTGTCTCCATTTAATAGGATCAGTGGCAGTGGGAAATCTAGTATTATTCTTTGCATAACCTGAGACGACGAACAAATCAGTAAAGCAGTACTCAGCCCACCGTGGTCTCTACTCCTGTACACACACACCCCCTTTGCTCAGCTAAATACCCTTGCTGCCTTGCACTTACCTCCAAGATCCCTAAACACCAATGCAACCCACCCCCAGACTTATTGCCATTTCAATTTCTCCTTGAACAGTAAAACCATTTCACTGTGACTTGGCCGAGGCATTAACACTCTGGTTTCAGTTTCTTTTATGATAGCCTAGGGCTACGGCCAATTATGTCCCACTAGCCACCCAGCCCACTCAGTAGCAACTCCCTGAACCATCTTACAGTGCAGCCCAAACACATCACTCTCCTGTTCTCTGATAAAAATAAAAATAAACACACTATAGGAAAAGATTATTGGAATTATTTGCCAACAGAAAATGGCTACGAGCCAGGCTCTGTTCTCCAATCCAGCCCTACACACACGCCGGCATTGCACACACACCGCTCAAACGGCCTCGCAGTTTCTTAAAGTGAAATACCCATGGTTTTTGTGCATTAAAAGAACAGCGAGAAAGCA
Organism: Gavialis gangeticus; assembly: GCF_001723915.1. Classification (NCBI taxonomy): domain Eukaryota; kingdom Metazoa; phylum Chordata; order Crocodylia; family Gavialidae; genus Gavialis; species Gavialis gangeticus. Next base: position 2,840,793 of record NW_017728991.1, on the reverse strand, counting down.
GCTGTTTAAGCCCATCATGGCCATTTTTAAGATGAAGAGGAATGGCGATGAGGGGCATGGGTCTGGATCCGGTTGGTGTGATTGCAGTCTGTAAAAGCGGATAGATAGATAGATAGATAGATAGATAGATAGATAGATAGATAGATAGATAGATAGATACCCTGTGAACTTCTATCTGAGAGGATAAAATCCACCCAGGATGGTGAGGTTGTCAGAGACCCGACAGCGACAGATAGACAAACGACTGCTAAGTCTGTATTCATATGGCTTTTTCTGCCTGTAGATGCTGAGCTTGTATCCACCCACCATCAGTTAAAAAGCAGGCATAATGCATTAGACGCAGCTAGCATCAGCATTATCTGCTGGCATCTGCATGGCATTTTACTGTTGTTCATCGTGCATGTAATGCCATGAGCAATGGCAGCGGGTTACAGTTCACCACTGGTGCCACGCAGAGAACATGTTCCTACCTTGAAGAGCTCATGGTCAAGGTGTATTTTAAGTGCAAGATGACAAATGATTCCTTGGCTTGGCTGTGCATGCAGTATTCAATCAGATATGGTCTACAAGACAGGGAAAGACAACATGTATATGCCTTTTTTTTAATTTAGCTGCTTGGAAAAGTTCCCCCCCAAACAAGTTTTTCAGCAGCAAACTGAGGGAAACTTCTGGCTGTCCTTTGTTCAGGTCTGTCATTTTATAGTATCTGATGCTCTTTTTTTTTCCCCTGTTGGGTGTCCACTGTGTTTCTACAAGGGCTTGTTTAAGTACAACTTGTATCATGTATCCTTTTACATACCCTTTCTCTTTGCAAGGGCTCCAAAATCTTCTGCAAGCAAATGATAATGCACGAAGCAACATCACAGAATCGGCAGTATCTTTGTTTGGCAAGTGGGGAAACTGAGTCAGGGAGACGAGAAGGAGGACCCAATACACTCTGCTTTCTTAGGGGGCACGGTAATTGCTTCATTTGGCACATGCCAGCAACATCATTTATAGTAGTAATGACTGCACTTCAAAGACTGAAGAAAAGGGACAAAGAAAAGCTTAGGAGTAATAAAATTAATGTAGTGAAAGAAAAGCAAAAATTCCTCGCGGGATGGACTGCTATGGAGCTTTGTTGCAACTTGAAAACGCACATAGCTCAAAACAAATACACACACACAATGTGCACACCTCTAGCTCTAAAAAGATAGACATCGAGATGAACAGCCTAAGTACTAGCAGAGATAAATAGTTAAATACACAGTGCATGGAGACTGTTGTGCATATTGTGCGTACACACACACCCAGGGGTGTGTTATTCACCCAGATAGCAGTTTGCTCCTTTTTCTTTTTCTTTTTTTGTGACGGTTATTCAAGATGCTGGGAAACGAGTCAAAACTTTCTGAGAAAACGGAGAGAGTAGAGGGAGCACCGAAGAAACAAAAACCTCAGGTAACAGCCCAAAGTAGCATGCCGTGCTTCGGCATCTGCTCATCCTCTTTCAGGCACGGCCTATTTTGACTCGGTTCACAGGAGCCGAGTTCACGGGCAGTTTGCAGCCAAGCGTGCTGGCCACGGATGTGCCCAACGGAGGTGGATCCTGGGTAAATCGCTGCTAAGAGCTCCTGTTACAAATGACGACCCTTACCTTTCAGCTCCTTAGTCCACAACCGATGCCCATTTCACTGATCCCAAGGCGGGTTGGGGAACGGGTGCGGGCGATAGGAAGAGCCCTTTGCATCAGAGGATCCATCTAGAAGACCAAAACCACAAGACAGTTAGGTATGATGATGATGATGATGATGATGATGTTAAGATGGATCCACTCCAAATTCTCATGGTGCATTTTCATCCTCTTCAGTCCATCATAGCGTCGTACCTGAAAGTCATACACAGGCAGCAGCAACTTCATCTCTCCGAGACAACAGGATGGACCGTTTTCTCATCCTGTCCGCAACCGATTCATTGGAAGTCATCTCAACGCAGCTAACAAACCCAGCACCTGCATCACGTTCGCTCGAGAGAGCATTGCAGCTAGGGCCACGGGCAGCAGTTACACCTGTCCCCGTGGGCAGCTGCTTGCTTAGCTCGCAGAGACCACGTGGCTTGTGTCATTTAGCTCAAGGACCGGTTCTCAAGATCCGAGGCCCCAATAATGAGCCAGCTTTATTTCCTTTATTGCTGGACTTGCCCATGATTTGTCCTCTGCTCTGGAAAAGTGCAAGGCAGAAGCACCCACAGAGACAAGGCGGGGGGGAGAGCGGACCCCAGGCCTCCTCGCTGCTGCAAGCAGGAGTGATGAACGGAGAGCAGGTTGCTGGCGGCAGCAAGGAAATGAGGCTGGAGCATGCAACAATCTGATCTTTTATAGTGCTTTGTTTATTAGCGGTGTGCCCCTATTTCATAAGGCTGTGTTAGCTAGAGAGCGCACGCAGGCACGATGAAGATGATGACTATTAGCAGGAGGCCAAGGACACCTTTTCTTAAGCCTCATTCATAGCAGCAGGCATGGTAAAACAGCCCAGCAATTGTTCTCTCAAATGTCACCTTTCTGTGTAGGCCACTGTGCCGACAAACCCTGCTGTTGGGAGGGGGGACGACGCGCGCGCAGGGGCAGGCGGGGATGGGGGAGCTTTTGATTTGCACCATTAAAAAAAAAATTTTTTTTTTAAATAAACCGTGCTACCCACCAAATATCTCCTCGGAAAGTCAGCCATCTGGAGACGGTTCTCGTCGTTCTCTCCCCACCCCGTCTCCCCCCCTTTTCTTGTCTTCTCGCCCTTCCCTTCTTCACGCAGCTTGAACAATTTGGCTCTGTTCTGACTACATTCCTGCAGCCCATTCTTCAGGTTGCCTGCGCAGGGTTCACCCGTGGTGGATGGGGTGGGGGCGAGGGGCACGACAAGGTCTTCATTCAGGCAGGGGAGGGCAGGAAAGTGAATCCAATGTACTTGGGGATTGTTGTGCCATCAACTTAATACCTGGGCAGGAGAAACAAAGAACCTTTTAGAGAACCTGCTCCTGGGCTGCGCCGCTTCCCCCACCCCGAAGGCACTCGAGAGATAACAGGGCTGCAAGCGAAGGAGCAAACATCATTATCCCAGCCATTTCTGCAAGTATTATATATGATGATAGAGAACCAGGAGATTCAGAGTATTCCTGGTATTATTAACATCCAGTGGCATGATGGGACGAGTGGGGTTGGGTTTTTTTCCTTTTCAAGACTCTTCTACCAGATTACTTCTGCTGAGTGAGGGGGAAGCTCATCTCTGGGCTGGGATTACACGGCTCAAGGCTGCGCCAGTTCAGCCAGAGCAAGAATATAGTCACTCCTTGGATGAATATAATCATTCCTTGGATTAATATAATCATTCCTTGGATGAATATAGTCTTTCCTTGGATTAATATAATCATTCCTTGGATGAATGTAATCATTCCTTGGATGAGTATAGTCACTCCTTGGATGAATATAGTCACTCCTTGGATGAATAGTTACTCCTTGGATGAATATAGTCATTCCTTGGATGAATAGTCACTCCTTGGACGAATATAGTTACTCCTTGGATGAATATAGTCATTCCTTGGATGAATATAGTCACTCCTTGGATGAATACAGTTACTCCTTGGATGAATATAATCATTCCTTGGATGAATATAGTCATTCCTTGGATGAACAGTCACTCCTTGGATGAATATAGTTACTCCTTGGATGAATATAGTCATTCCTTGGATGAATATAGTCATTCCTTGGGAGAGCATGGATAGAGGGTCATCAGCATCTTTAGTGGCTAGGGTAATGCAAAACAAAGATAATGCCTATTCTGTGATGTTGCTTCATGAATAATCAGTTGCTTGCACAAGATTTTGGAGCCCTTGCATCGTGTATCACTTTTACGGACCCTTTCTCTCTGCAAGTCATAGTTAAAGAGGGCATTGTACTTTGACAAGGTAGCAGGGGAGGGGGACCGGTGATAGGAACAATTTGGGCAATGAGTTGGACCGCAGAGGTTGAACATCATTGTTTTCTGACGGTTGGTGTATTATAGGGCACGATTTAACAGGGAAGTGTTCAGGCCGGTTCTTAGCATGCAACCATCTTTCCTTCCCATGCACACAGTGAACACTCACCATTTAAACCCCCTCATTTGTTGGTGTACCCATCAGGGGAGGACTGAATGGGCTGTGGACATTGTGCCCATCAACCGAGGCAAAGGTGACCCCTTTGCAATAATCGTTTAGCATGCTGGTAGGGAGGCAGGGTCTGAGGTCTCAAAGGCCTGCTCATTTGGTGTTGCATCCTGCTGGTTACGGGCCACGTTCATGGGCACAGCTTCCAGATGGTTTGTCAGCATGTCCTTGGTCCCAGGAGGTGCCCTTGACATGGGTATGGACGGAGGGTGGAGACGAGAATACAAGCAAGAATGGGAGGGCGTGCAAGAATTGGATTTAAAAAACAAAACAGATTGCTAATGGTAACAGCAATTACCACTGGGAGCAATACCGGGTAGGCCAGGTACGATCAAGCCTGGTGCTCCCAGGTGCAAACAGTGATACAGCACAGGATGGGATAGGTCACTAGTCTGATCCAGCCAAGCAAGTACACGCCAGAGGTTGATTCAAAACCACTGAAGTCACTGGGAATTTTTCCATTGATTCCAGTGGGTTTGGGCATCACGTCCCAGGGAGGCTCCAATTAGCTTTGCCTGCAGCATACGACCGTGTCTCAAGTCTCCAGCATGTTCAGAGATTGGAAGGCCAAGCCGGCGACGTGCCATGCCAGCTCTCAGGCTCTTAAGCACGATGAGTGAAAAGCACAGTTAACTCCTCTGTTGGATTGGGGGGGGGTTTTGCCTCCGGTGTCATGTCAGTCTGCAGCAAGCCAAGCCAGGGCAGGATGCTTTTTGGAACAAAGCTGAACAGGTGTGAGAGATTAACTTCAGGGACTAGCCTTTTGTTCAAGGGAAACAACATCAGGCTCCCAGCTAATGAAGTCCAGCATTGAGCTGTTCATCTGGTATTACAGGACACAAACAGAATTCCTTTCTCTTAATCAGCCCAATTGACTCGCAGACAAATGCAACCGAAGCCAGCGGCATAGCTACGTTCCTCTTCTATACTTAGCTGCCAGCCCCTTCCTTCATCAGCTCTTTAAAATGAAGAGATCCCAACAAATCCCATGCCATCTCGGGAGAGAGATGCACCCGGGCTTTCTATTCTCTTCAATATCCGAGCGCTCCTTTTGCCCCTGGTTCACATCATCCTTCCCGTGCGTTGCCAAAAGTGTTTCCCACAGGACAGAGCCGTATTTGCCGGGTCTGTGTTGAACAGGACACCATCAGCTCTTCAGGAAATGTCCTGGTTTCATAGTTTCATACTTAGTAGGGTTGGAAGGGACCTGAGCAGATTGAGTCTGACCCCCCTGCCATGGCAGGAAAGAGCACTGGGGTCAAACGACCCCGACAAGGTGATTGTCCAGCCTTGTCTTAAAGACTCCCAGGGTAGGAGCCAGCACCACTTCTCTTGGAAGTTGGTTCCAGATCCTAGCCAGGGGTAGCAGTGGCCATCGTCTTCCTGGACTTCCGGAAGGCCTTCGACATTGTCTCTCACCCGTTCTCATTAAGAAACTGGGGGCTGTGGTGTCGACACCCACACAGTCAGAAGTGTTGCCAACTGGCTGGAGGGCCGCACCCAGAGAGCGGTGGTGGACGGGTCATGTTCGACCTGGAGGGATGTGGGCAGCGGGGTCCCCCAGGGCTCGGTCCTCGGGCCTGCACTGTTCAACATCTTCATCAGCGACTTGGACGAGGGGGTGAAAAACACCCTGTTCAAATTCACAGACAACACTAAGATGTGGGCACGCCAGA
>NW_017728991.1:2805245-2829944 GCF_001723915.1 Gavialis gangeticus | reverse complement strand
ACGGGACCTGAACCTGTTCAGCCTCCAAACGAGAAGGCTGAGGGGGGATCTTGTGGCCTGTTACAAACTAGTCAGGGGGGACCAGCAGGCATTGAGGGAGTCCCTGTTTCCTCGAGCACTGCCAGGAGTGACTAGAAATAATGGTCACAAGCTGGCAGAGGGTAAATTCACTGTCAGGGCGGTTAGGATCTACGGATTTGGTGACCTGGTTGTAGAAGGCCACCAGGTTGGTCTGACAGGACCTGCCACTAATGAACCCGTGTTGGCTGCCCCTGAGCATAATCTCCCCCACTGGCCCCTCGTGAACATGTGCCAAGATAATTCTCTCAAAACACTTGCCCAGGATCGAAGTAAAACTGACTGGCCTATAGTTTCCCAGGTCCTCCTTCCTCCCCTTTTTGAAGATGGGAACCACACTGGCCCTCTTCCAGTCCTATGGCACCGCACCAGAGCACCACGAGTGCTCGTACAGCCGTGCCAGGGGTCCCGCAATGACCGCAGCCAATTCCCTCACACTCGGGGGTGGAGATCGTCCAGACTGGCTGAAGTAAATACGTCCAGTCCCTTCAGACGTTCCCTGACTAGATCCTCCCTGACCCTTGGCCGGGGTGCGCCTCCCCTGGGGCCTGAGGGGGCCGGTGGGGGGGCTGATCTGGTCCCTGCTCAGGAAAATGGAGGCACTTGTCACTTGAACCCAGCATTTCTGGCCCAGCTATGCAAGATTTTGATTTTGATTTTTTTGCAATTCAATGAGACTCGGCTCCAAGGTCTCCAGTGTGCTCCCTGCATCGCCGGCTTTTGCAGATTGCCCGAGTCTCATAACTTCTGAGTGCGTCTCATAAAGCCCTGGCTGCTGGGAAGCAGGATGGAGCATGGGCATTTCAGCGGTCACTTAAAGGGGAGGTTTCTAGCAAAGTTTCTAGTACTAAGGGCTGGAGAGAAAATTTTAAACATGTGAAGTAAGGATAGCTGGGTGGGGGAATAAAGAAAGCAAGCAGGTGACTCAGAAAGAGGACTTAGTGGTTTGTTTGCTTTTTAAGATAATCGCATTAGTTTTTTAAGCCAACCGTATGATTTTGGAGTACCCGACTCTGGCTTTCTGAACTATGTAAAGCTGGTGGTACTGGTCCTTGCCTGGTCTGTAACAGAATGGGGTTTTTTGGTATCATTCAGTTGATCTTTTCCCCTGCAGCAAGGTGCAAAATGGGTGAAATCTGTGGGTAACAACTGACATCTGTTTATAAATGACCGGACACCCTCCTGTACACTGCAGCATAAAAAAATCTTTTAAAAGATCTTCAAAAAATGTCCTGACACTCACCTTGCTGGGGTCATCTGACCGCAGCAGTCTTTCCTGCCCAAGTGCAGCGGGGCTGGACCCGAAGATCTATAAAGGCCCCTCCAGCCCCTAACGACTATGAAACTATAAATCTAAATAAAGAAATGTTGCGTTGGACAAACATCACAATGAAGTCGGGATCTCTCTGTATTAACAACCTTTTCCAGGAGCAGGTTGTTGGCTGCCGTGGTTCCTCTACTTTACCTGCGGCCGGTTCAGGTGCTGTGCTGTGTCGGGGTTGAAAGCAGTTTTTGCAAAGGGTTTCGATTCTGGCTTTGTATAGGATGGTTTGGATAGGGCTGATCCGGCGTCAAGCAGGGGGTTGGATTAGATGGGACCTTGGGTCCCCTCCAGCCCAACTTCCCGATGAGTCTACGAAGTGAGCAGAAAGGAGGCACAAAGTGAAAGACTGGCAAACAGTTTTTCTCACCGTTCACCCAGCTCCATTTCTACTTCAAACCAAATCCCAGTCGATCCCAGTTACATAACGTAATGAATAGTAACCTAAGCTCAGCTGTTACACAAGAAAACTTGAGGCACTTCCTGTTCCAATTTCATCTCTTCATAATCGATGCGTTTCTGGATCACGCTGTTTGCTTTGCTCTGGGCTCAGTATAACTTCATTAAGCAAAAGCATAAAGTCCGTGTTATTTATTTATTCCACCTGATAAAACCAGGATATTACCCCCGCTGTGACAACACGGGTTAATTTTCAGTGAAGTTCTTTTGGCAAACTGTTAATACAATGAATCGCTCCTATCAGATCCAAGATAAAAGGCTGTCACATCATAAGCTCATTTCAGTCCTTCGGCCTAGTAACATTAGACTTGAAGGTGCTGTAATTATGTCCCATTGATTTTTTTTTTTTATTGTTACTCATAAAAGCCCAAGCATAAAATTAAATTAGTTCAATGTTACTTGGTGCGAGCTTGGGAGCATGCAGCTCACAAAATGGTTTGAGAGGCGCAGTTTTGCCAGTTGACAACCAGACCCATGTCACAAACCTCTTAGGTCTTAGCAGGAGCCGCCGTTGCAGTGATCCCAAATGAGACGTCCCCACCAGCCTCAACACCTGAATGTGGCCTGGAGCAGCTATCCCGAGCCCCATTTCCACTGTGCCCCTCACTTAAAACAGTAGTAAGGACTCCCTCCATGATGGAAATCAGGTGGGACGCCCAAACATCTCTGCTGGGAATCACCTCTCTCTCCATTTTTCCTTATTTCTATTTTGCCGTAGCTTGGTAGAAGGGAAAGAGAGAAAAAAACCAAAAAGCACACCCTTTGATTTGCAGGAAGGTTTTAAGATATTTGGAAAAAATATATATGACATTTTTCACATAAGCGCATATACCATGTTTTGGCCAACCTTCCCCGGCAGCCTTCTCGCAAGCTTTCTGGTGACGTCTGCTTCGGAGCATAAACAGCAAAATATCAGCCTTTCTTTCAGGCTGGGGCATTTCCCATTCCAGCAGAAACCCAAGCGCTGCTTCAAAATTGGTGAAAATAATAGAAAGTAGAGAAATGGTTTTGAAAAGTCACCAAGTCTTGATGAACAGAGAAAGCAGGCTGCCTTCTTTACAGAAGTGCTGGATAAGACCATAAGATGACATTTGCTGCATACACTGTCAGGGGGTCTGCCCAGAGCCAGCATGATCTTTGTTTTGCAGGTGGGGAAACTGAGTCACGGAGACCAGAAAGAGGACCTGGCCATCCTGACTCTGATTCTGAGCGAACCGAAACTTTTAATTACTTTTGATTTATACACGATCAGCGTGTGTGTATGACCAGAGGCTTGACCAACAAAGAGGGTATTTTAAAATAGAAATGGGTTTGAATAAATTATTCCACGAATGTACTTTGCTTCTTCAAAATTCCTTGCACGCTAGAAACTGTAATACGGAAAAAATTAAGCAAGAGGTGGCATTGAAGCATACTATTAAACCAGTGGAGCCTTACAAAGGTGTCAGAGTTGTGATAAGTCCTGTTTAAACTTTACCCAGGGCTAAATACCAAGTGTCAACAGGAGCTCATGCCCAAACTCTCTGATCGGACCAGGCAAACATCCAATCAGAAGTATAAATCAAAGCCGAGACGCCGGCCAAAGGAGGTGGGAATGTTTCGCTCCCCAGTTCCCATCTGAACAGGACCTTCTCAGCAGGTTTCCCAGAGCCAACTCTCTCCCCATACATTTGTTTGCATTAGAAAGCCTGCTGCATGCATCATTATTTTTTTTTTCAGGTAGACAGAGACACTGAGCAACTACTCCCAAAAGTACATCATGTACTAGCTCCACATTCATTCAAAAGGGCATTTCTAAGCACACAGCTGATACAGCATACTTCTATTTGCCTTTCCTGCAATCTCATCCAGCTAGCGAGCCATAGTCCCGACTCTTGAATAACAGGAGAAAAACTTACTCTCCCTAAATCCTTCATGAGGAAGAAGATAGCAGATCTGGAGGAGGGGAAATCTTGGAAACAGGTGCGGTTACCTTAGTGCACCTTCAATCTCTGCCTCTGGTCTGCCCACCTGCAGCTTGTATGATTAAAGGACAAGTCTGCTGTTTTGCCAAGGATGAGATAGCAGGTCTAGTGACGCCAGAAAGAGCATTTCTGATCTATTCACTAGCTGCTTTACAATCCTTAGCCTGATAGGTGCAAATAGGTTCAGACAGCCACATACTACCACGTGCATAGCGTTGTATCTGACAGTCTTTCTGTTGATCTCCATAAGCCTCGTCCTTACGTCCTCAAATGACGTAGCACGTTAAAATACCACGTTAATACTCCAAGAAAAACATTTTGGATTGGAATAAAAAAAAGGTTAAAAAAACACCATCTGTCATAGTCATTTTTTCCCATCTTTCTTTTTCCCTCCCTCATTAAAAATAAGCACGCTCCTTGGAAGCATGCAAAATGGTCTATTAATTGAGGGCAAATAATCCTGAGATAAAGTGCACCATAAAGTTTTTAATGAGAACATATGGCAGGGAAAATTGATAGGGCTGTGCCTTTGAAGGTTGCCTTCGGAGTAATGTACAGTGGGAGAGGTGAAGGCAGGGGTTGGCTTTGCCGATGGGCTGAAGGTAGGGTAGGGATATCCTGGCTCTGTCTAGCAGCATAGCAGATAACTAGAGGGACCTAAACTCTGATATGGATCTGCTACTGGAACACCACCAAAGCCTGCTCTTATACAGCATTATACTGGTCGAAATTCAAAGCAACCTCATTTTACCTCCAATTATTGCAGTTTACATCAGTCTTGGCTGAAGCTGCGGAGGAAGTAAGTGTCCCAGAGTTACTTGTCAGCAGCTGTTTAACAAAACTGGGGTGAAGAACACATTTTAAAATGGAAGGGATGGTAGATTTGCAACGGTCGATGCAATGGTAGATTTGGGATGGTAGATGCGACCATTATTTGATGAAACCTGTGCAGACGTGTGTATAGAGGAGGTTTTTCATTCGAGGTGTTACACAAGTGAGGGACCCATCTCTGAAGCTGATTAGCATGATACAAGGCCACTCTGCAGCCCTATTCCTGGGTTACCCCAGGGGAACATCTGAAGTCGCTGTCTTGCTTCACTCGAGTCATATGGGGTGAAATCCTGCCCTCAACGCAACATGCATTGTGTGGACAACACAACACAACCCTTACCAGGCAGTTAGCCACATTAGTCTGAAGTCAGGCAGAAGGCAGGGCAGAGTTGCACCTTATAGACTAACTGAATCAGAGATGTAAAAGACAGGGAAGGGAGGGAGGAACTTGATCCCTGCTACCTCCCTCCCTTCCTGGTCTTTTGTATTTCTCTGTTTGCTCCATGCATGTCATTTCGTGGCATCTGCTGAAGTGCACTCTTGCTCACAAAGGCGTATGCCTCTCCGATTCAGTTAGTCTATAAGGTGAATCCAGGAGACCTGTGTCCTTTTGTGGGCTACTGCTAAGCTACTATGTAATCCTCAACTGGGGTTTTGACTGTTTCACTCGGCGTTGGTTTTCATTGGTTTGTACTCAGGCATCCCTGCTGCCTGCCTCAGTTTCCCCTCTGGAAAAACATGAAAGAAGCAGCACTTTCCTAATAAAAAGCAACCGCATTAGTTTGAATCCTGTGAAGAAGAGCAGAACCGGAGCTAAAGAAAGACAAAGCACGGTGCTCTGCAGTGTACTATCTTTAAAAAAAGCAATTTATTCATTTAGATGCATTGCAAGTCCCCCACGGTATTGTAGAGACATGTTCAAAAATAGGCTCCCGCATTTATTTTAAGTGACAAACATATTTAACATGAAAGGCTTTACCTGTAAATAACCCCTCTACTGATCAGACAGGTGGGAGTTTTCTAGGGCCTGAGTGACTTAGGAGCACGAGTCCTATTAACTTTCATCACTTTGGCATTTCTCAATATCCTACTCCCAGAAGCTTCCATAAATAGTGGCTCAGCCAAAGCCAAATACATTCAGTCCCTTACTCTACCCCTCCCAAAGGGGCCTAGGAAAACAGATGAGGCTTGCAGAGTACACAGAGAGTAAACTAACGTAGCCAACCGTTCCCCACCACCCACCAGTCGCTTCTGGCCCTTGTGAATTGGCTCTGTGTGCAGGGAACTTGCCCCTGTGCCAATTCAATGTCCATGTAGCCCTTGAGCCATAGCCAAGTCCTCAGAGTATGCGGGGCTGATATGGCAGCTGTTTCTACCTCGGCTCTTGGGAAGAACTTTGTATCCCAACACAGGGGGGCAAAGTCCTCCCCCAGCAAAGCAACTGGCAGCTCAGACACCCACAATCGAGGCCCAAAATGCCACCTGAGCCTGAGATCCCATTGGACTTGTATGGTTTTAAAAATACCTTCTTCTACAGCAACGGCACACAAGGGTTAACTGTGGGAAACTTTGGCATGAGTGCAGAGGGAAGCCCAAATTCACATCTCTGGTGCAAGAGCAAAATGCTGTTATGCCCTCTGGCATGGGCTGCAGCAAGACAAATAGCACGTCTGCTTCGCTGCAGCCTTCTTGGAGCCCTGCATGCCATAAGCCGCATTGTCAGGTCCAAGCTTTCAAATATCATGAACAAGGCCCACCCCATAATGACACGGCCAGCCTAAAGAAATCATGAGACCGTTGCATAATAATGAATTGTGCAATTCATTATTGTACAATGAATAATGTGCAATTCTGGTGGTCTTCCTACTTCCCTTCTGGTTTCCAAGCCATTAAGGTGTCTTCACTCCAAGGTTTCTCTCCATCACCACGAGGCCTAGGCATTTACCTATTTTACGTTGCAGTCAGTATGTATGAAGGCCGAGAGTCCCAGGGCTCCGGGAGCTGGGTCTTTGAGAAAGTTGCAATAGGTATTAATGAAAATCAAGTGTCCCAGGGCTCCAGGAGCTGATTCTTAACCTGTCAGCTCATATGAAACTTGGGAGACAACCATAAGAATATATAACACTGCATTGGTCCAGCCAGTCGTTGCTCGTTGGCCTTGAGCCACCAGTCATGAGATCCTGCTGGGGCTTCTCAGGTCAGGGGGGGTCAGAGGTGCGTGTTTGCCCTAGTCATCTATTAACCGCAGGTAGCTACAAATATTGGAAATACTTTGGTTTAAAAATATAAGCAGAACAAGGAGGGCACCTTAAACTAAACCTTGCCTTTGCAAGTGCATTACTCTGCCCTTCTGCCAAGAGCCCTTCCTAGTGCCTTTAATTCACTGAAGAAGCTAAAACCTAGAGGCTGAAAGCAGGGGAGGGAGTCCCTAAAATGGTTGCAAATTCATAGATGCAAATGGTTGCTTTTGGGCTGTGGCTTTTGGGAAACATGGACTATGAGCTCCTTCCTGACTAATGCTATAGTGGCCATGGGAAATTTGCTGGGGAAGACTCAGCCGTCTCCCTCGATACTAGCCCCCTTGTCCAGACAGCGCTGCAGAGGCAGAAGTGTGGGACGGCAGCATGGCCCCCTCCTGCCAAGTGGCTGCAACCCCCCGTGCAAACACACACAATCCCAGCCTCATTTATCACCTCTGCGAGGGGCTGGGGAATTCCTCTCATTCTTCACAAGGACTTTAACTGCTCAAATCAAACAAGGGAGCAACATTCCCGGGCCAGCGTGTGTAGGCAGGGATAAGGAGCCAGGCTTAATCAATCCCACAGGCTTTCCCACACTTTCTGTGATCGTTTTTATCAGTGTTTTGACACCGGGTGTCAAGGACTTTCTAATGGTGCCAAAGGTGCTTTTTTCTGGCCTCCCGTGGAACGGCATTGACAGTGGAGATGCTGAGCCGTCCTACAGGTGGTCCCTGCATGAGACAGCAGCTCCCCAGGTAGCTCCCGGCGTGCAGCTCTTGTCACATCGTTATGAATAAGGGGCACAATAGTCCAACAGACTTTGTATTATTTTTTTTTAAAACAGCTCTTAGAATAAGCCAGTCCTGTGGTGTCAGGTCAGACTTTTCTCCATGAGAGACGCTGGCCCTCCTTCTTCGTGACTTCTCCCTTCACTCAGCCATTCCAGCCTTGGAGGCAGGTTAAAACTTCAGCCACGCCAGCCACTCCTCCCCTAAAATTCACACCTGCAAAGGGAGACACATGACTCCAGGACTGCCAGTGCAATGTCCTCAGGCTAACGGGAGGAGGGCAGAGATGGAAACCTGGGAAAGAGATCACCGACCCGCTGGATGTGCCCCATACAATGACGGACAATACTAAAGGGCTGAAATGCCAGCACCAATGCACCATAGCGCTTGCTTGCTTGTTTGCTTGCTTTCTCTCTATCTTTCTACATGCATCACCTGCTTCAACCTCTGAGTGTGAGCACCATTCACATTGTGCAGCCCTGTCTTCCTCTCCCATTAGTTTTCTACCTTTTCAACCCCTCGGTGTTAAATCCTGCATTGGAGTTCAAAATTGACTGAAGTCTCTCAGCCTAGGGGGCTAAACGGTAGAAACCTGACCTCTCTACTGTTATCTCACCTTGATTAGATGCCGTGTCATGACCAGCATTTATTAACCTGTAGTCTGCTCTGCCATGTCCATGCATAGGCACACGCACATCTGGCTACACACGCAGAGGCCTGGAGCTTTCTATCTGAAGCATGAGGAGCTCATGTAAAAGTGATGCAGGTTTTCTGAAAGACAAGTGATTCACTGCAGCTTTTTTAGGATAGATAGATAGATAGATAGATAGATAGATAGATAGATATAAACTCTCTCTATATATATATCTATACAGATATAGATGTATATCTGTATAGATATATATGGATATATATGTAGATATCTATATATATGTAATCTATATCTCTCTATATATCTATATAGATATAGATGTATAGAGAGATATAGATCATGTATATCTATATAGATATAGATGTATAGAGAGATATAGATTATGTATATCTATATAGATATAGATATATATGGATATATATGTAGATACCTATATATATGTAATCTATATCTCTCTACATATCTATATAGATATAGATGTATATGTAGATAGATAGATAGATAGATAGATAGATAGATAGATCCCCTAAAAAGCTGCAGTGAATCACCTCCCTTTCAGAGAACTTTAGATATAGTTACTTCTGATCCCAGTGGAGTCCATTGTGATGTTTCCCTGTGAAATAAGTGTCAGGCAGGGGAAAGCAAGAGATAGAAAAAAAATTGGTATTACCTGTTCCAAATTGTCTTTAGGCCACATGAGCAGCATATGCAAGAAGAATTTAAGAAAGAGAGAGTGAATTTCTGTAGGAAAAATCTCTCTCTCTCTAAGTGGAAAATTGGGCCAGAAATCTGATGAGAAGAGAACAGCTTTCTCAGGAGATTCCCAGTGTTTCCTATTTATGATCAGGCTGGAAACACACTGCCATGGGAACAGTCTTCCTCTGGATATTTTAGCTTACCTACTTCTGAAGACGGGTAGGCCAGACTGATGGACAACTGAAGTACATTTCCTGTTCAGGATTAGGATGAAGGTGCAGAGTTGAGGTCAAAAGGGCCTGCCAAATTAGCTACAACCTAGTTGCAAAAGTGATATAAGCACTTAATAGCCATGGACACTCAGTGAGAATTGGGGTAATAAATTCCCAGGTTACTTTTTGGAAATGGGAACGGGTGTGAAAGTTTCACAAGTGTGTACATGACCTGGAGTCCCAAGGGCCCTTTCGAAAAAGGGGCCAAGGCCACTGTGAGCATTTGGCCTTTCATATTGTTTCCTCTTAAATTGTCCATCATTGTACAATAGGAGCTCACATATTTACTACAACTCTTCCACTTGTGCACACCTCCACTCCATGAAGCACTGACTGATGTGGCAAAGCACAGGTCTGTCTTCATCAACATCAAACGCAGATATAGCAGATCCAACACGTTAACAGCAAACTTCATAGAGGAATCTGTCCCTGGCAGAGAAACCAACTATCACTTCCTCCTTATCAAGGGAGAGAGGGTTTCTTTTCTCAGGTAACGAAGTAATATTCTCTCTGACTTAGATTGGGGAACCTATGCTGGTTGCCCAAACTAGTTTGGTTGTATCAGATGGATGGACACAGGAGAATAAAATATAATAAAGTAGAGTACAATTACTTACCAAGTTAAGTCCTTGTTTTCCAGTGCAAATGTTGTGGAGCCTGTTCGTGTCTTTAATGGTTTGTGCCTGGGTCTAAAAAAAAGGCCATTGCTTTTCAGCTCTCAAGACATGCCTGGAAGAAACCATGAACACTGACTTGCAGCTTCTGTGGGTGCATTGGGTGATATTTCTGGCTCTGTTGTGGAAGCAGCACTGAAGATGCCCATTCAAACCACCTCTGTAGACTTTCACTAGACTTGGAGACTGGCATAGACAAGGAAATGAACTCCTTTCCCCATTGCCGTGCCTCAGCGAGACTCCTGTTACCATATTAGAAAGACAAGCATCCTGTTCTGATGCAAGATTGCACATCTACATATCTCCAATCAAGACATAAAGAGTCCCCTCACTTGGGCTCCAAGTTAAGGAGATCCTTACATTTTCCAGTGAGATGAAGAATCAGAGAAAATAGGGTGGAAGGACCCTCGGGATGTCTAGTCCAACCCCTACTCAAGGCAGGATTAGCCCTGACTACATCAAGGCAAATATTGGTCTGACTTGAACATACCAACTTCCAATGCTAGACCTTCCTCAACATCTCCAGGCATCAGGTTAAGCATATTGATGACAAGCTAGAACGGGATTTCAAAGACAGGCAGAAGGGATTTTGCTCTGCAATAGCAAGCAAGGCATTAGAGAATATCATGTATCAAGGCCTATGTAAGTGGCTATGGACTACAAGCCAGGATAAAGAGATATTTGGACATACCCGCAGTCTGATGAGTACTGATGGCTTCATGAATCCAGGGAACAAGATTTCTTTCCTGCTTTCTTGGAATAGTTGGGTTGAAGCAACCCAAAAAGTGGCTTCTATTATCAGTATTTGGCATGTGCCAGAAAGAAGCTCAGATGTACGGCTTGAAATTCGAAAATAACTCATAGCAGAAAAAAGATCTTTCCATCCCAAAGGTTTGGTAGCCATTCTTATTACACGCCAACTTTTTTACTCATCGCTACTTGAAATGAAATGAGTCTCTGTGCCCCCGTTGTCTTGTAGGAGGTCCAGCTGTATGAATGCTTGTCATATAGTAGATTGAGGATGAGGGATGGCAACCAGAAGGAGATATTGTGTTCGACTGGTCAGTAGCCATCTTTTTGCAGCCCAGATACAGCAAGGGCTCATTCCTTTATTTCACAAGCCTTGATGATCATGAATGTGCTGAGCATTGTCTGCTTCCTTTTACTGACAGGGGAGCCAAAGGGACTGAACAGCTCTCAAGAAGCCTTCATCTCCTTGCTGGATTGGGCCTTGAGGACTCATTGGGGTAGAAACACTGTACAGCCTGTTCTGTGTCTTTTGGCAGGTCTTCACTGTTTCTTTAGTCAAGGTTAAAGATACTTATCCTTCTCATTGGCTGTAACGTCAAAGAAAATTCATAAACCTTACGCAATTTTCAGGAAGTGTGTCTGGGAGGAGACTGGAAAGGCAACTTGCAGGCATGTCTTATTTTGTTACCTGTCTTAAAGCAGCTCGGTTAGGCCAAAAGCCTGAGCTGTCCCAAAGTCAGACTAAGTTTGTGCCTCTAGAAGTTGCACTATGATGAGTTTAACTTTTTTGCCAAGCCTGTAATAACAAATGACTTTCTCACCGCAGCAGACACGACGGCAGGACGAGCTTCGCCCGTCGGCTCCTACTGCAACGTGCCACAGGGAAAAGTACATGCCTCTCGTTTTGTGGGGGGTTTTGATCATTTCGTTTCATGGCCTGCTTGCAAATACACAGCACGCACCGTAGTGAAAAAAAACACTGTTTCCAAGTGGCAAAACACGAGAAGGGAAGGCATGGCTCCTGAGCTGAAATCTTCCACAAACACAGTGCACAAGCCAAAGTGATTTACTAAACTTCTCTGCAGCTCCGTAAAAGAGAAAAGCAATAAATCCCTCAAATGGGGACTTGCAAAACATGCATCTTGTCCAATATGTGCCTGCAGACTAAGATAAAGAGTCTTCAAGGTAAGATGTGCTTGCATTGCAAATGGAGGTTTGAGTGCCTTGTCTACAGGTGTTTCCACACTTGAGTAATAATGGCAAAGAAGCAGCGACAGCATGGGCTAGCAAGGCCAGGACAGGGGGACATTATCTCTACCCCAGCAGCAGGCAGCCCCCTGGGACCAGGAAACAACTTGACCCAGCGCTTCGTGCCAGCCCCTGGGCTAGCACCCGGGGGGCCTAGAGCTCCCCACAATGGTGACAGGGGCCCATTGTAGGGCTATAAGAAATTTGGTGCAAAGAGCAGCAAATCTTCTCCCTAATCCCCGCATGTGTAGACACCTGCCTGAAAGCACTTACTCCAAAGTAGTTTACACCAAAGTAAACTTAGGCCAGATTAAATGCATGTGTAGACGTGCCCAACGGTTACCAGAAACAGCTATATTCAAGCTACCACAGGGCTGCCTGCAGTCACACCCGCTCTCTGCAGTGTAGGCACGTCCTTACTCCCCAAGGCTGGCTGTCTGCATTGCCCTTCACAACCTGTGTATTGGACTGACCAGGTTTCATGTGCCCCGACCCTTCCCCCCGCATGCAGACAGGCCATCGCCTTGAATAACGCTTCTAAAAAAATGACTGCTGTTTTTCTCAATAATCATCCCAAACACTGTAATGCCATTATTGTAAGAAGGAGCATTTAATTTCTGGTCCTAAGTGTTCTGAACCAATATACCCAGTCCTACTAATTAATTTAGCCTGTCTCCACTGAGTTTCTACAATGCCCCATGTAAGTAATGGTAAGATTTTAGAATAGAAGTGTTTCTCCTCCCCACCAGATTCAAAGTTTCCCTAAGTGACTTACAAAGCAATGGGTTTCGTCCTTGTAGTACAAAGCCTATGTAAGCTCAGGAATAGCTTGAGCAAGAAACATTACTGCTCTACTTGAGCAAAGAGCGCTTGTCCGAATCACGGCCTTCCACTGGGGAAAGGATCTCTAACTGAACACACCATCACCGATGACCTACCTTGAAGAGCATCACCCTGCAACGGTACAGCCACAGCAGCCTAGCAGGCTGGGAGAGAGATGGGACAACCCTTCTCAGGCCTTGGCAAGTCTGGTTTAAATACATGCACACAAAAGCTCTGGGGCTTTTCTGAGCCACGTGAGTCAGAGCTGCTCCCAGTCTTGTTCAAGGAGGTCATTTCTTACATGATTTCCAGCAGGCTCTTCTGGGAAAGCACATCAGCTCCTCAGTTCTCTGGAGAAGCCTTGGGCCCCAATTCAGCTGGATGATTAAGCACGCACTGCTTTCAAGCCCACTGATGTCAGTAGGTCTATGCTTCAGGTCGAGCACATCTTTAAGTACCTCCTAAATCAGGTTCAGAAACAAGGTGTTGTTCCCCTTATCACAACACACATCGCACCACCAAAACTGACTGTATTGTCTTGCTTTCAGGCTTTAAGTTTGGTTTTCAGCCATAAAAAGCTCTAGCAGCTGCTAATACACACCACTCGAATAGTTTAACCGCTAAAATTACACAACACATTTTAATGGCCTTAAAGGAACCTTTAGGGCATATTATGTCAGCTCCTCACCTCTTTTCTAAAATAGGATTGTTTTGTATGGTCTCTTGCCGTTACCTAGAATAATAGTTAATACAGCAACATACCCTTTAATGAAAGACGCCCAAGCCCTTTAATGAAAGCTCGGTCGTTAAAATGGACCTGGTCATTTGGGATGAGAAGTGAATAAACATGACGCTCCTCAAAGAGACCCGGACTTTTGCTGGTGGGTTTTTCTACCCTCTCTGAAAAGCCACCTTTAATTTGGGTCTCCAAGGCCACGTTTGACACTCTTGGTTAGTTGAAGTGAACAGAAAACTCTTTTATCAACACATGAAATACAGCTGTCTCTCTCTCCGCTGGAATAAGGCCACCAGAAAATGCATAACAATGTAGCACATGGCTTAGGAGAGGAAGTGAAAAAGTATACCGTCTGCAATTGAATGCAGATCCAGGTAAAATGCAATTTCCCACGCTGGAATCCGGCCAGGACACAAGGATTAAAAGCACTCCTGTTCTTTCAAAAGCTGCCATAGGATAGATAAGAGGAAGGAAGGTTAGCAGGCCAAGCTGGAAATTGGGGGTACCTCAGTTCAAGCCCCCCTAATTGGCGGCATGAGCTTGGCCAAGTCACTTAGGCTCCCTATCGTCATATTTAGGATCCTAACTCGGACGGAAAGGCCTCTGGGTCCTAATTCAGTATTTATCAAAGGTGCTCGGCTGTACGTCCTGACCTCAAAGAGGTGATCCGAGTGCAAATGCATGAATAATTGTGGCACTGATCATAGCCCATTCAAGTACTCCAGGGATGGGTGGTCTTTTATGTCTTCCAAACACCACAAAATGCAGTGTGAATTGTAAGTTCCCAGTGTTTGAGAGAACTGTCCCTGCCTGGCTTCCATCAGCTTCTAAGACAGACTGGAATAATCAACCCATTAACCAGATGGGAAAACCGTGGCTGCCACAGACTCAACCCATTAACCAGACAGGAAAACCATGGCTGCCACAAATTCAACCCACTAACCAGATGGGAAAACCATGGCTGCCGCAGACTCAACCCATTAACCAGACAGGAAAACCATGGTTGCCACAAATTCAACCCATTAACCAGATGGGAAAACCATGGCTGCCGCAGACTCAACCCATTAACCAGACAGGAAAACCATGGTTGCCACAAATTCAACCCATTAACCAGATGGGAAAACCATGGCTGCCGCAGACTCAACCCTTTAACCAGATGGGAAAACCAT
Organism: Gavialis gangeticus; assembly: GCF_001723915.1. Lineage (NCBI taxonomy): Eukaryota > Metazoa > Chordata > Crocodylia > Gavialidae > Gavialis > Gavialis gangeticus. The sequence goes on along the minus strand of NW_017728991.1, from coordinate 2,815,244 downwards.
GGCTGACACAGACTCAACCCATTAACCAGACGGGAAAACCATGGGTGCTGCAGACTCAACCCTTTAACCAGACAGGAAAACCATGGCTGCCACAGACTCAACCCATTAACCAGACGGGAAAACCATGGGTGCTGCAGACTCAACCCTTTAACCAGACGGGAAAACCATGGCTGCTGCAGACTGCCAGGATCTGGCTCTCGCTGCCCCCAGAAATTAGAAGGACAACAGGCCTTGGTCAACTCAGGATTAACTGCCCAGGACCTTTCGCTGAGGCTTTCTACAAGTTGGCCCTGCACTCTCACACACACAGGTACATATCCTATCCATACTAGTTCATGCACAAACACACATGTGCGTGCAAAACCCAATACAGTCATTCTCAAGCTAATTCCCCCGTACTCTGGGAAGCCAGCAAAATGGGATTTCTCTGTTTGTTAAAGCAGGTGTCAGCAGGCAGCACTGTTAGACACCGTCTTTCAATGTCTCTTTGTTAGAACGGGAAGCAAGCTTTGTCTTGCCAGTATTATTTTGATATTACTTCGATCTTTTGCATAGCAGCAGCATGGGCCGAGGAAGCTGCTCTGCGCCTGGGTCTCCGATTGGAGTCAAACCTTTGGGTGGCACAACCCAAACTTTGGTGCGATGCTGAGCTTCCTAAGAGAAAAAAATGTCCTGAACTCCGAGGGCTCATCGGTCCCATCCCTGTACACAAGTACACAAGTCAAAACAAGTTCACACACCTGGATACCACGTCACTCCTCTCTCCTCCACCCAGGGGCCAAACTGCAAGTCCCTGAACACATGCTGCCACCCTGCAAGGCTGGCATCAAAAGAAGGAGCAACGATATGATTTAAACCAATCTTTTGATGTTGTAACCAAGAAACAGCCCAGCCCCAGACAGGACAGAGGTAACTCCCAGCTAATAAAACCTATAAGGTCAGGCATGATTTGAGAAGTGGTGGTTTCCCATTCATCTGAGCTGCATTTTTATTAGCACGTGCAAAAGCAGCTCCATATTTCCTCTAGCCAGGTCCTCTTAGGATCCTGAGATGCATGGCTCTCCTTTGGGTGATAAAGGGACTGTTCAGGTGCAAATCTCAGCACACAAACCCACCCCTATATTTTAATGCCATAATATATTCCTATTTACCACATTCATGACTGTTATTTCCCATGCACCACTTTCAAGCAGTGGCTGAAGGAAGGTGGAAAGGGAGAGGGGGGTGCATGCATGTGTGTGTGCTGGGGGTAGCATGAATTTAAGTTTTTCGCACCCGCTCTCCAGATGTTCCGGGTAAGCAGCTGGGGGTGGAATCTGCCTCCGGAGGAAGGGGGTTTCAGACATGATTTAGCAGTTTACCTCCAACGTTTGTCCTGAATTTTTACAAAGCGGTTCGAAGTCAAGCTGAGAAGTTTCTCAAGCCCCTGTCCAAGCAAAAAGGTCTGTCATGTAAGCGCCAACCCTGCTCTTTACCTCCCTGGAGATGCAAGGAACTTTACCAGGGTGGGAGAGGAATGTCTCAGCATCCCCTACCTTTCGGCTGTGCTTTTGGGCCACCGCTGCATATAGCAGCTGGCTTCTTAAGCATCGCTGGAGGACATCAGCATTCATGCCTGATCTCTGCTGGGGAAATGCCACTTCTCCCTAAAAAGCGAGCAGGACTCATGGGAGAGGTGGTATCTTTTATTAGACCAACAAGATTTTTGCAACAACAACAACAAAATGTTTTTGCAAAAATTTTTTTTGCAAAAATCTTGTTGGTCTAATAAAAGGTATCACCTCTACCACAAGCCCGGGTTGCTTTTTCTTCTAGACCAGTACAGCTACGACCCGGACGCCTGACTTCTCCCCAAAGATGCTCTTAGACCATTAGCTTCTGTAGTTGGGGGCCAGGTCCTTTGACCACATGAACTCAGTGGAGTTGAGTTACACCGCCTGAAGAACTAGCCCTCTCTTGTCTTTGATGGGCTTTATGAATAGGTGCAGGAAAGACCTGCTCACTAGCAATGCTCAAAACCAAGCCAGGGTGAGAGCTTCACTGCTCAAATGAGAGTTTCTTATGAGATTCCCCCCATAAATCGTAGCACGTATTGTGCATGCTGTTGATCTCATGAGGTTTCTGCTGCCCAAGATCCTACAGGTCCTGAACAATTTCTGCAGTCTTGAAGTTCAGCTCTTCTTGCAACCTTTCCACTCCTGGATGAAATCTGGCTCCTCTCCAGCACTCGACCCACCCTCTAAGAGAAAGGTTCAGAGCCAGGGGCAGACTTGCAACCAATACAAATGTGCTGTTGCTTCTTAGCAATTCAGGTCCCATCCTGGCTGTTTGCACGACTCTCTACAGGCCGGTGCATGAGCTCGCTGTGCCAGGTCAGCAGAAGACTATCCTTTCTCATCACTAGGAATCAGCGCAATACCAAGCACCGAGCATCCTTCCTTAGACCTGGGGCTGTGGACAAATTTGTCAAATCTGTAGCACTTCATTCGGGCAGAGCGCTTAGAGGCCCTGACCTGAGTTCGCTGCAATGCTTCCAGCTCCTGGTCCATGCTAGGAAGAAACTTCCTTCCCATGCAGGGGCAGAAACACCTTAAAGCACTGAGTCTCAATCAAGGTGCCCTGAGACCCTTTTAAGGGTGCAGAAGGATGTCATGCCATTAGGGGTGCAGCTATTTATTACACAAGATAAATCCAGAGATTTCAAACAGTGTCAAAAAAAGGTTCAAAGCTGTAGTGGTCTTTCTGAGTTCTTTGCAACAGAAGAATTGCTGTATTATTTTTCCTTAGTCAAAAAAAAAATGAGGGAAAAGTAAGAGCTGGCATTTTCCAAGGGCTGCCTTAGCTTTAACAAGGGTTGCAAAGGTTGAGAACCACTGCACTGATTCAGCTGGACTGGAAATGAAAGGCCTCCCCCACGTACTGCAATCAGATGGCAGCGTTGCTGCTCGGGCAATGCCTATGCAGGTCTTCTGCCTGGCCTCGCTGGCACAGGAGGGTACTCCCCTATCGTTTATACCAGTCACATGCAGCTATCACTGCATCCGCTGACTTCAGCAGGCTGTTCTGTGATGCACACCAGTGAACCAGGACCGCGGTTTTGTGCAAGCACTGGACGCTCAAAGCAACCCAAGCAATGATGGGAGCAGCACTCTTGGTCCCATGCAGTGCTTTGCTCTTGGTGATGACCTGCACTGCATAGCCGAAGGTCATTTCCAGGCACCAGGCTGGGCTCGAGCATGAAAATCCCCCCCTCTTTTATGGAAGTCAAATTTGCTATGGAAGGTAGTAGACAGGGAGTGCATATAAAACCCTAGGATGTCCTTTTTAGTCTCCTTTCTGACCACAACCACATGTTAAATGCTAGCTTATGCTGCACACAGCCTGCTCCCTCCTGCTGGGTGCAGTGGAACAAACTGCCCACTTAGGATAGGTAGCAGCCGGCCAGGTAGATGGGGGAAAGCCAGCACGCCTGAAGGTTGAGCCAAGACAAGAGGACTAGCTTGGCTCTGGGAGGCAAACCACTGATGCTGGCTCTCCGCATATGAGAAAGCAAACATATGAATAAGAAATGGCAGAAAGCAATGCTGGGGAAGGTTCCTGCTGGCTTGGCTTCTCCTCAGCTTGCCTTCGGGGCTGGAAGCAGAGCGAAGCTGCAGCTAGATCTCAGCTGGAGCCAGCCCAGAGTTGCTCACCCACCTCTATACTGGGATGAATGTTTGCTAGACTACAGCCTGCTTTCTCTTCCCTCCGCTCCTCGCCCCCCCGGGAGCTGGAACAAGGCAAAGACTGTCCACATCTAGCCTTAGAAAGCAACTACTACAAAAAGAAGAGATGATTAAAAAAAAAAAGAAGACAAATATACCCCCTACTTCAAAGGCCTGTGTTATTTAGGTCGCTTTTCTGCCCCATGAAACAAATCCATAGCAGAACGGGGACTACTGTGCCCTACTTCAATCGAATCATGTCCGTGCCACAAAAGGCTTGTTTCCCCTCCCATCCTCAGCGCATCCTGCTGAGACTCAAGACACCCCTCCAAAAATGCCAGCTCTTCCCTTTCGCTCATTCCTGGACCACAGAGAGAAACTAAAGCAATTCTTCTGTTGCAAAGGCCGCAACGGATCAGCATGTTTTTGACTTTACAGATTCCTGGTGCAAATCTCTGGGTTTCTCTTGCGTACGTGTTTGCACACCTAATAATGGGCATGACCCTTAAAAGGACCTTGATGCACCATTCTCTGGTTGAGAATCACTGATTTCGACCGCGAGGTCTTCATCTGCCTCCAGCTCTGTGCTCCGTGCTCCGCTCCAGTGGTGTCTTTAGGTGCGATTGTCATGCAAACACTAACATTGAGGCTGGACAAACTGGTCACAGGAAAATGCCTACATGGGATTTTTCTTTGCTGCTCAAGGACGCAGCAAACTGCCGCCTACCATCTACTCAATATATGACACTCCACCTGGATCTGCTGAGTAGCAACGACACATGCAATGTCTTGAAAGCAGATGTGAGAGGGGCCACCAAAATGCAACTCCATCTGTTCACTTTTATTCATGTTGGGGCAGGACCAGATTTGCTTGGTCCTACCCACATGTGAAAGCAAACATTACGGCAGACCCGGATGCTTTATGTGATACCGCCGAGCTTTGCAAACCTGCTTTCAGAGTTTGAAAAAACCCCAGCGTGCCACTGAGCCAGAAAGATAGCCAACCACTCAACACCAATTACTAGAGATAGATTTGCAACAGAAGACATCCCCCATTGCAATGAGCTCCTTAGAAAACCTAGCTCAGCTTCCCAGGGATGAAGCGCTTCTGAAAAGCCTGGCTACAATCACTCTCAGTTGTTATTCCCTGCATTTCTTAGACCTGTGCTGGAGCCAGGGGGCATGAGCCCATCCATCCTGAAAATCCCCCTTGTATGGTGCAGACATGCTTAAATATTTATAAAAGGCCTACAAGGTCACCTCACTGCATTCACTTGCAATAATGAATTTAAGGGGAGTAACTGCCAGGCCAAAGAGACGTGGACTTCTTCCACCTCTCCTGGAAACTCGCCATCATGTTTAACTCCTATTGAGAACGGAGCAAGAAAATGGTACCCTGATTTCTAACAGCTGAGATGGGCTTCCAGATTCCCAAGGATTTATCCAACCCAAACCTAAGAGGCTTTCTGAGGTTCACCATTGCAAACAAAATAAGCAGCAAATACACAGCTGAAGCAAAGTGGCTTAGCACGACTGATTGCAATGGAGCTCTATCAGTGGAAGAGGAGGCCCAGAGGCCTTAGTGGACTCACTTTGCTTTTCACAGCTAAAAAAACAAAATAAAAAAAAACAAAAAACCCTTCCCATTATCTCATGACATCTGAGAAAAGGAGTGGTCGCCCGCAGGCTAAGCCCACTGGAAGAACCGATCAGGTTCCTCAATCATATTTGCAAATGAACACTCATTTCCTGCTTACCATGCTTGAGCAAGGGAATTTGTCCCTTTAAATCACTGTCCCGGGCCAATGATGCAAAACACTGAGCAGCCCTGGCTGCGGATGCTCAATGTCATCAAATTCATCGGGGGGATAATTAATATTGAAAGGTGTGATTGCAGCCAAGTGGGCTGGCTAATCAGCTACTGATTTCTCTCTAATGTCTATGATCATTTGGAAATCTAATCTGGAGGGGGGGGAGGGAGGGGCTGGCTGGAATTAGTGTGGAAATGCAGTATCCCTTTACAAATATAAACACTGCACAAAGAGGCCAGCAAGTGAGTCCCCCCTGAGTCATCAGGCCAGGGTCACAAGCTGAACGCATGTTGCCCCAAACCTGCCCTGCTGCTGAGTCAGAGGGGACCTTGGAAATGCAAGCTTCCTCCAAGGGGCTTGCATTTAGGATGTGAAGAAGCATCTCTTTCACACTGACAAGACTGCTGTGCGAGCACTGCGACAGTCTGGGCGTTGGTTCAAATGAACACCTTGCAGCTATACCTTCCCCACTTGAGCAAAAAGACCCATCCACAACTACATCTACATGCCCACAGTGGGACTATCCTGCCGCTGTAACTTTAGGTGTAGGCCAAGTATCATAGGACAGTCGGGCTGGAAGGGCCCTCACAAAGTCATCTGCTCCCTGCTCTAAATCATCCAAGTTGACAGCAGCAATTAACCATGCTCAGGGCCTCCTATATATAATGACCTCTCAGAGGAATGACACGATAAGATGCAAAAATACATAATGTTCCTGTGCCTTGCGGGCAACCTGAGCATCTAAACCGCTCAGTCTATTTGCTCTTACAGCTTCACAGTGAATAGCCCCTAGTGAATTAAGCCCCAAACAAAGCTGGATCAAAGTACTAGGTAGGTGAGGCTGTATCACAATAGTACCCTAACCACTCTGCTACCCTCATGCTATGTGATGACCCCCAGAGATGGGGATTTAAGGCTTGCTTTGGGCTTGTGCTGAAGGCTAACCTAGCAGTACAGGGCTGCTTCGGCTAGATGTGAAGGCTAGCCCTTTTCTTTCTTTCTTTGTGCCACTACAGAGGAGCTGGCATGCCTTGCACGGGCTCACCTGACAGGCCTTCCAGCTTGAGCATTGATTAACTCACTCCTTGCCTCCAAAAACATGCTCACTTCTCCATCTTCTGCTATGGCTAACTTCATAGGGACAAAACAAGCAAAATGCACTAGGCCGCTGTAGAAATTTCTCTCCAAAAATTCCTGCAAAAAATGAATAGCGCATTAAAAACTTTCTACATTAATTTAAAAATTCTCCAGCCGTGTCCCAGAGTTTTATTAAATTGTGCAGGACCTGGCCACAAAGCACTTCTGTGTCTGAAACACTGCAGAGACTCTCACGGTCCTGGCACTTTATATTACTCCCGCTTTATATTACTGTATGTTAGCCCAGTCATCTTCACCACTGCCACATGTGGCAGGGCCCTGTTGTTATCTGCATGACCCAGATGGGGAACTGAGACACAAAGAGAGACTTAAGAAGAGCACTTTTCCAAATGCACTTAAATGCCTAAAATCCCAGCTTGGGATTTTGTTTGCAATGAGGCAGCTCAGTTGAACCTAAGCCATCCAGAATAACAGTGGCTGCAAAACTCACCAGACACTTGCAAAGGTCCTGGGGATCCTATGATTGGGCTTTCAGGCATGCTCAGAAGCAAGCCACAATGAGCAATTAGGTGCCTGGGATTTCATGCAACCTGAGCACAGTGGAGACTCAGCTCCCCAGAAGCACGCGGTCTGCTAAACATCCTCAGAGCTTGGGCATAGCCGCAGGACTGACTTCAAGCTGAACTTAGCTGCCTTGGACCCTTGCAACTCAAGGCACTGAGCCCAGAGAAGAAGAAAGGGGTTCAATTGACTGAAATGACCGGACACCTAACCGGGATGCCTCTTCTACACTAGCACAGCTCCATGCGCACTACCTTTTGAAGCAGAAGGCATGTAGTCATCTGAGGGCAGCAGCATGCTTTGCCCTCTCTGGTGCTTGAATCTCTCCTGGACTGAAATTTGAGATGAAACAGGCTGTGTTTTTCAGAGAAGCAGACGGGAACCAGCAGCATTTTCCGGCTGTCTCTAAGCACCCAAATGCTATTGCTTCCGGTATGTGGGTGCTTTTGAAAAACCTTGACCAAAATGATGGGACTTGTCTTGGACCTCAGCAGGATTTATTGCATTTTTCCCCAAACGAGGATGCTTTTGAAAAGCCCACCTACCACCCTAATTCCTGCCCCTAAGTGACCAGCCAAACTCGTGGTATGGGACCAGGGGTTCTCCTAGACCTGGGGCCTTCACATACATCACCATCCTATGCCCTAAGACCCTCTTTCCATTCAACAAGACACAGAGAGGCGTCTTCCAGCTCAGCACGCACCCACCTCCTTTGTCAGCCAAAAAGGCAGAAACTTCTTCAGCCCATAAATACACCGGGAATATCTCCCCTTCAGGAGACCTGTCCGCCTGCCTCGGCTTTGTTAGGAGAGCCAACATTCCTGCCGTCCCACAAGGACGGGTGTTGTCCCGCGTTGCGCAAAAGGGATTAAACGCCAGGATCTTCCACCCCAAACAATGATGCTTTATTTGTCTTGGACCTCGGCGGGATTTATTGCATTTTTCCTTTTAATTAACAAAAACAATCCCTCCACAATAGTGGGTTTGATTTCCCGTTCGGTGCCATCCTCCCCTGCTCCCAGCTGCTTCCCTGGGAGCATGCGCTCGACGCAGAGCCTGGTGATATCGGAGGGCTTGAGAAAACCTTCCGCGCGGCCTTGCATGTGGGAATTGTCTTCAGGGAGGTTGCATCCCTTGCCACATCTGTTTGTTTTGGATGCGAGGCCTGGCGCGTTGGGTTAGATGTTAGTCAAACTGACCTTTCCTGTTTTCTGAGTCAACGGGCTTAGATCACTAAGTCAAGCCCAAGATGTTGAAAATTAATCAGCATCTGGAGTTGACAGTGAACTATTTGTTTGGAACAGATGGGGGAAGGGTGGGGTAGGGGGAGGCCCAGACAGACCATTTCTTTCCTAGACAAAACACTGTGCTTTTAAAACCTGCACTCGGGACTCTCATTGGGAAACCGGCCAATGTAGCCATCCTGGTACAGGGCAAGAAGATGTCTCCTGTAAAGCAGCAACACCCATGGGGGGTTCAATGGAGCTCCTTGCAAGCAGCGACACCCATGGGGGGGTCAATGGAGCTCTTTGCAAGCAACGACACCCATGGCGGGGTCAGTGGAGCTCCTTGCAAGCAGCAACACCCATGGTGGGGTCAATGGAGCTCCTTGCAAGATGAAGAAACCAGTCACCTTCCAAGGATAAGCCCAGTGGCGTCAAAGCATTGGCCACCAGTGGAAGCAAAAAAGTGAGTGCCTGGAAGGAATCAAACAGAGGGTGAAAAGTCTCAGCAGGAAGTTAATACGGTATTTCAGATGCCCATTAAGCTCTATTGTAATGTCTTAAAAGTTTCACTGAGTTTTGGTGTACAATTGAATCGCATCATCCAACTGGAGATGGTGTTCACGTATCACTTGTCGATATTTCACTACACGGCCAGGCTTTCTCTCCCGCAGCGCCCAAAACTGAACTGGAAAGGACCCCGTCTTTTTTCTGTCCTCACAACGGTGCCCATAAGAACCTGGCCCTAAGTTTTCCAAAGAGCCTGGTGAGTTTTGGGTGTGCACACTGACCTATCTTCAAGGATCCAGGCTGGGCACCCAGAAAGGGAAAGACACCTTGAGATTTGACCATCCAGGTCAAATCTCAAGGTGTCTTTCCCTTTCTGGGTGCCCAGAGTCTGAGTCTATTCAAGCAAAAACTGGTAAGGCTGCACACATGTAAATATGGACAAAAACAATGAGCACAGGACTGGCCAGGCTCAGTCATGTCATTGCATGCTTCTTATCTCAGTCTCAAGTCTCAAAAGATCACTTTTGTACATGGCTAAGACTTATATGAGTAGTAAAAGGATGGAATAATAGGCTGTTCTTAAGGAATGCCAGCGCAATGCTGTCCTGGATAGAAAATATCCAAATTCCTCCTTTGTTTCTAAACTCTTCTGTGTGATTTTTTTTTTAAACAAAAAAAAGAAAAAGAAAAAAAAAAAAGAAGTGGTAACAATACATCCTTTCAGGCCCTGCCAAGCTCCTACTCAAGCCCACTCAGATAAGAGTTGGCAGGAAAGGTGACTGCCATCAATATTTTGGTGAATGTTAACTACCTGGGGACAGGCTGTGTGGGGAATAATCACAGCCAGTTCAGAGCAGCAGGGCTATGTTTAAAAACACCATATTAAAAGTCATCTCTCCCTGGAAACCCCTGAATTCCTAGCAAGCTCCCTTCAGCGTAAGCGCTGGTAAAAGACAAGAGGGTTAGCAATAAGGAATTAAGCCGGCAGGCACCCGCAGGAAGGTACGTTTTCATCTCTTGATATTTCTTCTGCCACCATTTCCTTTACTCCATGAAAGTAGTATTATGCATCCATTTTTGGGGGGGGAGAGG
>NW_017728991.1:2803609-2805146 GCF_001723915.1 Gavialis gangeticus | reverse complement strand
TGGAGAGGGGGCATGGGGAGGGAGGGAGGGGAAATAGCATTTTTATCCCCAAATTGCTCATTGCAAGGATCCAAACTGGAACACAAGCACTCTTTTTTCCCCCTCCTCCTTCATATATAACCATATTGTCTCTCTCCCAGGCACAGTGACACTTGTATTCGCTATTAGTCTTTGTATTCAGGGAGCACCTGTTTCCCTCTTCCGAGTCAGAAGTCATTTGTGTGCATTACAAACCAGGACCTGGGATCCTTTTTGAAGGATGGTTTTTAGGCTGAGATTAAATTAAGTTGTGAGCCAAGGCATGCGTACTGGTCAGAAACAGATTACCCCTCAAACCTCAAGACATTTTTTGGTGGCATCTGGGGCTTGTATTAATATGCCACAAACATTTCAAGGAAAAGAATCGGGACCTGGAAGGTATTATTCCCAGAATGATCCCTCCTCACTTTGCAGACAGGACGATGATTTTTTTTTAAACAGTGTCATGAAAAATTGCATGCCTTTTGTTGAGCTAAATGACCAGTTATTTGAGTCTGGAAATGAACATCATCAAAGACTTTCAGTTCTTTCTCTTTGCTAATGTCTCCTTTCCTCTTTTATCAATCTCTTCATTAGCAGTGCCTTTTACTATATTCATTTTTATTTGAAGGTTTTTAAGCTGTTTCCCACCCCCTGTCCCCTTTAAATCCAGCATGCTCATGTCTGCAGCAAAGATTAGCTATTTTTGGCAAACCTAGCAAATGAAAATAGGTCCATTTCTATTCCGGAGCAAATAACATCCCGAGCAAGTTGCAGTTGTTTAATTAACAGATCATCATTTAATGTCTGGTCCTCGTAGCATGTTGGGCATGTGATGGCAGTTGGCAGTTTTGCTGTATTACATTTCACATGCAGATTTCAGTCCCCGTGGTGCCCTGTCCACACTATTTACATTCAGAAAATCAATCAAGGGACATGCAGAAATGTTGCACTTTGAGACGCAGGTGAAGTCCTGATCAAAACAGATTGGTAGCTAGGGCTCTGAAATGGGACTAAGGTACTGGGTGGTGTCGAGGGGAGGTAAGGGTCTGCTCCTGTCTCTGCCACAAGCCTCCAGTGTCATCTTGGGCAAGGCATTTAAATGCCATTTCTAAAGCTGTGTTTTTACTTCTTTTTCCCCCACCCTTCTCCTGTCTTGCACGTACACAAGCTCTGCAAGGTAGGGACTGTTTGCTGCTCTCTGCATGTACAGCCACTGTAAGGGCAACCAAAATGCAAACAGTGCAGTGATTTGGGAGCCTAAGGCTCCCATTGCCTTCAGTGGGTTTTAGATGAAGCCCGGAAAAGGGAAGATTTGCAAAGTGCTGCCTCAGAGGGAGCCACTTTCTAAAGCTCAGGATCAATCTCCTGGCCAACAATTCATGAGCAGATGACTTGACTGGACAGTCCAGCCAGCTCCACAAAACCAAAATGCAAACAGCCTCCTTCCTCCCACCACACTAAAAGGCTGGACAAGGCTGAACCAGGCATTACAATGGCTCTGCCGTTCGAAGCCAAG
>NW_017728991.1:2797300-2798609 GCF_001723915.1 Gavialis gangeticus | reverse complement strand
AGCCTCCTTCCTCCCACCACACTAAAAGGCTGGACGAGGCTGAACCAGGCATTACAATGGCTCTGCCGTTTGAAGCCAAGGAGTTATTTGCACCCTCCGTGCCAAAGGAAAAGCCAGACACCATTCTCCTCTCGTCCTCAAAGGTGACAACAGAGGAACTCGTGCGAGGGCTCCCAAATCAGCCTCAGGCCTTTTCTAACTGTAAGCGCTCATGTGTTTTGCTCAGTAAAGATGGACTTTCTCCCCCACTTACACTTAGAGGGTGGCTGATGGACATTGCTTCCTCAGGGTCGCAGTGCTGCCAAGGCAGATGTGAGTTTGGAGGACCAATGCCCAGCATGCCAGGCCACATCAGCAGTCGCACTTGGGGATTGGCCATTTCCATCACCGCAGGCTCAGCAGAGGCTCAGCATTTTCACCAAAGTTTCTAAAGCTCCTTTTAAGCGATATAATGTCGGAAACATCGCAGCTGCCTTCTCACCTGGTCCTAGTACATGCACTAAAATATATCACATATACATGCACAGCGATTTACATTTACGTGTATCTGTAGAGACACACATACACAAATACGTACACGCACACACGCACATATATGTATATGTTCACATCTATGTATATGTATGCATATATAAATATGTATGTATATACAATACGGGTGTATATGCACATACACAAACAGCAACTTACATATACGTGTATCTATAGACACATGCACAAATATGTATACACATATGTATAGATAGGTATAGATGCATATGTATAATATGTGTGTATGTATGTGTACACACATTATACACGTATATATTAGACACATATACATACATACACACACCTATATATTCATACAAACATATACACACACGCACACACATGTACACCTTATTTATATATATATACATACACTATGCACACACGTATTATGCACACACACATACACACATTATATACACACACACACATATATATACATATATCTATGTGCATGCATACACACATATATTATTTACACATGCACGCACACTTGCGCACATATGTAATGTGTATATAGGCAGATGCAAACACGTATGCCCACATCTATAATGAATCCCTATTTATTATGCAGTTGAGAAAAACTGAAGTTTTTAAATAAATAATCCCAGTGTAAATAAACTCCCCACCCTGGGCAAACTAAAACTGATCCCATCGCAGATTTTGCTCATTTTCAAATAAATCGTAGCTCCGAACGGCATGGGCCGGGCAGTTTGAATTTCCAAACGATTTGGTATTTGGGGGCGGGGGGGAGGGCAGGAAACAACCCAAACAAACA
>NW_017728991.1:2779360-2792300 GCF_001723915.1 Gavialis gangeticus | reverse complement strand
ACGTATGCCCACATCTATAATGAATCCCTATTTATTATGCAGTTGAGAAAAACTGAAGTTTTTAAATAAATAATCCCAGTGTAAATAAACTCCCCACCCTGGGCAAACTAAAACTGATCCCATCGCAGATTTTGCTCATTTTCAAATAAATCGTAGCTCCGAACGGCATGGGCCGGGCAGTTTGAATTTCCAAACGATTTGGTATTTGGGGGCGGGGGGGAGGGCAGGAAACAACCCAAACAAACAATTTTACAAGTTCCAGAAGTGAATCCGCCCCCGCTTTTGCTTTTTCTTTCTTTTTTCTTTTTTTTAATTTGAAGAGCTGAGAGGAGCAGGAGGCTGCCGCGGTCTTTGGCCCATAGGAAATCAGTGACCCAGGGACATCTGCAAGCTATTAGGATCCAGGCTTCAGGTAGCTCCCAGAAACACGTGCTGTCCACATTACACCCTCCAAGTATATTTCCACAACTTTACTTCTCCAAATAAACAGTCGAGCTCTCCCGGCATTAGCCAGGAGCTGCACAAACAGGTAGAGAGAAAGGCAGTTTTATTCCCCCTTCCAATTCTGATGGATTTCTTGTAAGCCATCACCGGGCCATGTAATTTGAACTATTGCTTGGAAAACATAATAGGGCCCGTTTTAAATTACCCCCATTTATTTATCTGTGTGAGACTATGAAACATCATGTACAGCTTCCACGGCATGCTCGCTTCGAAGCCCGGCCATAACCAAACGGCCGCTTGTAAGACCATGTTAACGCCGGGTAAATGGTTAAGAAAAAATATGAATCCGCCAGGATTTATTATTGTGCTGATGGATATTTTTCATTGAAGTACGGTTTTACGTCTTTCGAAACAATCCTACTTATTTTTAAAAGCTCGTAAGCATTTTTATAGGGAGACCTTAGCAGCGGTGCACATGGTGTTTTGCTAGTGATCGGGGACAAGGCAACAGGCTGCGAGTGAACCGACTGTGCCGTGTCCTTGCAAACAGGCAGCAGAAGCTGATAGCACAGAAGGGAGGGATCCAAATGCTGGGAACGTGGTAAATCCCAATGAAACCCAGCAGAAATCAGAAACGGGACAGCGCTTACGTTGCACTACTAAGATTTAAAGCTGATTTTAATGAACTACTGGCTGCTTGATAAGCATCTATTCTCTCTCCCAGAGATCTTGATATTTTTATGAGTTTCAGCCTATGTTTTTGGCCCTCATTCCCAGAGCCTTGCCTTTTTCTGTGCTTGGTTTCTAAGGAAGGGATTCAAAACACGTTCGGTTACATTAGCAGCTCTCTATTCATCTCTCACCAACATCTTCGCCAAGGTAGGAGCTGAAGTGTGATCAGTATATGTTAAAAAAAGGAGCTCCCGGATGCTTTTGCAAAGCTCATTGCTCTGAACTAACAGAAGGCTGCGTATGGCTATTTTGGGATTGTTTCTTATGCCCGGTAGCATATTTGGATCACATTTTGAGACCTTCTTCAGAACAAAGTATCTATTGTCCACATCAAGAGAGGAACAAAGGCGTGTGCCCAGACCACCGAAAAAGGAAAAACAAAGGAAAAGATATTTTCAAACAGGTTAAGGTGCATCTTGCAAAATCTTTTCACTTTCCCCATGCAGGGAATAAAACCCTCCTTTTACAAGGGTGTTCCCTTTCCACTCTGATAAGGGAGCCCAATGGACTTTCTTGACTCGCCAAGTTTTCAAATCGTGTTGCAGGCTATATTTGGGGGAGGGAATAACTCATTAATCTTCAGAGAACAACATTTGCAAGTTATGAAGTTGTGCACGGTGGTTTTGAACTAGGGACGGGAGAAGAAAAATAACAGCAAGGTTATATATATTTGCTACGGTAAAGCCTGCCCGGGAACTTTTTGGTGTTCAAAATCCTAGAGGACTAATCTTCCCCTCGACTCAGATATGCAAGACAGAATAAATCAAAGTGTTTGGACCTTCCTGGGGGTTAACAGCTCAGCGAACTCTCTGATCAGCCACTGTCTGGTTCAAAATCCCTATCTATTTTTCCCCTATTACTGTTCCTCATTATTGAAACTTTTCTAACCAGTGGCCTGGGGCAAAAAAAAAATATCTTTGTGACCAGATACCACTGTTGTGCTTGCAACTGAGAGATTCAAGCATGAAAGCTGATCCCACTCATTGCAAGCAGAATCTGGCCCTAAGTAAATTCATATTCAGAGCTGGGGTTTTTCAGTAGCAACTATCCATTTTAGTTAGACAGATGCTAGTTTGCAAACGAGGATCCATGCTTAGATATGGAATATATAAAGCAAAGAGGCGCAGCCCAGTTCACTGGCCCACCAAATTCAGACCTTAAAAGAAGTTTAAATATTTTTATCGCTGCACCATACCTCATTGTTCAGTGCCTTCCTTGCCAGATCTTTGTGTTTTATTCTCTCTGGCAAGTATAATGAGGCAAGCTTGCTTGCACAGTGATTAGTTTTAGTCTACCTGACAAGTATAACGAGGCAAGCTTGTGCAGTGATTAATTAAAACATCACACGCCTAAATGTCTTTCAGGGAATCTCCCTGGGATCTTCAGTCTCTCCTTTTTCTTTGCAATGCGAAGGAAAAAAAACTGGCTTTCATGTGTCATGATTTGCAAACTTCAAGCAATATACAGTGTTTCCTCCCCAGCTTATCAGCGGCAGCTTTTTAGGGCTGTGTATTACTGTGTGAGATGATTAGACAGCTAGCCAGACAGACACACAGCAAGCAATTTTTTTAAAGAATAGTTCAGGTTAAATCAAAAATGAAAGATCCAAAAATTCTTGTTCAAATCTCTAAAATGCAGCACAACTCTGCTCCAAAGCCGTTATCAACTCATTGGCTCTCATATTTTTAAGAAAGACGCAGACCTCTGGGAAAAGGCAAATTAGAAAGTGGCATAAGGCATTTAAGAAACCCAGATGGGAGAAATGGAAACTTTGCTGAGCTGGCTGGATTCGGACTGCACTAGACTTTGCTAAGAGAGGACGTGATGGATGTGCCGCTCCTCTGCCAAATCATTCCCAGCCATCCATCTCTTTGGCCCTCCACTACCCGTCGTGCCGCGCTGTCCCAGCAGCATCACAAGGGCCTTGCACAACTCTGACGCCCTGAGCACCCCAGCTGTTCCCAGTGCTCACCTGAGTGTGCACGCCCCAAATTTGCCTTTCGAGGTGCATGCAAAGAATCACAGGAGCTTTTCACTTTGAGCCCCTTTAGGCCAAAGTGGTGTTGTTTCTGCTGTGTTGTTTCCAAAAAAGAAAGTGCATTATGAGAAATGATATACTGCTTGCAAAATGACAGGGGTCGGGGGGGGAGATGTAAGATCTTTTTCCCTAAGTATAATCCCAGTAAGATAGGCTGACCAACCTGTTACCATCTCGCATCAACGTAAAAAGACACTGTGCACCGGCCACCGCTCACAACGGTCTTCCGGACACTTCCCGTGGTCTTTTTATTATTATTATTTGAGCAATTGGGCATCTAACTCACATAACCTGTCGAATTTGCTGACATTGCCTTGCAGGCATTCAGCCCCAACAGAGATCTCTTATTTTAAAGCATTTCCTAACCTAGAAGTGGGGGAAGTGAATATATAACTTTCAAATAATAAACTTCACCCCCAGAACTTCCCCGTTGAAAGTTATTGTCCAGGCCTAACATTTACTGGGGAATCAAGGAGGTACGATGTCCGGGGCATGGGCTTTTGTGCCCTGTATCAATATAATAACTGCTCTTTCTAACATGATGAGAGAGGGTTGTTTTTTTTCACATTACTTTCTTGGGGCTTATTTTTAAAAGGGTTGCAATACAGGCCTATTCTCTCTGCTTTGGCCCCTGCCCCAACAGACTAAACATTAGCCATTGCAAACTTGAAAAGGAGGAAACTTCTCCCAGCACCAACACAGCCAAGCAGCATTTCCCTGGCTTTCCTTTCCTACGAGGCAAGGACTTTTTGTTCGACTGAAGAGCCTCTTCGGATGCAGCAATGAGGTCAGACAGCAGCGCAGGTGACATCACAGCCTGAAATGATGTAAACGAGCGGTCTGCAGCATGACGAGGAGGGGATCAAACAGCACGAGGGAGACGGAAAACTTTAGAAATGACAAGTGGACACTGTTCAGATTTCAAGAAAAACACCCAGGGGGGTGTTTGTCCTCTCCCCTCCACACACACACACACACACATGCATGCGCTTCATAAAAACTCGACTGACTTCAATGCAGAAACAGCAGCCAGCTCTTAGCAAACACGTCTGATTCGTGTCAATATGGCCACAGCAAATATTTGTAGGGTTCGAAAGAAAAATCCTTCTGAACGTCCCGTATGGATATGATCCCCCTCACTATTAAACTGCCTGCCTTTCTCTCGCTGCTTAGTGCCTGCAAGCAGTCGTTTTGGGCACAAAGAAGAGGGGGGACGAAATGAGAAATGTAATTCGCACTCTTCTGGTTAAAGAACTTGCCTGCACCACGGACCAGAGACTGATAGTAAAATCATGCAACTTCTGAAAAAAAAAAAACCCAGCATCCTGCTGCAAGTTAAGATGACGAGAAAAGAAATTGTCAGCTTAAAAAGTGAACTGGGCTGCCCACCTTTCCACCTATTCTGTAGATGAGGATTTATTTAATAGAAAAAATGAGGCGCAAACTATAAAATTGCAGGGGGGCATAACAAGGAAAGCTACTTTGCATCTGCCTCCTGTTTGCTGTTCAAACTTGTTAAGCCACGGTCTTTTGTTGCGAGAGAGTCTCTCGTCGTGAAAAGGCAGAATCCTTTCACCAGATGGACTTTCAGAATGAAAACTCTTCTCATTATAACACTTTTCATTAACTCAATTATCCTCCCAAGTTATTTGTGTTTATCTCTGCCAATCAGCAGTATTGCCAGGGAACAATCTCTTGTCACCTTCTTTTTTCTCTCCCCCCAGGTATCTTTGTCCAGCATTTGGCTAGGGCAGTTCAGCTAACATGAGAACAACCTATTGGCTGATTTTGCTCTGATGTCCCCATGGCAAATTACATATCTGTAAGGAAAAAAAACAATACTGCAAAAACCGTTGTAAATGGGTAAGGGAAAAAATGTCCACCTAAATGTTAGTTACAGCAGAACTTTTTGTTGATGCAAATCTCACTGTCTCCCTTTTTTTGTTTTTGGTCCCTGCTAAATATTTTGCAGAGCCAATATTTGCAAGAAAATGTGCTTTCTTGTTGCAGACACACACAAGACAAGCAAAACCCTTTGCAACAAAATGTTGGCTCTGACTCCCCCCCGCTATCGTTATATGACAAAGACTCTGTTAATAAGACATACACTTACCTTTTCACTCACCCAAAGATAACTACTTTCCAAAGATTTGCAAGTAAAAACTCTGAGAGAAAGATAGCACAGGCAGAAAGGGTCTAGCGGGGAGATTTCCTTCTAGAAATGGGTTGATTCAGCACTCCTTCCCCTTATGCCCCCCCCTTTCTTTTTTTTTTTTGCAAGTGAGATTTCCAATTCAATACAACAAAATTAAATGCAGATTTTAAAAGAATAATGTGTTCCCGCACACGTACTATCGTCAAGCATGACAATGCAGTTGAACAGGACAAAGGCTGTGAACTGAAGCAGTCTCGATAAAGTACTGGGGGGGGGAATAACAGCAATGCTTGAATTGAATTCAGAATTAGGCACTGTGTATTTTATAAGGAAAATTGCACACACAAAAATATCTGTCCTTCTTTGCAGCAGCAGAGGTGAATAGATGAGAAACTGTGTGCGGGTGAGGTGGGGGGAGGACCGAGAGTAAAGCTGCAGCACAGGCATTTGCTCCAATTCATTTCTCATCTTTAGCCCTTAATTTTTCTTTATAATCCTTCCTTACCACAAGATAGGGTCTATTCTGAACGGAGATAACTTTGTTTTCATCGGTGATACTTGATCCACAGGCTGTATGAAAAAGCAGATTGCAATTAGGAAGGCAGATGCTAAAATATTTCACTACCAAGTGAAAGGGGAAATTTGGGGGAGGGGGTTTCCAAGGCCATCTCGAAGCACACCCACCTTCCCCCCCCAAAAAAATTGAAGCCCTTGAAATATTTTTTTTTGTCTTTCTTGTGTTTGAGTTTTTGGACGAGCAGCTTAGGCAGTTTGGCAACTAGTTCAGAACTCTTCCTTGTACAATTTCAGTCTGTGCAGCAGCAAACTATACAATCAAGTCCCTGCCATCCCCTTGAAAAGCGATCTCAACCTTTCTAAGCATCGCATAAAACTCCCTAACACAGAGACACAGCCACACACAGAAAAATTCCTGTGCACTGGATATACAGACTAGATATATAGACGGGCACTGGATGTATAGACTGAGTTAAGCCTAGCTCTAAAGGATGACACGTGCCATTGTTCAATTCTCAAAGCAAATGCCAATCTGATAAATCAGAGATACAAGAAACCTGCGGCACGGCAACATACGGTAGTCTTGAAATAATTATGCTGCTTAAAAGTGCTCAGTTATGGCACATTCGATTCCTGAGCTTTCCCCAAAGACTTTTAGAAAGAAGACAACTCTTGAAACAACATGTAACGTCAAGGCAGTGACGCAAAAGGGTGCAAGGCAAGGGGAGAAGGGGAGATGCACTCAACTAACTCGACAGGCAGATTTCCCCCCACCTAAAGGTACAGAAGTGAATATCCAGAGGTGTCTGCCCAGTGTTACGTTGGTCTGATACCTTGTCAGGTTCACTGATCACTGGGGTGGAAAGCTCTTTGGATCAGCTGCCCCTCGGGGTTTGCTAAGCAACGGTTACTGCTGAATCCTGTAAAAAAAAAAAGAATAAATAAAAAAAGGCAGATCACGATTCGAAGTCTGATCAATCAGACATGAGCCCAGTTCAGCAAGAAGACTCATCCCCCCCCACTCCCATCCCCATCCAGCCAACCCTTCTGGAGCTGCGGGAGTGAAAAGTTTAGGGTCAGTTTCTGGGCTTTTGGCGCCCTCTCGGTACGAAAAGGAGAATTTCGCTCGGGCACTGGGAAGAAAAGAAAGGTGTTTACAAAGGTAAAAAGTTCCAAAGAAGCAGCAGGAGGACGAAATGAGGTGCAGAAAAGGTGCCAAGAGCAAAGCAAGACCCGTTGAATGATGCCCGCCTGGGCCCGAGCACCGTGCCAGCGGCTGATTGCAGGGGTTCCCGGGCAGAAGTGGCATCCCAGCGCTGCAAGGGTTGCCTTTGCTATTGCCCAGGTAAACGGCAGAGGGTCTGGGATGGAGACAAGATAGGGATGTGCATGTGGGGATACCAGGATGAGGCATCAGCATGGGCTTAGCGCGAGAATAAATGATGACAGGGGGCTGTTAACAGTCTCTCACTGTCATTGCCCCCTTCTCTCTCATGGGTGGGCTCCGAGTCTGTC
Source organism: Gavialis gangeticus (assembly GCF_001723915.1). Taxonomy (NCBI): domain Eukaryota; kingdom Metazoa; phylum Chordata; order Crocodylia; family Gavialidae; genus Gavialis; species Gavialis gangeticus. The sequence continues at coordinate 2,784,900 of NW_017728991.1, read as the reverse complement.
CAGCTCACGAGCGGCAACCTCGCTGTGTCCGTGTCAGAAACCCCCGCCGGATGCCCTGCAAGCGGACTCGCCCCTTAAGAGACAAGTACGTTCAAGAGCAACCTGCCACCGAAACCCTCCAGCCATCACAGCTGCATTCGAAACTTGTTTTTTGAGAAAACCCCAGCATTTGCTGGGGGTGGAAATCGAATTACATCGGTCTTCCACATTCAAAGAGAAGCAAAGATTTGTAGTTGGCAGAACACGAGTTATTCCCGGGGTGGGGGGCAAAAGAGAGAAACTCTAGGTTGAAATACCGGGACATGCTAATAAATGTCATGTTTTATGACATGATTTTGCAGAGGGGGTCTAGGCGTAGTCAGGGCTGGGTATTCCCTTCTCTGTTCACATAAGCAAGGGACTCCACAGCGTCCCCATCCTTGCTACCTGTGTGTCCCTGAATAGCATTTGCCTCCTCGTACTCCTTAGTGCAAAACAGACTGTTTAAATCGTCAAGCCGGAGAAAACGTTGCACGCCCGCTCCTTACAGGGAGGAAAGAGAAAGTTGTATGAAGTCAGAGTAACATAGGAGGGAAACCCCTGTTGCTCGGTAGGGTTCATATCCCTGAATTTAAAGCCACCGACTCCACGCACGTTATTACAGGACCTTCAAACGACAGCCCCAGGGCAGACGACCTGCCTCCGAACGCCCTTGCCCAGCACTGAGCGGCTGCAAAACTTTGCCCATCTCCGCTCGCAGCTGGGCGAACCCCACCTGGCAGAAGGGCCCATCCACCCGGCGGGCATCGCACCTTGGAGCCAGGTGGGTTTAAAGTGAAGGAGTGAGAGCGGCTGACACGGGGAACAAGGCCGGAGGCACAACCGAGCAACACCACTGACTTCTAAGGAGGACGGCTCTGCTCCTTGCCATGCCACAGGAACGGGGCAGCTCAGCAGCGCGCAGCCTGGGCAATCCCATGGGCTTTTTTACCCCTGAAGTCGCTTCTCTAGCGCTGCAGCCATCGCGTACGTCCAGCCACCCCCAACCTACCTAGCCCCACAGAGAGCAAAAAGAAAGGCGCTTTGGAAAGGTATCACAAAAGTCTGCAGCACAAAGAGTCAACTCAGGCACTGCAACTTTGCAGTGTTTTTTTTCCTCCCCTGCTCTCAGCTCTGGGCTCAGCTCTCCCCACCCTACGAAAACTTGCAGCCAATCCTCTCTTTGCCAGCCCCCAAAGGCAGGGCTGTCATTGGTGGAAAGTTTCTAAGGTGAACTAGCAGAGCAGGCTATTTATTAAAGAGACACAGAGAGAGTTGGAGATTTGGGTTGGAAACCGACTGGGTGCAACCGGGAGCCTCAAACTTGCCAAAACTAAGGATTCTTTTTCTCTTTTTTTTTGTTTTTTGTTTCTTTTTTATTATTCTTTTTCTTTTTGTAATTCTTCTTCTGAGAGGCAGAGAGAGCAAGGGGGGGAAAAAGCCACCCCATTTTTTTTCCTCCCCCCCACCCCACTTTGACTACCCACAGCAGCACCCGAGCTGGGCTGGAGCACGTCTCTGAGAGCAGATTGCAACTTTGCAGGCGCCTGTGACCCATCTCAGTTGTCTCTTCTCCTCCTCCTGTGAGCTGCTGTTAACAAATCCAACTCTTGCAAACTTTTTCCCCGCTGGGCTGCTTTCCCTTCCCGCCCCCCTCCTCTCCAGCTCTGCCTCGCTTTCTCCCTCCTTTCTCCCCCAGCCCGACCCCGGCAGGCTTCCCGCTGGTTTGCAAAGACTTTGCCCCTTATTATTACTACTATTTTGTCATCCCGCCTCCCCCCTCCCCTCTCCCCACCCTTTGGTTTTCATCCTGCCCCCACTCTGCCACCTTCTCGCATGAATCTCCTAGACCCCTTCATGAAAATGACAGAAGAGCAGGAGAAATGCATCTCTGGCGCCCCCAGCCCCACTATGTCGGATGACTCTGCAGGCTCTCCCTGCCCCTCTGGCTCCGGATCGGACACGGAGAACACCCGGCCCCAAGAAAACACCTTCCCCAAGGGGGACCCGGACCTCAAGAAAGACAGCGACGAGGACAAGTTCCCCGTTTGCATCAGGGAGGCTGTCAGCCAGGTCCTCAAGGGCTACGACTGGACCCTGGTCCCCATGCCGGTCCGGGTGAACGGATCCAGCAAGAACAAGCCGCACGTGAAGAGACCCATGAACGCCTTCATGGTGTGGGCTCAGGCTGCCCGGAGAAAGCTGGCTGACCAGTACCCCCATCTGCACAATGCCGAGCTGAGCAAAACCCTGGGCAAGCTCTGGAGGTGAGTTGGGGGGCAATGGCAGGGGGATGATGGTGGCAGACCCCGAACTCTTGCCTTAGGATACGTGTGGGTGCTGTGTGCACGCTGGCAAACTTATTTATCAAGGGGAAAGCACGCAGGGAAGAGCGCAGAGGCAAAGCAGGGACCTGTTGCCTCTCCCCGCTTTCCGCTCTTGCACGCATTCATTTTCCCAGTGCGACGCATGGCTGGCTTCAGAGTTACCCCCTCATCCCCTGCAAGGTGAATTAGGGGCCTTGGGAGATGCTCAGGGGGGTGAGATGCAATGGCAGATTGCAAGGGGGGAGATTGCAATCGCCCTAGATGCAATGGGAGATGTTCAGGGGGTAGAGACCCCCACCGCAGCTTGCAGGGGACAAGAGGCCCAGTCACACACGGGAGTTTGGGGCTCCAGGAGGACCCGGGGGGGTTTCTAGATTGCATCCGATTTGCCTGGGTTGATTGTGGCCGGAGGGGTGGAAGCAGGGAGGGGTGCGGAGGGAGAGCTGGCAATGCCCCGCCAAGCCCCTGGGTGGGTGTGTGGCTCTGAAGAGCAGCCGTGCATGGCTTAACTCCTCCAGCCTTTCAAACCAAGCAGGGAGGGAAAGCAGAGCTCCAGTGAGTCACCTGGCCGAGCCCTGCGGCGTGTGACTGCAGGAAAAAAAACTTAAGGAGTTTGAAGCAAAAGGGGAAAGTTTCGGAGCAAATGTGGACTGCATGAGGCGGTGCCCAGAGGCATCCAGGGGGTTAGTCATCTAATCTCCTATTGAATCTGTGTGTGTGTGTGCACTTCTCGTCCAAGGGGGAGCACCTCAGACCAAACCCAGGGGGGAAAAAACAGGGCAGGAGTTTTGTTACGTCTTGTTTGGCCACCAAAATGTGGGGAAGGAGGTGTCGGGAGGGGGGGAAAGGGGGTAAGTTGAGGGGTACCCCCGACAGAGCGAGATTAGGAAGCAGCGCAATGGGGTAAGAGGAGAGGTGCTGATCTGGGGGTGGGGAGGGAGAAGCTCCCAAGATGACACTCTTGCTGGAGTGAGGGTTGGGCTGCAAACCACCCGGCTGGGGAGAGGAGCAGCAATAAGCTGGGCCCTGCCGCGTTGCCCCAGGGGGGAGCGAAGGCCGTAAGCGCCATGCCACGCTGGAGGGGTCGCTAACCCACGGCTGCCCTGCTCTCGCCCAGGCTGCTGAACGAAAGCGAGAAGCGCCCGTTCGTGGAGGAAGCCGAGCGGCTGCGGGTGCAGCACAAGAAGGACCACCCTGACTACAAGTACCAGCCCCGGAGGAGAAAGTCGGTGAAGAACGGGCAGTCGGAGCAGGAGGAGGGCTCGGAGCAAACCCACATCTCCCCCAATGCCATCTTCAAGGCCCTGCAGGCGGACTCCCCGCAGTCCTCTTCCAGCATGAGCGAGGTGCACTCCCCCGGGGAGCACTCTGGTAAATACGGGGCCTCTTCTGCAGCCTTCCCCAGGCGGGATGGGGAGGGAAGCTGGAGGGAGACGCACGTGCCCCTGCAGACTGCGCTGGCACGGTGCGTGGCTCTATATTGGTAACCAGACTTAAAATGCAACCTGTCTGTAGAGAAACGCTCACCAGATGCAGCAAGAGACAGGTGAATGCACTTTTACACACACGCCCCACAGAGAAAACCGCATCCGCTGCCTTTGCCACGTAACACATGCGCACTGTCCCACTCGAGGCCTGAAAAAGAGAATTGAAACAGGCTTCCAGGCATTTCAATCCACACTTTTCTTTTTAAAAAAACCCACATTTCTCCACTTTGCAAGTGGTCAGAAAAGCTCTGTAACTCCTTCCCCGCCCCCCCTTCCGCCCCAAGATCTATTGACACAGCTATTGATCGCTTTTATATACCCAACACCTGCAAATGTTTGTGTTACCCTATGCAACTGCCTTCAGAGGCAAGGCGTTATGATCTGTCGGGCCCCACAGATCAGGAGTTAAGTATTAACTGTGTTATCGCTGTTATACAACACCTCCCGGTTATAAAACTGGATGGTGTTAGCTTGCTTGCAGGACGTATCAGCATCCCAGATACGGGGCGACTAGGGGCCGCTACAGAAGGGCAGCCATCTCACCGCGGCTTGCGCTCTGTCTTTCCTTTTCCAGGGCAGTCCCAAGGCCCCCCGACACCGCCCACGACCCCCAAAACAGACGTCCAGCCTGGCAAGCAAGACCTGAAGCGAGAAGGCCGCCCCCTGCAAGAGGGAGGGCGGCAGCCGCCCCACATTGACTTTCGAGATGTGGACATCGGGGAGCTCAGCAGTGACGTCATCTCCAACATCGAGACCTTCGACGTCAACGAGTTCGACCAGTACCTCCCACCCAACGGGCACCCTGGAGTCCCGGCTACTCATGGGCAGCCTGGCCAGGTGACCTACACGGGCAGCTACGGGATCAGCAGCACCGCCGCCACCCCAGCCGGGGCTGGGCACGTGTGGATGTCCAAGCAGCAGCCGCCGCAGCAGCCGCAGCCGCCGCAGCCGCCGCCACAGGCTCAGCCCCAAGCGGCGCACACGATGACCCCCCTGAGCAGCGAGCAGGGGCAGTCCCAGCAGCGGCCGCACATCAAGACGGAGCAGCTGAGCCCCAGCCATTACAGCGAGCAGCAGCAGCATTCGCCGCAGCAGATCAACTACAGCTCCTTCAACCTCCAGCACTACAGTTCGTCCTACCCGACCATCACCCGCTCGCAGTATGACTACACAGACCACCAGAGCTCCAACTCCTACTACAGCCACGCCGCCGGCCAGAGCACCAGCCTCTACTCCACCTTCACCTACATGAACCCCACCCAGAGGCCGATGTACACCCCCATTGCAGACACTTCTGGGGTCCCCTCCATCCCCCAGACCCACAGCCCACAGCACTGGGAACAGCCCGTCTACACACAGCTCACTAGGCCATAGAGGCAAAGAACAACCTACAGACAAAAAAAAACACAAAAAAACTTCCGCGGACTTGTCCTCTTTAAACCAAGAAAAGGAAGAGAGAGAGACACTCAAGCTGAAAGATGATGGGAGAGAAAAAAAAAAAAGGAAGAAAAGAAAACACAAGGGTCCTTCTGCACTACAGCATCCTTCAGGAGGTGGCCAGACCACTCTGCTGAGAAGCAGCAAAACTCGGTACAGACCTTCCAAGGACTGGACTTTTCACCTTGAGTCCAGGGTGAGAGCAAACAGATGAGATTTCCATCCCACAGACTCATCTGCCTGTGTTTGGACTTTTGTAATGATTTTTAGC
>NW_017728991.1:2772382-2774360 GCF_001723915.1 Gavialis gangeticus | reverse complement strand
GCAAAACTCGGTACAGACCTTCCAAGGACTGGACTTTTCACCTTGAGTCCAGGGTGAGAGCAAACAGATGAGATTTCCATCCCACAGACTCATCTGCCTGTGTTTGGACTTTTGTAATGATTTTTAGCGGTAATTAAAAGAAAAAAAAATGGAAAAAAAAAAAAAAAAAGCAAACAAACAACCCAGAGTCCTCTGTGAGGAATATTCTCTATTTTAAATATTTTTTAGTATGTACTGTGTATGATTCGTTACCGATTTGAGGGGATTTATACATATTTTTTAGAGATTTTTTTTTTAAATGCTCTTATTTTTCCAACAGGTAAAATGACACTTAGTGGAACAGTCCTAGCTTTTCTGGCAGTCAGAGGTATTTTTGTATAGATAAGCATCTTTTTTCTTTAAAAAACAAGCAAAAAAAAAAAAGAATAAAAAGAAAATAAAATGGTGTGCGTTAACTCAGAACAAAAAAAGCTCTGTTAAGTGATCACCATCGGGCTTAGCTATAGTCAGCCGTGCCAGCTGGGAGATGCCAGGTGAGGTTGCATCGGGGTAAAAAAAAATAAGTAATGCAGGCTTTATTTTTCTAACTAAGACGGAAAGATTGCATCCAGGAGGAGAATGTGTTCACTTTGGATTTTAAAGACCTTTAGCCTTAAAGCAATGCTGTTGAACAGCCTTAAAAGCAGCCCTGGGATAGTTGCCCCCCACCCCAAGTCCCTGCACGATTGTTATAAGTCTCCCGCTTTCGGGACAAAGACCAGGCTGAGAAGGGAGGCAGCTCTGATTTCTGGGGAGACGCTAAGGTCTGACACTTTGACCGACGATCAGCAGATGATGATGATGCCAGACCTGGCGTCCCCTGCCCCCCTAAAGCTCCTCGGCTTCCCGCATAGGGACACCATGTGCGAGGCAGATGCTGGGGGCCGAGGATCACCTTCCCAGTCCTTCCAAGTTCCTGGAGTGCAAACAGTCAGGGCCTGATCCAGCGCTTGTACACGCCGCCTCTTGGTCTCACGCAGTCTTTGCTCAGGCTCTTCGAGCCCATTGGAGACATCTGACACCTTTTAGATTATTTATTTTGCAAGAAAAGCCTTTTCTTTTCACCGAGATTGTCCTCCCTTCCAGTTCAAACTCCTTTAAAAACCGATTCAGATTTGTTGGAACCTTATGCGGAGGGTACGGCTCCTATTAAATTATGGTCTAAACCGTAACCCGTTCTTTATTTATCTGTTTAATTCTTTTTATTATTATTATTATTATTATTGTTATTATTCTTTGGAATCTGTGTCCTAGGTTTGTACAAACGTGTCCTCTTCCTTTTGGTTTTTTTTTCTTTTGTTTAAGGATAAACTGGAATTTTTTTGTTCTTTTTTTTTTTTTTGTACAAACTAAAGATTGCAAATGTAGTGTATCACTGAATCATTTGCCTTGTTTTCTGCCTCAGCTCTTCGGGACACACAAGCTTGTGTATATATGAGACACAAGACACCAATGGCAAAACATGTGCATGTGTGTATCGTCTTACTCTCTAGCCTTCCACCCCTCGATGATGCTGTTTTGAGGTGGGGAGAAGATTTGACATTGGTGACGCTGTGGCTGAACAGTTAAAGGATTGCTTTTTAAAAAAGACAGCAAACTTTTTTTTATTTAAAAAAATGATATATTTGTTAACAGGTTTGTTTTTTTTTAGGGATTCAGTAGAAAAAAAAAATCTTAAAGCACTCTTATGATACGGCATCTCTCTATTTCTGTATAAAAGCAGATCTTTTTAAAGTATTTCTGTAACTTAAAAGACCTGTCATTTTAAATCATATTTTGTCTTAGGTAAGTTTTGTTTGCCAGACCCTTTGTTCTCTTTTGTGAAACTTACCTTTTTTTTTTTTTTTTTGGATATTATTGTTTGCAATAAATATACATTGTATTAAAAGTTTAAAGAGTGCCTAGCGTTTTATTAATTGCAACAGTGGGACCAAGTGCA
>NW_017728991.1:2744279-2767382 GCF_001723915.1 Gavialis gangeticus | reverse complement strand
TGAAACTTTCCTTTTTTTTTTTTTTTTTGGATATTATTGTTTGCAATAAATATACATTGTATTAAAAGTTTAAAGAGTGCCTAGCGTTTTATTAATTGCAACAGTGGGACCAAGTGCAGGGAGGCTGGACCCGATGATCTGAAAGGCCCCTTCCAGCTCCTAACAACTAGGAAACTATGATGCTGTCAAGCTAGGGAAGGGTCTTTGCAGTGACTGATATTATTTTGCCTCCTTTCTTGATTACCTGTGGTCTTGGAGCTTTGTCCTGCTTAATTGGATTGAATTGGGCCCCAGCTGCATATGTAAAGCTAGCAAAGTCAAGCAGCTGCATTAAATTCAACCTGCTTTGCATAGGCAGAATCAAGTCCCTAGCCAAGTGAGTAACTGAGCAGAAGTCTAATTTGCTTCCTGATGCCAGGCTCAGGAAAGGTAGAGGAAAAAGGGATGTATTTGGTAGCCGTGTTGGTCTGAGACACAAAGAAATGCAAAAATCTACAACTCTTGGTTCAGAGATGATACCTTCTATTAGACCACGTAGAAATTTGCACACAAAAAAAGATCTTTTTCTGCAAGCTTTTGGGCTCACACGTCCTTCATCAGGCTCAGAGAAAATTAAGGATGGGGAAGCTGCAAGCTGCAAGTCTGTTCTTATGGGTCCGTGCAAGTGGCTTGGTGAGTTGAGCCTTCAACAGCCCCCATCCACACCCGTATGCTACAGTCGCACTGGACTGGACCAGACCACCTGGGCCATGGCTATCGCAGCCCACCGCGAAGTCCAAAACATTACACCCCGTGAACGGTGCACACAGGCTTGTGCTCTGTTCTTGGATCCAAGTTTGCAGCCTTAGGCTTGGTGGACCAACACAGAGGCAGCTGCACCAGAGACCAGCTGTTGCAAAAGTGGGGAGGAGGGGGAAGGAGAGAGACTTCCCATCCCATCCTGTCCCCGAGGACAGGATCATCTCAGCTCAAGGCTGAGGCCTATTTGACTCAGGTGAAGGGGAGAAAGCAGAGGCTGTAACTGCATTGGGCTGGGTCTGTTGTGAGGATAAACACAGGGCTCTCCGCTTGCAGAGCTGCCAGGTGCTCGAGATACTCAGGCCCCTAAAAAGAGCTTGTTTCTTCTGCTGCCTCTTCCAAAAAGCGAAAAAGGAGAAACGTGAAGCAAGAAATGACGACTGAAGCAATGCAAAGTGACCAAATTGAGTCCTTGGCATCATCCCAGGGAAGCGCAGGTGATTAAAAGGCAGAGGCTGTCCCCTCTAGACATTAAGCAGAGTACCCCGAAACACGCTTCCTACCTCCCAGGACGGAGCTGGGCCTCACCGCAGCTCATGCCAAGCCGTGACCGCTTGCCGGCGTTAACTGATTCATATTGCATTGCTGCAAAGTTATCGCACAGGGCCGGGGGTGGGAGAGGTCAGAGATCCGACTCTGTTTGGCTTGGCACGAATAACCCGGGAGTTTCCAAGACCAGATGGACTCTCAGGTCATTTGCACTGAACCGATGAAATCACTCCCTGCCTCGCACTGCGGAGCGGAGCATGCATCATCCCCTTTATCATGATGTCTCATGCCTCTAAGTCACTAGGAATAGTGCTTATGAAAGGGCACGTAACCACTGTCTTTCTGGAGTCCCCGCGCTTCTGGCTGAACTGATAGGAGGCTTTTTAACCCTTTATGAGCTATGCTTCCATTGGATTCATTTGCTGTTTCTTGCCATTCAGCGGGCTCTCCAGGTAGCACCAAGCAAGCTATGACACTTTCCCTTGCGGCACACAATTTGCTTAGCTTCCTGCTCTTGCAAAACCCTTGCCCACCAAAGCAGCCCCATGGCCATCACATGAGCACCAGTTTCTGCACAGGGAAGAGTCTTGGAGGGCCAGGCTCCCCCCCGCCCCTATCATTCAGGGTTTTGCAAACCCATAAGAAGAGCCAATCTTGAGAGCTTCCCACTGACTTCAGTTTAAAAGGCCTCCCCTTTTTATAGGGGAGGCCTTTTTGGATATGCTTTGGCATGGTGCGTATCCTTCAGCAAGTCCACACCTCCACTGTTATATCTATGAAGGATCCTGCTTCAGAGTCCGATCGTTCAAAATACTGCTCCTGCCCATGGGAATGAGATGCTAATATCGGCTGATGAAGCCCCGTTCATGTGGCTACCTGCTCTTCCAACCTCACCTTAGATATTAGGAAAAATTTTCTCATGAGGAGGGTTGTAAAACACTGGAACAGGTTACTCAGAGAGGTGATGGAGTCTCCATCCTTGGGGGGTTTCAAAATGCAGCTAGTCAAAGCTTTGGCTGGGATGATGTGGTTGGGGCTGGTCCTGCTTGGAGCAGCAGGGTGGACTAGATGCAACCTTCTGAGGTCCCTTCAACCCTCATTTTCTATGATTGCACGATAATCCACAGCTGGAACATGCCCAGTGATGCTGCCCAACTTCTCTGCAAGGGGACCTCCACACCTCCGGCTATTCCAGATGTGCACGTTCACTGCACCCTGCCGAGGCACCTTCACCTGATTAGCAGCTCCTCCTGCTGCTCCAGGAATGGGAACTCAGCCTGGTTGGGCCAAAACACCTCAATCCCAACCTACAGCCCCGGTTCCTACTTCAGGCCCGGGCCTGTCTGCTTGGCCTGATGACACCGAGACATGCGCACTTGTGTCTGGAGCTCCCTCACGCAATGACCCCCCGGGGGGTTAGGTCATTGCATGAGGTTAAGGTCATTGCATGAGCTCCCTGTGTCACTACATCTGTCTTAAATGGCTGTTAGTCATCTACAAAGCCTGGCTCCTGCCCGGACATAGAAACTGGATCCAGCATTTCTGCAAAGACACAGCAGTCACCCTGGGAACGCCGGGACTACCCCGTGCTGCGGACCAACATGTGTTTCAGCGCGTCTCGCGGGCTGCACGGATTCTGCCGTGACACCGCGACCTCAAGACACCTGCTCAGCAATGTCCTGCAGCTACATGCATACTTGCTTGACAGGCGGCAGCAACATCTGCGCCTGCCCGAGGGACGCTGTACAGAGGCTGCGCCTCGCCGGGCACAGCATGCAGAGACATCAAGGTGGGTCCAGCCTTCACTTGATGAGACCTGCTTAAAAAAATGACCCTGAAATAGGGTCCACCCAGGGGATGGGGGATCTCAAAGAAGTTACTGCAAGGCATGAGAGATGTGGGTGTAAAACCCAGGTTTGCCACAGACTTGGCGAGTCACGTTGTCTCTGTATGCTGCATTTCCCTGTCTTTTAATAGGAAAAATAATTCATTTCTCCAGGCCTCTGAATTTTCCATGTGGGGAGACACTGTCTCCTCCCACGTGTACGCACCATGTGCAGCACAACCTCACCTTGGCCTTCCCACCACGCTACAATGCAGAGAGTCAGGACCACTATACAGCAATTCCTCTGATTAGAAATAACACCAGAGATCACTGTAACTGGAAGGGGAAGGAATTGCTGGACTTGGTGCGTGAGCTAGTGCTTTGGGTGGGTTGTTTTTTTAGGTCAAAATTTTTCTTTGCATGAAAATGGCCGACTCGTTCTTCCCTAAGCAAATATTTTTGGCATATTTATAAGAAATGAGAAATAAATAAGGAAAACAAGGCAAGGGGGTTTCATCCACTTCCATCAGTTCTTCTGATTTGTGAGCAACATCCAGGAGCCCAGGTCATGACCAAAACCCCATCGTGCCAGGTGCTGTGCACACATAGAGCTAAAAGAGACGGCCTCTGCTCCCAAAACGGCTGTCGAGTAAACTCATCAGACAGTTTCCTTTTGCTGCTCAGGTGTGGGGGTCTTGTCCGACAACAAGAGAGACCAACTATTAACTCTCCAAATCAGGAAAGTGTTTTGCATCTCATTTATTTGCTTGCTGAGCCAACTCACCCGTTCCTGGTACATGCAGTCACATCTGCAGGGATCTCGCGGCGCGTCTCATCAGGTTTGCTCGCACGGGTGCCCAAATCCTAAGCCATCCACGGTGAGACAGCAGTGTGGAATCTGCTTGGCCCGTTCTGCGCCTGGTCTGATTGGGGCCAGCCCAAATCATGTTCCTGAATAACCCTTCAGGAATGGGGCTGCCAAGCTTTGCATTGCAAATCCAGGGGGTGGGTCGGGCCCGCCTGGTTCTCACAACATTGCTTTGGTGGCTGCTGGGTTCCCTTTTTCTGCAGATTTCTTAGGCGGAAAGAGAGGTTCTCACTGAAGGAAGAGAGGGGACTTGGCCACGTAGCCCAGAAATGGGGTTTTGCCTCCGGGAACTAGAGAAGGCTAATCCCACCGCACAACCGGCATTTGGGGAGATGGTAAAAACAACTCTCAGCTTTGGGTTGCAATTACACCTGACAGCTGAAGGTTTTGGGGCCAACTCCCCTCCCCTCTCGCCATAAAGCAAACTCAGGACCCGCTTGGGATTTAGGACTGATGAGAGTTTTGCTCCTGTTCACTGCCTTGGGGGAAAAAGGGTGGGCTGGAGTCATGCATGGGGGGTGTCTGTGATGCCAACAACTTGGCTGCTTGCATCGCAGAGTGGCCGACAGCCGTCGCATCCTCCCACGCTGGGTCGGCGGGGGGCTCAGAGCATCGCAGGTGGGCCAAGGGAGAAGTGGGGGCGAGCAAAGCAGAGGAGCTCTGTCCTCCAGAGGGGCAGGTCTCAGCCAGGACGCAAGGCAGGGTGGGGAGCCAAACAGCCGGGAGTCTCGGGGAAGTCTCGCAATGCTGCAGGGCAGGTTTGAGCCACGGAGCCGACAGCAGGCCGGGCGCAGCGACAGCTGGGAAACGAGGGAGCCTGGGTAATGCTGCAGGGCAGGTTTGAGAACAGGCAGAGTATGCTGGGGAGGGATGGCAGGGGCCAGCAGGAAAGCAGGTGAGACCCTGAGGCAGGCCTGAGCTGCAGGTGCATTAGCAGGGAGCGGCGAAATAGGAAAGCTGTGTCTAGGAGCAGGCTGTTGGTTTGCTTCCTCTGCTGAAGGGTGCAACTTTCCTTATTCGAGAAAAACCAAGGGGCAGCTCCCCCTCCCCAATCTCTCAAAATGCAGCTCCTGGGCTTTATAATGCCTCATTGTAAACCTGGACAGTTAGCCACACAAAAGCCAGATCCCTGGGGTCAGCTGCTAGTACATGTAGCTCCAATTTGCATTGCTTCAGACAGCTGGTTGTAGCAGCAGCCTATTAGAAACAGGGCTTCTTCTCAATGAGACGGCAAGCCCGTCAGCAGCTGTTTGTCGGGATCCTGACATCAGCTCCGCTTCCTGCCAGCTGTAACGATTTTCGAAATCCTATCACGGCGCGCCAGGCCTTGGGATTTTTTAGGTGGGGCAATATTTAGAGGATTTTTTTTTTAAACCCCCAACTTCTGGAGTCATGCAATTAGAGGAGGACCTCTGCTTGCATTTAAAAAAAAACAACAACAAAAAAACCAAAGAAGTAATTTCTAGCTCTTCCAGCTGGAAGGGAAAAGCTTGCAAACTCAGAGTACAAAAAAGACGCAAGACAAATAAACATTCCCAAATGTGCTGGTTGTAAAATCCAGTGGTTTTGAGGCTGTGTGACAGCAAAACCAGATGAGCTGGAGGTGCGGCATGGCAAAAGGGAGAAGCATTGACAGGGCCAAGGACTGAAAGTGTGCGGTGGGTGGAAGAAGAGGATTTCAACACCCCCCCGAATCTCACCTCTAGGCACTATGGTAATATATAACTGATGTTCAAGTGCAAATGGAGTCGTGGATGGACACTATTTGGGCCAGGGGGTCCTCTGTTATAGGTTTGACCAAACACCAGTCCTGATGGGATGCTTATAATTCAGCTGCTTTTATATTGCAAGAAGAGCCAGCACACTGTGGACTTTATGCAAGCGGACCTTGCTCAGAGACATACCCTGCAGGCTGGTTTAATAGACAACACCTGAAATCCTGGGGAGACTGGCCAGTGCCTACAATGCTGGATCTCAACCCTTCTTGGGTACCATGCAACTACCTTTTTTTGTACAGAGCAATGAAAACCTGGGACGTTTTTCAGGTGGTGGAATAGGCACATCCCAGAGATAGAAAGCAGCTTATAGAGGGAGCAAAGCTGCAGGGAAACAAAAATCCAGCCTTTCTGGAAAAGAGAGTTAAAAGTGTTCCTAAAAAGAGGCTTGGACCTAAGGATGACTGGATTTGCGGCTAATCCAAAGGGCCAGGAAACAACCTCCATAGTCAGAGTTGCAATGAACTGTCTGCCCATGAGCTGCTCCCCCATTTCCAGTAACTAAACAGCCATCAAGCATATGGGTGCCTCCAGGTAAAAACAAAACCCAGTTTTTCATGGACAGCCTGGTAGAGGTTTCTCTCTCTCATGCATTTCCCATTAGAAAGAGAAAGGAAAAGCCACTGTTTTTAACTCCTCAATAGGCTGAGTGAGCATCTGTTTCCCTTTCCCCTCCTTGTCTCGCATTAGACCTACAGGCCGTAAGCTAGACTAGCACGGGCCAAAAATAAAATAACAACATCCTGGGACAGAGGCCCAGAAGTTGGGAGGCCCAAGGAGTTGGGAGGTCCTGAAAAGATGGACACGAGGGTGATGAGGTGAGGCGGTCTTATGGTGCTTGCAAAGTTTAGGTCTAGTTCCTGTCTCTGGCCTGTATGGGACTAGGATCTGAGCAGATCCTGCCTGTTTAGACTGTAAAGCTGTCATAGGAGGAAATGGCCCTTCTTCAATATTTGTCCAGCACCTACTGCAGGGGAGCCCTGATCTCAGCTGGGCTTTGAAGTGTGTTGGCAGAGGAAGGGGCAGTAAGCAGTGTCCTGCTCTCACCTCTATCAAGCATCAGAAAACAGCCTGGACCTTGCAGGACAGCTTTAAGGCAGGTGAGAAGTCAGCAAGGCAAACGATGCTAGGTATAACTTGTTTTACTCACAGGTCAAATTGCATACTTATACAGGGGTCCTGGAACAGCAGTGGTTGCAAACACTATGCCAAGGCAATCCCCATTTTTTTCCAATACCAATATCAAGTCCCCTAAGGAACAACTTGTTTCCCACGGGTATCAATCAGAGGACAAAAGGAGGGATGAATCATTCACTGGTGGTCTTATTATTCAGCAATGGTCAAATGATGCTCCCATAGCATACCTGGATCGCAGACCAACTAAACAACCTGGTGGGGGGAGAAGGAGCAAAAGGGTCTTAAATTGGATTTCCTTCTCCTGGTGCAGAGATTCATTACACTAAGTTCTCTGGGCACAAACCAAAGGAAAGTCTCACTCCATAAATTTTAAGCTACAAATAATATAAGTGGACAGGAGTTTTAAGGCCTCAGTAGACAGTTCACAATTAACCTACTCCTGTCAGCTGGAAAATCAACTTCCATGTGGGTCCAGCTCATGTGTGAGTTGCTCTGTTGTTGGATGGGGAGTGTTTAACTCCCCGTGAACTCACACTGCAATTCGACCTGGAGACGGGCGCGAGATGCACAAGTCAGAACAGACCCTGATCTGACCTGCTCCGACATTTAGCCTATTTGGAGACAAGATTTTGATTTTGGTTTTTCTAAGGAATAAAGGCCAGGTGGAGAGTTGGGAGACAACGTATCCCACACAAGGGCTTTGTTCAGACATAGCTCGACTGAGTTCATCACCTGGTCCTTGGCTGCCTGTGTTAGGGTTAGCAGAGACCTCGCCACAGCTCGCGCTGTAGGAGGACCAGCGGCTCCTGGAGATGCTCAGCCGCTCCTAACTCCTGCCTTTCATCAGCACCACATTTACTCCTGACTTTTAGCAGCAACATGCATCATCATTGCAATACATTTGTGTTGGGCAACACAGGCATGCAGTGAAGTTTTGTTACCCCCACCCATCTAGCCAGTGAGCAGGAGTGTGGATAGCATCTGTCTCATGCTATCACCCCAGCCTGCAGCTTAAAAGGGTGTGATACGAAAAGAGACTGAACCAGTTGGGTAATGAGAGAGGGGTGAAAAAATTAAAATAAAACCCCGGGAAGGGGGGAAAACAGACGCCGAGTCATTTTCTGCAATTAGAAGGGAAGTTTCATTCCTCTGGAAACTTGGAGCCAAATGTGGTGTTGCCATGGTTTTACCCCCACTGGCTGGAAATGACAATATTAGCAGGGTGACCTGGTAATTAGAAGCTCTGCCCCCAGGTCAGACTGTGGGGAAAATAAAGAGAGATTACTGAGTCCTAAAGACACAGCATAATGCCGCAGGCTCCTGGGTTCCCTACCTTTTATAACGGGCCCATTTAAATGCAGATTATGACTTTCCACCTGGGGCTGCTAATCTGTCTCACAGCCAGATCAAACAATAAAGGATCTCTCCGCACAATGAGGCCAAGGGTGCTTTCGAACTTGGTCTGTCATCAGGTTTCCCTCTCCTCCATGCCCGCCCCACTTTCTCAGGGTAAAACCCAGAGTCCCCCCCGTTCAAATATGATCATTTCTCCCACCCTACCCGCTTTCACAGCAGTAATGTTTGCCCCACCACATCCCAGAAGGGCTCACAGAGATGCCCAGGGGAAGGCATGGCCCACATTTGGACCTCAGTTACTTGGATGCAAATAATTAGGAGAAACTTGCCTAACTGCTTTGCAGATGGGCCCTGATCCTTTATGCACAGGGTGAGCCGAAGGGATTGCTTGCGACCCCTCCATGCACCCAAAGGTCTCTGCCAGCCTCATATTCCTATAACAGCAGGGGACCGGACTACACGGCCTCTTCCCATCCGAGGCTGAGAGCTGCAAGCAGCTGGGATGAAGGGGCTGCTGCGCTACGCAGGTGCAATGGAGATGGGAGACCTGGCCACACTGCTCTCCATGGGATGAAGTGAAGGAAAGGATAGGGCTTGCAAGGGAGCTGTGAGAGCCCTTTCCTGCACTCTTTGTCCCAAAGGAGCAGACTAATCACCGTGTCTCCTTGCTTCCCATCTGCAAAGCGAGGTGAATACCAAGGTGCTGCCTCACACTGGGGGTTGGAGACACCCTGGTTAGGGTGGACCTGCATCACCTTAGGTAGGTTTGGCTTTTTGTTGCGTAAGATGAAGGGGAGACAGTCAGGCCTAGCTCTTATTTTGCTTGCTTTCTTCTCAGTTACCAACAGCAATTGCTGCCCACCTGTTTGCCAGCCAGAAAGCACGTATTTCAGGGAGGGACAGGGTAATTTGTTGGTAACCAATACAGTTATACCAGTAAGTCTCAGTGCACATAAGAGATGCATCAGTAAGGTACAGTATATTCTTCCCATGAAGCGAGGGCAGCCTAAGGAGAGCGTGCCCACCCTGGTACGATGTCCCACTCTAATTGCACCAGGGTTGTTAAAGCAATAGCGCTTTTGCATGCAAGCGGGGAGGCACGTTCTGCTCCAGCGGGGCACGTAGGATGCCTCTTTCCTGCCAGGGTCAGTGGGAGTGGACAGCCACTGCTTAGCACCTGGCCTGAGCAGGAAAACAAGGAACCTGCTCTTCTCAGCTGTGTTTTCTCTGGCCACAGCTGCCTGCGCCGGCTGGGTGGGGAGCGCCCTCGGCAGAGACATGCGCAGCCTGTTCAGGTTTAAAAATAACCATCTGACTCATAAACAAGGCAGGTAAATGCGAGTGCCAGGCAAAGCAGTCGTTCTCTTGATGCCTCCAACACCGGGAAGGTGGAGGTTTCTTACGTCCCTTGCACCTGGCTTTCAAATGCTCCTCTTCTCCCAGCTGTTTAAAACCAACCGCGGTCAGAAACAGGCACCCAAATGTTTGTCGCCTGTTGGCTGCCAGCCCCGGGGCAGGTCAGATGCCATGGGGATGGGCCCCTTCGTGCAAACCCAGGGATTATTCTCCCCTCTGCCTGTGCGACCATGAGCAAACCAGGCCTCCGTGCCTCAGTTTTCCCATCTGCCCAAAGGCAGCAGGCACCCACTCTGCTGGGTGCCGTCTCCGTCCTTCTCAACAAATGCACGCACGCGTTTGCCCTCGCAGCATGTTCTCTCGCAGCCAAGACGCGTGGCAAGGCCTGCACATCCGCAGCAGTTTCCCTGTGGGTCGAGGATCCACTGAATGATCAAATTCATCCCCAACACAAAGGGAGGGTGAATTTGACCCCAGGGCCAGAAACAAGCCCAACTCTCAGTCCCAAAATCGGACCATTCAACATTAAAATGACCTGGGGACTCGCATCCGTTTCCCCAGGCCAGAGGCACCTTGACCTTCATATCCACTTGTTGGGTGAAGTTCAGGCAATGCTCTCCAAGCTTGGAAAGCGGAGGAAGTAGGTTGACCACCTGCTATCCAAAATAAAGAGGAGGATGCTTGTTAATCATCCCCCGGGGGGTGATGCTAGAGTGATGGCTTCCCAAGGCGACACAGGATGTACAGCATGTAGTCCTGGCAAAGAAAAGACACCCTCCCTCCATAACATGGGAGATGCACACACACATTTGAACTCTAATAGAAGGGAAAGGACATGGGAGACCAGAGACAACCCGGTGAGCCGTATGTATAGTAGCTTGGGACTGACTTTTGACTCTACCGCAAAGACGTCAGGTACGTGCCTTGGTCTTTGGAGCATCTGGAAGACAGCATTTAGCATTGTGAAGGTAAATCCAGGAGAGATTTTGAGGTTCGCAGATGCTTGAGCGTGCCATAGGGACCTGTGATGCAATTCCCAGCTCTGGCATGAACTCTGTTTATGACCCCGGGCAAATGCATTTGCTTTGGTGTCTCCATTTCCTCACGTACAAGGAAGGGACCTGTTCCACCGTGGGGTTGACTCTGTTAAGGCTTTGAACATGCAGCATTGCTACTTTGACCATCCTCAGTGCACAAACCATCTCAATTCCTTGGGCAGCAGGTGACAGCGACAGGGCCAGCAACAGGAACTGGCTCTTCTTCCCATGGAAAAAGTCCCACATAAAGAGCTGACATTGGATTTTATTGCATTCATAACATGCCTCCCTCACTCCCCTTCCAAACTGTCGCCGTTTATTTTGTTTGAGTTGATTTTTTTTTTCCAAAGATAGTTTTCCCATGGAGATACAACGCACCCTGTGCCTATTAGCATCCTTGTGCATAATTAGAGCTGAATGTATTGTCATGCAAAACAGCCTCGGATGACAACACTGCATCCTGGACAACACAGAAATACCGCAAGGAAGTTTCTCACACTGTTCCAGCCAATGCAAACTGGACATTTGCAAGGTTTTAAAATTAATTAATTGAAGGCTCTGTGCTTCCCCTCCCCACCACCCAGCCATCCTGGTCTGAGCAAGGTGGCCAGCTGCCCACATGCTGCTCGAAGCTGATCCCTATGTATTTTTTAGTAGTTGCAGTTCATAAAGAGTAATAATAAAAAAGCAGCATATCATTTAGTATCTCCCCCAGCCTGCAAAGCAAGGAGGATTTGCAGCTGCAGCAATGAAGCCGTGACAAGGGCCTGTCTGCGCTGCTCCGTGCTTGCACAAAGAAGAGGACTCTCTCATGGATTTGCTGGTCACATACAACTCAATCCAGCCCCTGCTAAGGCCAAGAGGGGTTTTTCTGCAAAGGTGACTCCAGCGAAACCTAGCTGGAATAAATGATATGAGAATCCTGATTTCATGGCCCAATCCATGAGAAAGACTGGTGTATACATGATCAGAGACGCCAATGCAATCTCCTGATGCTTTTGATCATCTCCCAAATTGCTCGTTCTCTCAGTCCTCCCCAAGCCCCAGACTGTCTCCATCTTCCATTGCAACCTTCCTTGGCTGCCCTGATCAACTACAAGCTCATAAGTATGTACAAAACCAGTGACAAATGAACAGGCACCCATTCATTTCCATCTCCCAGCCCACGCCTTCATCACCGGGTCCAACTGCACAGGTCTGCCGGCTCAGAGCCACTCCGCTTTAGGGGAGTGAGGATCCAGCCCCATCTCTAGTTGGCCCATGAGATGGGAAGCAGTAAAGACATTTGCAGCAGTGCCCATAAGTTCTTGTTCAGAAAATGATGGGGTTTAGTTGGGGAAAAAGAAACTGCCGCATGGGATCACGGGCTTTATTCTTCGAGTGCAGGGCCCTGCACGAGATCGGGCCCTGAGCTTGAGCTGAACAATATTGTGGCTCAGAGAGTCTATTTACCGACCTTAGCACTAGAAAAAAAGCTGGCTGGCATGAGCTGGAACCGTAATCTCCCATTTGAATGTTGTGTTCGGAGAAAGACAAATAGGAGAACGAATTTGCATGGAGCAGGGGAGCAGCTCCTTCGCTCTGATAATGCATTTACATTCCCAAGCACTTAAATCAGAAGCAAACACACAGCAGCCCTTGGAAAGCTGCAGGGTTTTCAGCAGGGAACAAGGCAGGGGCCCAGATCTTCCAGAAGAAGCAAGGCAAGTTTGGAAAGGGTTTTGTGTGATCTTTCCACCTTCTCAGCTAGTCGGGTCTACTGGCTCGCTGAGTCCTTGTCTTCCCACAGCTGTTTAGAAACCCACCCTTTCCAAAAGTACTTGACACCCACCGATGAGGCCACATTTCCTGAAGGACTCCTCTCCCAGGCAATGGAGCAACCACGTCCCTTATACCATGCTTGGTGTGCAATCGAACAAGCAAAAATCCCCTGTCCGCTCGACCTGTTGGGAACAGGAGCGGTTGGCTGCCAGCTTGAGAGACTGGCTTGCAAAGGTGATGGGGAAGGGGTGACGTTTCCAAAAGTGCTTAAAAGGCTCCCATGTAGTGCCTGGGGTGCCTGGATGTCTAAGCCCAGCTGCTTTCCAATGAGCTCCAGGCTGCCGAGCCTAAGTCACTTCTGAAACATGGGGTTTAGGAGCCTAACTCAGTGCACCAATTCCTGTTTTCCCCCAACCTTTCAATTTGCACTGAATGCGTCTTTTGCTTTTCCTTGCAGAAACGCTCCAACTTTGCAAAACCCAAATCCCACAAGCTGTTTTTCTTTATTTTTCCCCAGCTGTTTTTGGCCACAAATTGCTGGTTTCCCCTTGCTGTTGGGTGTTTTGTGTTTTTCAATGAAAAGTTACCTTTCCGGAAGAGCAAAGCTTCATTTTCTTCCCCCACCCGGCTCCGTTAAAGACCAATGGTCACAGCTGGGAGCAGCACAAGGGAGGGGAAGTTCTCCACCTTGGACAGCGATTCTTGTCCCTGTGGGGGAAGGATTTGGTCCGGGATCCCCAGGGAATATCCCTAAGGATCAGGTCCTTGGAGACAGCGGCTCCAGCTACCGAGAAGCAAGTAGTCCTGGGAAGAAGAAGCAACCCAGCACTGAGACCCCCAAGCAGGTGCATGCATGCATGGGATCTCCCCATGGCCTTCCCTCCATGCAGGGCAGGGGTAGGAGAGCAGCAAGAAGCAGGAAAGCTTGGGTGGTGACCTCTGCATGTGCTGGTGTCTTTGAATCCTCCCAGGGTACCTTATATCCTGCCAATCACCCCAGCATGGGGCAGCACGTTTCAGGCCATGGTCCCCTGTGCATCTTTCCTGCCAGCTTCCGAGCGCCGTTCTCACCACCCTCCTGGCTGCATGTCGCCATGCTAAGTGAGGGAGCAGGCGCGCTTAATCCTCCTGCGACGAGTAACACGCGTATCATCCTGTTCCCCGCACTTTGCAGGCTTGGCAGGTACTTCACACGCATCTGCTGCAGCAAACCGTAGCGGCGCCTCGTTGGATGACAGCGCTGGTAGGCAACTGCTCTCCCCCCCTTTCCTTCTGCCAGCTCTCAGCTTCGGGGCTGCAACCACAAGCCCCTGGGAGACCCGGAGATGAGGCAAAGGGCAGAGGTTTCTGCTCAGCCTAGCCAACGGGAAGAAGCAAGCCCTAAATCATGCCTATGCAACCTCCAGAAACATCAGTAATTTGGCCTGGAGGGCTGCCATACCTACAGCAAACACAGCCTCTGCCAGCGCGCAACGTATGCTCGGCCCAGCAGAAATCTTGCTGAGGGGTTGCTCAGGTCTGCAGGCAGTGGGTTCGATGAGGGTAGAAAGGCAAAGATGGACGGGGGAAAAGCCATAAGACAAGCCCTAGGGGAACCAAAGCCACGCGGGACATGAGAGCAGAGCCCTAAAACTCAGATGGGAAGGATATCTGCAGACCTAATCTCTGCATCTCTGTTGCAGAGGAGCGGAGAGGCCTAGGAAAGCCGGTTCCTGCAACATTACAGCTCTGTGACTTATATAGGAGATCAGATGGACTTCATGTGGGGGAGAGAAAGAGAGGCCTGAATAGCCACGGGTGCACTGAGAACCTCATCTTCTTTCCAGCGGCTCCCAAAAGTGGTCCTGGCGGGGCACTGAGGATGCCCCAGGATAAGTGGGCAGGGGAGTTCTTCACCTTCACTCCTAGTGAGCACTTTGTCTCTGTGGACAACCCCCCCCAAAAAAAACCCGCTATGCAGATGGAGACTAGCTCCATTTTACAGGTGGGCAAACTGAGGCACAGAGCATGGGCAGTCTGCCAGCAGAGCAGTGGCAGGGCTGGGAGCTGAGCTCAGTGAGAACATTTCTGATTAAAAAATAACTCAGTTAAAAAGTGAAAAGTCGGGGCCTGTTTTGAACCACGATTATTGCGGGGGTGAAGGAGGAAAAAATGGCACTTTCTGGGGGGGTTTTCCCCACCACTCATGTCCCCTCCTAGCGCAGGGTTTTTCTCAGACATGCAGTCCCCTCTGGCAAGCTTTCAGATGCCTCATAAACAGGGTCTCTCTCGACTTCACCTCATTAGAAAGCTGGCTTGAATTTCCCGTAGGAGGCAGCGACTCTCGGGAGACCCTGACCTCCTTCTGGAGGCATCGGAGTCACGCCGCTCAGCCCTCGCGGAGCTGAGTCACTGGCGTGCTGGGTCCTGGAAGGGGTCCGGAGGCCCAGGGAACATCCCACCAGCTCAAGACGGGAAACTTTGCATGGAGCTCTGGCTTAATCATTAACCTTGCCACTTCTCTCTCCGGTTTCGCCCTGTGAATTCATCCTCCCTCTATCAAATCCGACACTGCCACCTTTGAAGAGGACTGGGGAGCAGCATGCAAGTATCAGCAGGGGACAGAGGCTGCCACGTAGGGGAAAGACAGCTCCCATCACCAAGGGCCGAGCCAGCAGGCTTCATAACAGGCCACAGACAGGAATGGATTGGACATTCCCTGGAGAGCAATGCCTTGTGCAAGCCTGGACTAGCAATTAACAGTTGCATCATGGGCTCAGTCCATACTAACCCTGCAAAAAGCATCAGAGGATCATTAAGCACTAGCCAGCCATTACGTTAGTTGGTTTAATAAAACGCTTGCCTAGTTGCTATCTCTTGTGCCCATTTTAGAGAGGGGTAAAGCGAGGCGCCGAGCGGTGAAGTGACTCGTCCCCACTCACTCTGAGGGGTTTCATTCCCAGCTGTGAGTCTCAGCTGCCCCCCACACCCCTAGCCCTAAACTGACCCCCCCGGACATTACAAGACCCCTTCCCCCAGCCTGAGTGGAGCCGTGGCTCTAACGAGGGCTCATTCCCAACAGCCCTCGGTGCTTTAATGCTGATTGATTGGTCAATTGATTGGCTGACAGAAGGAACAGGCTGATCGGCTTGTGCGTTAGACACGCTCCCGGGGGCAGCGACGTGTCACTCGTTAGCGGCCCCACCGCACAGAAAGGGGACGGGGCCCTTTGAACACGGCCAGGCTGCGCTCAACCTCCTTCGGAGGCTTTGTGCGGGCTGCGGGGAGCTCAAGCAGCCCCCAAAACACACTCCCCCATGGGTGTGCACATGCACACCCACACGGGCACACGCTCCTGTCTCACACGCACACGCTTCCCTCACTCTGCCACCCTGGGCGACCTGCAGGAAGTTGTGCTGGCTGTGGACACCCGGGGCCAGAGGAGGTCACAAACGGCTTCTGATTGCAGTCTTTCCCGGTGTTTGCTTTGCGTGGCCCCCGGGCCCTCGGCCAGAAAAGCCGGGACACAAGGAGAAGTCAGGGGCTGACCCTGCCGGTGACCCGTAACCGGGCCATGCGAGGGCCTGATTGCAACCTTCTGTATGGGGTAACTGCTTCTCAGATCATCCTCCTGGATGTCGTGCCCTCCAAAAAGAGACCCCAGGCAGCATCTCCCCACCGCAGCTCGGATGCTCAAAAAGCCTCCAGGCAGAAAAGGACGCAGAACATGTCGCCTAACGAGGAGCCCAGGCGTCCGGCCAGCCTCCCATCCAAGGATCTCCGAGTGCTTTATCAATATTCCTGAATTAAACATCCCCGAGGCATAGAAAGAAGTGGGTCTTGCCTTCCTTTCCTTTCTGACAAGTTAGAGAAATTAGGTGATCTGTGCGGGACCTTGTGCAATGACCTTGAGGGCGGGCAGGCCAAGTCAGTGATGGAGACACAAACAGAGTTCAGGTGTCCTGTCCACGCTGCCTCCTTCACCGGATCAATCTGTATTTTATATAGAAAGGTTGGCTTGGTATCTGGATATTGTCTTCAGTGTTTTCTCCAGTTCCCTTTTGAGTTGAGCAAATCATTTAGCCCTTGGACAGGGGATACATGGGGTGGGGGGGGGGTTCAGCTCTTCACTCTTTAGAGCTCTGCTCTGTTTCTCTGGGGTTTGCTGACTGCGCAGAGTCTATTCTTCAAGTAGGAATTAGGCTTCATAGACCACATTCAAGGAGAAAGCTCTCTACAAAGGGAGGGAAATAGGGGTTGCAAGCTTAAGAAGAGCACTGCACATACCTCATACCCTTCTCGTGTATTTTGGCAGAAAACCATTTTAGATACTAGAAGGGTTGCCTTAAAGAGACCATAAAGAGAAGCCCTCCAGCATGCTTTAGCTTTCCGCAGTTTAGGAAGAGGACATTTTTTATGGTCCCCTGACAATCTAAATTCAATAGATCCGAGTCAGCTAGCTACTTCTCTCTCTTTCTTTTCCTGTTTAATCCTTCTAAGTTCAAGGATTTGCAAAGCAAATACTATAAAAGATGAAAGGTGCATTGGAGGAAATCAGCTTCGATAAGAGGCTTTTATGGCTTGTAAACTCTATTCCGGCCCTTGTGGCTTGAAAGGCAACACTAATTTTAAAAGCTTTATGCAAGCCTCACGTTGAACTAAAAATGATACCTGAGTGTAAATGATGGGCAATCTGCTAAGTGAATTTTCATTGCTGCACACTTAAGGGGCGCTGATAAGAAGAGACTGCTCACTGCTGCACATCCTCCAGCCCATATGTGTGTGTGTGTGTGTGTGTGTGTGTGTGTGTGTGTGTGTGTGTGTGTGTGTGTGTGTGTGTGTGTGTGTGTGTATGTATGTATGTATGTGTGTATATACACACACACACACACATCTATCTATATATATCTATATCTATACATACCTATATCTATCTATCTATATATAGTGTATATATTTGTGTGTGTGTGTGTGTGTGTGTGTGTGTGTGTGTGTGTGTGTGTGTGTGTAATGTAGGTTTCTAGCCACTGGTGTTGCAGAAGAGAGTTTGAATATATGCCCCAAACTAGAAGTTACATGCAAAGAATGCCAAACATATTATTTGAGCGTGTGTGTGAGTGTGCGTGTGTGATAGTGTATCTCCAGCCTATATATATATAGGCTGGATATTGTCTGTGTGTGTGTGTGTGTGTGTAGGCTGGAGGATGTCCAGCAGCGAGTAATATTTTCCTATCAGTGCCATATATATGGACACTGATATACGTATATGTATGTGTGTGTGTGAACTAAGAGGAAAAACAGCTTCTCAGATACATGTATCTAATATATGTATATATTAGCTTGCATATATTGCAATATGTATATATTAACTTGCAAAATCCATGCAATTTCCTGCCAAAGCACATTCAGAGAAGCTGCTTTTTTTCACCCACAGCAGTAGCACAACTCTGCAATAACCAAACTGTTCTCATCAGCACACCTAAGGCAGTACAGCCGTGACCTCAATTCAACGCTCACAAGCAAACCTGCAAGGATCCAGCCTGCTTTTGCTCTGCAACCTTCACAAAAAACTCCACATCAGTGTGTGTGCAGTACAGCCCTGAGAGTGGTCCTACAAGTTGGTACAGGATGAAGAAACCATAATCTTAATCAAACCAATTACTGTTCCTAGCAAGCATGAGAAAGCTGGGTGAGCAAACGGTAGTGGAAAAAATACATCTCCCTTTCCTGCTGTTGAACAGCAGGCAATCACTCTTGCACTATTCAGCTGAACATCAGCTTAAGGGGGTCCAGCCAGGTTATCTTGAATTATCCTGCCCGTGCACCCCTGCCCTGTTAGCACAGCCTTTGCTTTGCTGCACTTGTATCACAGCTTTGCAATTCCAGCCCCCGTTCCTTATACTCTGGCACACTCTTGCCTTGCTCAACACAGGGGTGAGTCATTTGCTCCCAACTTGTTGAAGCACCCTGGCTTGTGACAGCTGCAAGAATGGCACGGCCAAACCCAAGGGTTCAAACACCGTGAGTCAACACCCACGTTCCCTAAAATAAATAAAATCCAAGTCACGAAAAAACAAGCAGTTGATACAAATAATCAAATAATACATCCGTTGTACGTGCCTTCTAGTTTGGGGCACGTGTTCAAGCTCTCTTCTGCAACAACAGTGGCTAGAAACCTACATGAACACCGATGCATATGCACGGGCACCCACCCACACACCTACATACACGTGTGGAGGTCTTCATGTATGCACATACTGCATGCATGTAATAGGAAAAAGAGAATGGTTTGGCGGTTGTGTTATTAGCCTACGACTTTAGCTAACACAAAATTGCTGTCTGATTGTGACCAAGTCACCTTTTCTAGCTCCAGCTGTAAAACAGAGATATCTTGGGGAGCAAATGCATTGCAAATTATGAAGCCCTTGGACATTGCTTGAATACTGGCAATGAGGTATCTACACTGCTTTCATCTCCTGGCATTTCTGCGGGGCTGCCACGGGCTATTGGGAGGCCAACGCAGCAGAAGGTAACAACTCAGGGCACCAAGAGCCACATCGGTCTCAGGGCACCTAGGACCAATCTGGTGATTAATTAATATGTGCCAGAAGGGGCCATAAGACATCCCTGAAGGAACTCATTGAGGACCTTTGGCTGGGTACATCAACGGTCAAAGGAATCAAAGGCCGGTCACTTTTAGGATGAGGTCCTGACCTGTGCTACATATTTCTATCTTCACCCAAACCTGAGAGCTGGGTGCAGTTAGATCATGATTTGGCACAGCTCTTCCCCTTCTAGCTGGAAACGAAGGGAGTGTGTGCATTGCCTAAGAGGAGTGTTTAGAAAAGGAGATGTGTTGCTTGACAAGGTAAATAGGAGGCGGCATCACGGTTATTTGAGCAAGGGCCATGTGACCTGAAGGCAAGCGTCTCAGAGCGCCATGGGCCGAGATCTCACAGGGATCCTTGCGGGCCGGAGCTCCCAACTTCCAGGCCAGCGCTGGCTCCCCAGGGCCGCACGGCTCCTCCGAAGCCAGGTGCTTGGAAATGAAGGCGCACGCAAGCGGATCTCGCTTCCACAAACCTCCACAAACCTCACAGCCCCTGGCTCCAGATGCCTTGCTAGGAAGCAGCTATTGACATCAAAGCAATTTGTTATAATTTAACAATTATGCAAGGAGTGTGAACAGCTGCAAATGCCATTCCCTCCAAATTACAGATGCAACGAACATGCAGTTCGGCGGGGAGGTAATTAGGACGGTGTGGGAAGCTCTTGCAAGGGATTACTACTAGGGGGTCGGCTCACAGGCAATTCGCCTGTCTCCCAAGTGATCTCTAGAAGCAGCACCCCTCTTCCCAGATGCTGTCGCTGTTCCTCTGGGGTGTTTCCCTTGCAGATCCTGAACTACTGTCGAGTCCAAGACACCCACTAGTTGAAGACCTCTGAGTCCCCTGAGACAGATCTCAGCCGATAAGCCGATAACTTCTGCTCTCGACTGGGCACAAACCTCCCATCCTTTCTCTGGCTGGTCCGTGCAAACGGCAAACTCTTGAGAAGAGAGGCTACCTCTTGCTAGGCATTTGTGCAGCACCTTGCACGTGGGGGGGGCTGATTTCAGCTACTTGCATAATGCAAGTCCTAAATAATTAAATCCTTGCTCTCTGACCTCTTTTGCCACTTCCTCCCCAGAGCACAAGAAGAATGTGTTGATCCGCTCCTGACATCTCGCAGCCTTGCTCCATCCTTTTTCCAAGAACTTGTGTAGGAGCCACTGCTGAAGCCAAAACAGCATATATTAGAGGCCTGAACCGAAGCCCACTGAAGTCTCTGAGTCTTTGAATCAGGCCCTACGTGACTCTGGACTCTGGGGGAAGAGGAAAAACAAGGTTTTTAAGTGACCTCTTCCAGATAATTGGTCTATCATATTCCTCCTGGGGCTCTAGAAAAGTCTGTTCAGTCTCCAAGGGTCCCACCAGAAATCCCAGGCGACGACGGGGCGCCCCTGCTTTCCCGTGAACTATGCAGTAGGAGGGACCCACCGTCCTACTTTCTGCTTTCTGTCTCGTGAAGTTGCTTGTTTTGTTAAAAACAACGACGTAGTAACGTGCCGGAGCCAAAAAAAAAAAAGAGCGAGCGAGAAACCGTGTTTATTTTCCAAGCGAGCCCCTTGCGTAACTGCACCGTGAAGCCACGTAGCTGGGAAGCGGGCCAGCTCGCCGGGATGACGATGGAGCAAGCCCCGAGATGCGCCGGCGAGAGTGGGCTCCGGGGGCGTTTGGCCCGTGGGTCGCATCCTGTGGGAGACTGCGTTTGTTTGCCTTGACACAGGGCTTCACGTTCTCGCAAAGAGGGAGTCGGCCGCTGAGGGCCCCTGCTTCAAAGAGGTGCCTATTTCAGAGAGAGGGGGAGCGATAAGCACTGTGTTGCAGGATGCGGTGATTTTCCCGTAGCCTTTGACGAGGCCACAAATCCAGCCCACGATTCCCGAGTCCTGTTTCTTAGCCACAAGACCCTGCTCCCCAAGTGCTTCCTCCGCCGGGCCCAGCCTGGGGGACAAACTCTGCGTGAACTGAGCCGATTCCCGGTGAACTCAAGCTCACAAATCCCTCGCTGCGTGCTATCGTGGGAACTGAGCTCTGGCTGTGTCTGTCCTCTCCCAGCCCACCTCGGACCTCTTCCCCTGCCCTTCTCTCATTCCTCCTACCCCAAACTTCAAAACTTTTCCTCTTCCTCAGCCCTTTGCCCCACTTCTCCCATTCCTGACTTTGCATCGCCTGTCACGTCCTGCCTCTCCCAAAGTTTCCTCTTGGTTTCATCCTTGGAAGCATCACCCTCTCCAGGCCACTTCCTACAGGCATGCATCTCCTCCCTTATCTGCAGGGATATCCTTTGCAAAGGAAGCCCATTGTGAACCAGGTGCTTTCCCTTCCTCCCAGGGGCTACCTGCCTAGGACTGCTGCTTCTGCATGGGTTTTGTTAACTCAAGACACAACAGCTGTGTGGTAGCTCCTAAATCCTAGCCCTGCCGTCAGGTGAGGTTGCCACATCTTGTCTTGGGCTCACTTGTTTGAGCCCAAGGCAGAAAGAAAACCCATCTTGCTGCTGGAATAAGTGTGTCCAGCCCCTCGGCCTTTATGAGCTATCTTCAGCAGAAAGGAGAATGAAAAATGACAACCACTCTGACTAAGAGGCTTGCTCACATTTGGCAAGGGATGGATATGAATCATACGCCCTTTCTGTTTCTCTGTTGGAAAAAGCCCATCCTACAAGCAACACCTTGTTTTAGGATCTCCTAGAGCCGTCTGCTTAATCTCTGTTTGCACGGCTATTGTGAATCTTTCTCCCAGCAGAAAATGGGATGTCACCGTAGGGGAAAGCTTGTCAGGTCTGAACCACCTTGAATCCCTAGAAACCAGAAAGAGCCGCAAAAACTCCAACGTGCAAGACTTCGGGTCCTTCCTGCAGCGCTAGACTGAATTTCCTGCTAGTTGCTCCTCTTTTTAGCAAGAGACGCCGGACATGGAGGCTGTCCGGAAAGGACGTGGACACGGAGGTCTAAAGGCATGCTCCCCAAGAGGAAGGAAAGTTTCCTCCGAACCCCTCAGCCCCTTCCACGACCCGCAGCCCAGAAGCGACTGCATTTCGGGAGCACCCCCCCGTCAAACACATTTGCCCGCAGTGCACCTACATTAGCATAAATGAGATCAGAGCCTGGCACAGACACAGCATGAATGGACCGCACCAGCTCTCCTGACTGCAATGAAGCTCCCATGCGCAGGGCACGTGTTGGGAGCTCGGCACAGCGTGACTCAGGCTACGGCAGGTAAATGAGAGCTCGAGACTCCACCTGGCAGGGACGCGAGCATCCAGATGGAGCAAGCCACGCAGTCTCCGGGAGCAAACAGACACAAAAGGAGACGCTTCTTGCACCCCACGCCCACCAGTCCAGGACCCCAACGCGCTGGGGATGCACTGGCCTAAATGGACAAAGCGCAGGTCGGGTGGGAGGGAGAAGCCAACATGCTCCTGGCCCATGATCAAAACAGCCAGCTCTGAATAAGACCACCCCAGCCTCTCCATAACATTTGGGCACTCCCTGAATATTAAAAAATGAGACAAGGCTGAGAAAGCTCAGCCTGAAACCCAGGAGCTGTAATGCTATTAAATATGCACCCACTTCCATAACTCGGCTTATTTTTTCCCCCCACCTCCCCTCCCCTCTGTCTTTCTTCCAAGGCCTTTCCAGCTCGCAAAGCCGTTGCTCATGTTTTTGGCAGGGGGCCCTGCAGCACATGGGCAATGAATCAGCTACCTGCAGCTGTTCCCCTCGCTGCCACCCAAGTGTAGGAATAATAAAGTTGCAACCCACCTTTCCTAAGACCTCATTGCAGCTCACTTAAAAAAAACAACAGCGGGAAAATGCCAAGTTCCTCCCTGCATCCAACGTCTACCCCCTACTCAGCGCCCTAAAGGGGAGAGAATTGCAACCATCTGCCAGGTTGGGCAGAGCTGGGAACCCGGGGTGAACTCTCTAGGTGGAGCCTGTGAACAGCCTTCCTCGGGATGCCTCCAAGACAACGCATCAGGCTTTGACGTGGAAAGGAAGCTCGGCTGGCTCCCGTCCATCGCATACCTTGCCCTGTCTCCCTGGGGCATTTAACAAGTGATAGGTTTGGGTTTGTTCTTCAAGTTCTTCCCCTGTCCTTTTTTTTTTTCTTTCTT
>NW_017728991.1:2737021-2739279 GCF_001723915.1 Gavialis gangeticus | reverse complement strand
AAAAACATCTTCCCTCACTACTCCCAGCTCCCAGCCACCCCAGGAAGCATGACCCAATGGCCCCCATGGCCCAATCCCACTTCCCGATTTATTAAAATATGAGACCTTCTTTAATTTACTTCCTCTTTCTTTCTTTCTTTTTATGCATGTTGCAAACTTTGCAGCAAATTGTGTCAGGAAAGCCCCGTGCAATTGCCACCCCCTGAGAAATGTCACAGGGTGTTACAGCCTGGGTCAGGCCTTCGAGATACGTGTGCTTCTTTGTCCTGAAGGAGGAAGAAGCAAACCTGACATGGAAGAGCCACACCGTGTTAAACCGTAGGCACCCATCTCTTACTGTGCCTGATGCTACCGGGGATCACATGCACACAGATCTGGCAAGGCAGGTAACGAAGCTGGAGGCAGCTCAGGATTCGAGGCAATCCTCAACTGGAGATGACACAGGCAGTGCATATGGAAAGT
Organism: Gavialis gangeticus; assembly: GCF_001723915.1. Lineage (NCBI taxonomy): Eukaryota > Metazoa > Chordata > Crocodylia > Gavialidae > Gavialis > Gavialis gangeticus. The sequence goes on along the minus strand of NW_017728991.1, from coordinate 2,738,817 downwards.
TTGTCCTTGGCTTGGTCCCGAGGCCACCTGAGTGATCCTAGCTGTGAATCCACAAGAAAGAGAAAGAGAGAGAGAGAGAAGCAAAGAAAGCTGCAGCTTGCTGACGTGGTGTTGGAAAAATATCACGTCAGAACTAAACTCTCCATGGCAAGGAACATAGAGACAAGGCTTTCGAAGCAGCGAACATCTTCATGCCCTTTGCACACCGCGTGATGCAGGATGCAGGAGAACACCAGGAAACGGAGAGCAAACCTCCTCGGCCGCATCCACACAGGCAGGGGCGTGCATTTGCAGCAGCACAAATAGTAGCGGCGCAAATTTGTGCCGCAGTGCACGCCCCTGCCCGTGCGCTCGTGTGGGGAGCAGGCAGCCCAGGGTCACTTGCTCCCCCTCTCTGCATGCTGCGGAGCCTGTGAGCTGAAGCACCCTGCGCCCCAGCCAGCCGCTTTCCAGCTACTGGGGTGCAGGGTGCATCGTGATGCGGGGAGCAGGCAGCGCTGGGCTGGATGTTCCCGTGAACCCACATGCCTCAGCACCGGGGCTCTGCAGGGGCTCCACATATGGAGCTGCTACACTGAGGCACCCTGCACCCCAGCCAGATGTGGAGCAGCTGGCTGGGCTGCAGCATGCCGCAAGACGCATGCTGAGACACACAGAGACAGGGGAACAGTCCATCCAGGGCAGCCTGCTTCCCCGTCTCGAGGCACAATGTGCCCTGAGTAGCCGGGGGGCGGCTGGCTGGGGCGCAGGGTGCCTTAGCACTGGTGCTGCTGCAGTGCAGGGCGAGGGGAAGCAGCAGTCCTGGGCTGCCTGCTCCTCTGTCTCGTTTGTCCTGGTGCATGCCACTTTGGCATGCTTTGTGCCACTTTTTTCTTCTGGGTTTATTTCATTTTATTTTATGGCTACCAGGAAATCCCAGTAGCAAACTTTGCCCTGGCACTGCAGATTAGCAGTGCCGCATGTGGTTTAACATGCAAGGGATGCGGTTTGTGGCGCCGCAAAGAGGTTTGCAGTGCCACAAACTGCACGTGCCTGCATGGCTGGATCTGGTCCTCGAGGCTAAGGATATTCAAATGGTCTCAAATATGTCGAGGCAAGAGACAAATGTTTAGTGGGCAATTTCCATGTTTTCGTCTCATTCCCTGCACTTAATACACTTGACAGACTAATGCACTTAACAGCAGCACTTAGTACACTCCCCCTTCACTTTGCAAACACTAATGAGAGCGCCCTCGCTACCCCCCTGGCAGTCGTATTAAAAGGGAGAAAAACAAGAAAAGTGAAAGCAATGACGCTTTCAAGGATGTCCTGCATCTGAGGCTATCCTACTATCATGCTTGAGTCTCACGTGGACACAGCAGCGCACTCTCAGTGCTCCCAAAAATCAGACCTAAGTGGATGCCCAGTACCAGAGACGAGAGACCCATCTCGAAAAAACTGGCCTAGTACTTTGGTCCCAGCCCTGGAGAATCTGAGTCAAAACTAAGCTTAGAGTTCAGGTTTGCCTTGTTCCCGGTCCTCTGCTCAAGTCATTAGTCACCTCTCTCTCTCTTGCTCAGAAAAAAGAAGAAAAACGTTGCAAAGAGCAAAATCCTCCTAGAAGACGGTGGGATAAAAGTCCTGTGCAGCATCTTCCTATATGTTAATGCATAACCATTTGTTAGTGTGGACGGTCGCTAATTCTCCACCGGTTCCTCTGCATCTCACAGTCCGACAAAGACTTCGTCAAAGGAGAATGGGTTATTTCAGCAGTTCAGTCTTGCAAATGCTCGAGCCCCCCCCCCCCCCTCCCAGCT
>NW_017728991.1:2731554-2736556 GCF_001723915.1 Gavialis gangeticus | reverse complement strand
CCCCCCCCCCCCCCCTCCCAGCTTGCACACACGGGGAGGAAACGCATTGCAAGCGGAGCCGGTCCCATGTAAAGATGTCAGGGCAGCAGGCCAGGCAGCCTTGAAGACAATCCCGCCCACCCCTCCAGGGCATCCCCTCTCCCCAATTACCACCCCTCGCGCCTCCCCCTCCATCGAGTGGTACCATATGCTAATGGCTACTGCACACAGCCTCCAGCAGCTGCGTTGGTCCCGTTCCAGCTCAGTACAATTCTGGGACGGGCGCGCGATTATCTCATCGCAGGCGGCACAAAGAGCAACGGACAAGCACAGAAAGGGAGAGAGACCAAGTACCAAACCCCACTCCAGAATAACGAAAACACAGATAACCACAGCCGTTTGCTCTGGGGGTGAATAATGCTTCGGTCTCCCAGTTGGTTCACTGACCGGGTGCCCATTCGTCTTCTTGCTCAACCAAGACAACTTCAGCTAAGCGAGGATTTGCACTTACGAAATCCTGCGCTAATAAGGTTATTTCTTCACTCGCTGAATACTTCCTCTATTGGGACAGCGTGGTGCTGTCCCTGCTTACGCGCCGATGCCAACAACCTCACACGTGCACGCACGTGCTGTTGTTAGGGTTGGAAAAACTCAGGAGAAGGGACAGGCTTTCTTTGACCCTTTGCCTAAATCCCGGAGCAAAGCCACGCTCCTATCATGTCTCGTGGGCCTAGAAAGTGAGATGATAAGGGGGCAAAGCTCTAATTTCACCCCAAAACACAGGCTTGGTAAAAAACAAACTAACACACAAAACTTTTTTTTTTAAGTAAAAATCTTAACAGAACTGCGGAAGATAAGTACAGCTGGCCAAGAAAAAGTTTGAGGTTTATTTTCTCCTGCGTTTTTCACTCACACAACCAAAGTTTATGAAAAATTGTGTTGGATTTTTTTTAATGTCGTTTCAATGGTTTCCATGTGGTTTTAGCAACTCACGGTGTTTCTATCCACTTCCAAAGTCCTGAAACATTTTTCTCCCAGATGAAATATTTATTTTAAAATTCAGCACAACCCACAATGCAACAGTTGCAAGCCCCAAAATGCTATTTCCCACTGGCAAATGGGAACAGGAAGTAAACTGGGATAGAAATGTGAATGCTTGCTCAGTGTTGTTTGAATTATTCAAGCAGAACCCCTCCCCTCCCCCACAAAATAATGAAAAAGAAATCACAATCAAATGTGAAAAAAAGCTACTTCTTTTTCTGCATTAGTAATCATTTGAGGGAAAGTTTTTTGGAGGAATGAGTTTGTAGGCATTTTTTTTGTGTGTCAAACCAGGTTTTCCCCAACATTCCTTATTTCTGTGAGCCTGAGGTCACCTTTCAAGTGAGCCCCCGCTCCGTTTTGAGTGAGCCTTCAATCCAGTCATCGTTTCATATGGGAACCGTGCAAAACCATGGGGGCTGGACCCGATGATCTGTAAGGTCCCTTCCAGCCCCGAACAACTATGAAACCATATGAAACTAAAACCCCAGTGTTTTGGCCCAGACTTCGGGTTGGCTGGAAACTGAAGTTCAGTGCAAAACTCAGGTGGGCACACACGCTCTGCAGAGGGACAAGGGGAAAGTCGACTGAATTTGCTGCAAACCAAAACCAATGATTTTTTGCACAGTGCAACTGCTGAGTGCTGCGTGCATGCAGGGACCTGCTGCATCACTCAGGAATGGGTCTATATTTCATTGGGAAAACAAGCATTGTCGGAGGTTTACATTTTTAGTAATGTAGAAGAGAGTTTTTGCCCTCTCTGGGGAAAGAAAACCTTAACCCTGCTGATGAGGACAGGGGTCGGCAGCAGATCTGTACAAAAACCAATGCCTCGAAATGAACCCTGCCGGATCCATATCGCAAACCCGTTCAATCCACCCGGCACCACGCGCACACTTCCCCCCTGGGCAATAACCTTTCCTGGTATCAATTAGAAACGGGAGAAACAAAGGCAAATCTTGCAGCTGCCCTCTCCAGCAGCCCTGGGCTGGAAACGCATCACGCTAACAATCGTTAAATATTCCTGCAACATTTGGCCACCAGACTTGCTCCTTATTTATTTTTAAGAGAGAACTGATTACCCGACAGCTGTTGGGTAGGTCTGGTTAGCTTAAAAAACCCTGAGTAGGCTGGGGGGGAAGGGGGGATCAAGTGGCTTCTCTTATTTCTAGGATGAGTCAAACCTCGAGATCGGGACCCTTCCGCATTGAACACAGCACATCCCTGTAGTGCAAGAGTGTCCACATCCCCGAAAGTTTGCAGTCCAGTAGACAGCTAAAGCAGGGAGGGAAAGAGCCACTATTATCACAAGGGATGCACAGAGGGAGATTAAAATAATCTGCCCAACGTCACATAGAAGCAATCATACAACCCCAAGTCTCATCCTGGACAACATGGCCTCCCTTCCTCAGGCCCCGTTATTGCTCCCTATGCAACCATGGTGCCCAGACCAAACCAATGCAATGCAATGCATCTGGGAATAAACCAGATACCTCCACAGTTAAAAATATGCACCTCCTATTTGGGGCTGTAGCAGACTCCCATGCCCTGCAGAAGCACACAGGTGCATTTGTCACAGGTGTATTACGCTAATACAACAGCTCTGTTCCCCTTGCTCCTCAAGGGAGAACAACGCACATCGTGGGAGCAGCCTGAGTGTCCTGAAAGGAGGAATAGACATGCCGACAGATGTTGCCTTGTTCCAAGTGTTGCCATTCCCCATTAGCCCTGTCCTTCCTTCCCCGCAATATTTGCCGTGTTCGGAGACCTGGTCTCCATGCGTTTCCCTCCTCCGCTGTCTCAAGCCTCCAGCAGCCGGAGGTCAAATCTTTGCTTTTCTACAAACACATGCCTGACCTTGCTGGTCCCCAACAAACCATTCCCTGCTCTGACCGGTGTTTAGTTTCACCGACCCCCTCCAGATGTGACAGAGACGGCCACTGCTCTTTATACCCAATGGGGCCATAAGGCTTCTCGCTCGTCATCTGCACCGACGTGTGCCTCTGCCGCTTCCCACACACAACCCTTGAAACGACTCCAGCATTATTTGGATTTGGAAGTGTGCACCCAGCCAGGCCTCTAAAATTAGACGACAGACCAGACTGACAAAGGGATTTGGGTGCCTGAATGGTGCTAAAGCAAGTCCGATGCATCACCGCCCAGCTGTGTGTGTAGATGCCGAAGTACCCTTATCGATCTAACCCTTATCTTTCAGGGAAGTCAATGAGGCCATGCCAATTTACACCGTTTAAAACTCCACCTCTACTTCCTCTGGTTTCTTTTTAACGATCACGCCTGCCAAAATCCAACATGTCAAGGCTAGCAACCCACCGATGCAAATGAGATGCACGCTACGGGACTTGAAAATTAAAAATGAAGTTGTTTCTTTCTACAATTTTGTGCAAGAGAAAGAAAACAAGGCATTTCTCTTAAGATAGTCTTCTTCCCCTTTCTGATACCGGTCCAGCCACGGAGAACTCCAGCGGGCCATGCCACCAATACACACAACCCTTCAATGTCCAAGTGGTCGTGTATTGACAAAAACATCTCAAACAAATGAAATTAGTAAGGGGGGGGGAGTGGGAGGAGGAAGGGGAGTCCTTTTCTAATTAGCTGAAGTCATCATTTGTGGGTGCACGTTGTTTTTCACGTGGTGCGTTTTAAGGCCACTATTTCCATCCCGCTTGCACGGAGAAGCTATGGGCGAGCAACGTGGCACTTGGTATCGGTGGGCTATTTTGTACAAATCGCAGCTCACCCAAAGTTTAGGGATACAGAGGGGTGAAGGGGAAGCCCCATCTTGCAGCAATCTTCTCTGCACGGTCATTAACCGTATCCTGCCGGCAGTCTGGACCTAACGTCTGTCAAGCACATTTCTGCCCTCCGCGCACTTGCTACAAGAAGTGTTAACCTCTTCAGGCCCGAGGCCTCGGCAGGCAGCTGAGCCGGGGGAAAGCAGCCAAGGGGAAGGCCCCGGGGAAGTGGCACGCGGAGGTCACTGCATGGAGCAAACTTCCAGCTCCTTCCTTCCTTCCTTTGCAAGACAGACGCGGATGGGAGCCCACTCCTGCTTCTCAGCGTTGGGAGGATATGGACCCAGCGGGAGCTCTCCCGAGATGAAAGAGCATCTGACATTTCCAGACCAAAGGCTCCTATTTTTATTTCGGTTTGGAGGACTCCATGCAGTCAAGTGCCTTTAATGGTGCAAGAAACAGATGGGCCACCGCTTGCTTACCTCATCCAGGGTGCCGTACATAAAAAACGTCCCTGAAAATTAGGAACAAACACTGCCAAGAAGCCACCGTTGCTCCTCTGTCTGTCGCTGAGATTTGGCACGAAACACAGCAAACGGGTTTCGAGAGGTCAGCGGCAACCCACGGGCGAAAGAGAGGAGGAAGGACCTGGGTGGAGGCATGAGGCTGGGATCCAACTACACTGCGTTTAGTTGCATCTGTCAGGCTGTTTTTGCAACTGTGGGCTTTTATATTCTCAGTCTTGGGTCCTCCATCAAGGTCCAAATGTAGGGTTTCTTTCTTGCCTGTTATATCCGTATTGTCTATTTAGACCCCAGTCCAATAATTCGGGATATGCTGTATAATAAAACATGTGAATGAAGACCATTTCCCTGCGCAATCGGAGGGCCCACGGAAAGGTCCAGGGCCTTGCACGGTGGGGACCTTTCCCTGGGCCCCGTGGTACAAACGGTAAACACAGCGACACGGCGGGCTTTGCTCCTCAAAGGCATCCGGCTCCTTTGGATTAAGTCGGGCAAATGAAGCAAATCGCATTTCTCAAAGCACACCTGCAGCCAACTTTGCTGCCAGTTTGCATGACATAAAAACTCTGCATACTTCTGGGTGACTTTGGCAGGATGTCAGAGGAAACAAATAAATAAATAATAAAAAAAAGACACATTTAAAAAAACAAAATAAATAACTAAATTTCTCTCCCGGAGAGAAAGCAAACAACAGAGGTGTTAAAA
>NW_017728991.1:2711030-2726554 GCF_001723915.1 Gavialis gangeticus | reverse complement strand
CTTTGGCAGGATGTCAGAGGAAACAAATAAATAAATAATAAAAAAAGACACATTTAAAAAAACAAAATAAATAACTAAATTTCTCTCCCAGAGAGAAAGCAAACAACAGAGGTGTTAATATTTTTTTAAAAAGGAGGTGGGTTTCCCCAAACTGCTTTATTTTTATAAATGTCATGGGGAAGGAAGATATTTTCCCCCGAAATAGAATCCCCCAGCCCCAAATTTTTTCTTTAATATTCAAGCTTTCCACTCTCTTCATTATCTTCCCCCTCTCTTGAGCTGGGAAGCAAAGAAGAAAGGCACAACGATGATTAAAAAGGAGAGAGGGAGGAGGAGAAATAAGTCATTACATGGGGAAACCCATTTAGAAAAGCAAACATTTTCTTCAAGAATTTTTAGTTTTACCAAAAAAACCCAGGAATTGTATTTCCCCGGGGGGGGGGAAACAACATTGGAGAGGAAGGATTTTGAGCCGCTCTGCATCCCTGTCTTTCTTGTTGATGGCCGGTGCCCACCACCGACGACTCCCACATCCAAGTCACAACACCATACAGAAGAGCCTCAATGCCACGTGTAGGCAGACCTTTATCACTGTTGGAAAGGCACGGGCTCCCTCTTCCCCCTCCTCCCCAGTCATGGTGATACTACTGTTTCGATGTCAAGCAAGCAGCCAAAGCAAACACAGATTCCTGGAGCTGGCTCTCGGGAGAGCAGCTGCACAACAAGGCTGCCAACCGTGTCCTGGTATGCCACGTGTGCGCGCGCCCACGGCTCTCCCCGGCCATCAAAGAAAGGCCCTGCCTCGGACGCGAACTGAACAGCCAGGCAGCTGTGCGATCCGACAAGGCCTGGGCACCCACAGCTGGGAATGCAAATCAATCTGATTCACCACCTTAACGCCAATGGGCTCCTCTTCCCTCGCTGCAACCTGTCACAGGACTGAAAAGGGGTTATTTGTTCTGGTAGCCTAGCTCCAGGCCAGCCAGGACAATATACTGCTCTGCCATGCCCAAGCCCTTGCAATTCAGCATGGATGTCTCCTGCCCGGAGACTGCTCTGTCCCTTGTGCCCGGTTTCAACAGCGCCACCCCAGAGGTAGCTGCATTTCAGGGGGAAACTCGCTTGTGAACTGACTTGCAGAGTGCTTGGGGATCTTGCAGGAGGAAATGTGCATTTAAACAGAGAAAGGCAGTTCAGGGAAAGAGCTGCATGAGTGGGAATGTGACTTCTCAATGCTCAGCTTCTGCAGCTTTCACCTCTCAATAAGAAGCTGCTGAAGGCATCTGGCAGCTTTCTGGAGGCATCTGACAGCTTTCGCCCCTCAATACAGAGGTCGGCATTTCAGCTTTGCCAAGGCTGTGTCGGGTATGGACACAGGGAACGGAAACAGTGAGCCCCGTATACTTGCTCTAGCACAGCAAACTTATTAGCAGGGTATTTAACTCTTTCATGCATGTTGGAGGATAGATTTGGCATGCTAGGCTGGAAATTGTAATCACACAATGCAATCACTGCGGTTCGAACATGTGCCGCTTCAATGTTTAAGCTGTTCTCATCCAAAGGCTCGCACGCCTCTAGGTACCAAAAGGACGGCCGTGATATTTCTGAATGACAGCCTGACCGAAACAACTAGAACGTAATAAAATGCAGGCATGGGGTGCGGATGGAAAGATGGAAGAAAAGCAACCACCTACCGAGGAGCTAAGATATCAATGACAGTGGCAAGACGGTCCAAGTTGCTGCTATGTCCAGCTGATGGCAATCCAGCCACTCGTGTGGAGGGTTTAGCCAAATTCATGCAATGTGACTTGGATTTGGGGGAAGCAAAGAGCTTAAAACGACTGTCATTTAAATAAAACAGATTGCAACAGGAGGGACTGAGAATTGCAGAGGCCTGGTAAGGACGCCCAACGTCTTTTGCCATTGCCAGCTGCCTTTCTTTCAGCTCTGTGTACGCCAACCCTTTGCTCTGCTCTTGCCCGCAGAAATTGGAGGTGAAAGGGTGCCCATTCCTGTATCCTGCCGGGCTGACAAGCTGCAGGGCTGCCTCTTCTGCTTTGATTCATTCCATATTGAGAACTTTATGGTCCTGTTAAGTGAAATTAAAGCAGCAAAAGAAAAACCCATGTGCACCCAGTTCAGAAACCCAGAGATGGCAGAGAGCCCTTTGAAGCAACTGGACTAGCCACTGGCCTCCTTATAAATCAACGTGCCCAGATACATCACCAGGAAGCCCCTTCGAGCAGCTGTGATAGACACACACATGATACAGGGATGCTAGGAAGCATCACCAAAAACAGCCCAGGGATAAAATGATGTCCAGCTTTACTAGAGGCAGCACTGGGGGGACCTGATCCAAAGTCAGTAGAAATGTTTCCCTCTTTGGCTTCAGCACGCTTATATATTATATTATATTATATTATATTATATTATATTATATTATATTATGCCCTTATTATAGTGGCCTTTCACTTCTGGAGACCGACTCTCACATCCCGACTCAGACCTTACCAGCTAGAGGATGCCTGATGCCTTACCACCGCCCCACATAATATCATTTCCTACAGTCCATGGAGGAGCTTTGCTGGGAAATTAAACACAAAATGAAACGTTTCCATTTTTTGAAAACTAAACCTTTTAAAAATATTGAAAAATCCAAACAGGAATCGATTTTCGAGCAGCTGCTTCTGGATACTGTAAATGATTACCAGACCCTACCAACATATTTTCAGTTCTGAGCTTTTTAATTGAAGTACCCCATACCTTTTCAATCCAAATGATTTTTTTCACCACAAAAAAGATTTTGCTCACAGAAAGCAAGTTCTCATCCCCCAAAATATTTTATTTTAAAAAACTGAACAGTTCTAGGACTTCTCCTACCAGATGGGGATCTTACTAGGAAGAAAACCCCCTTTTTCTTTGTGGGAGTTTGGCATTTTAGTGATGAGCTGCAGGGTAAAGTGCTAAAATAAAAATTGCAAGGTGCATAATATATTATGGGGACAGGGCCATAAAAGAGGGTAGTGCAAGATCAAGAGCGGCGGCAGCGATTTCTGAACGGCTCTGCCACCAGGCAAAGTCGCAATAGCAGGAGTGTAGCCTGACTTGAATTGAAAGCAAAGTCCCCAGAAGTGCACCTGGGAAAAATACAGGGCTGGGAAAACAGAGCAGGTGAAAATAAACCTCACCCAGGGCTGAGAAGCTGGCACCTTTCATGATTGCTACGTTCTGTTTAAAAGATCTATATAAATTATGTTTCCTCCCTTTTGAACTTAATCATAGCCATAACCCCACAGTCCTCAATGCCAGCACTGCACACAAATGCACACATCCTCCCTTGCTCTGCACCGTTCCCTGCCTGCCTCGCTGGACCGCTCCTAGCTAGGGAGACGCCCGCGAGATGCACCACGAGGATGGGTGCACACCAGCCTATTTCCCCGGCCTCCGTCAAGTCCTGACTCGGTACGGCAGGCTACAATGGGAGGATACTTCAGGATCCCAGAAAAGAGCTTCAAGCATGCTCCTGGCCCCGCTCTCTGGATAGTGCTCGATAATGAGCGTCGCTCTCGCCCACTCCCAACCCCTGCAGGGACAAGCCACCCTCAGCCCTTCCTTCCTCGGCTGCAAGGCATCCCCAAACCATTTCAGGGACAGACACACCCTGGGCATGACTCCTTCCAGCTGGTGAAACCCTCCTGCACCTTGCATGCCATGTGCCCTCCCCGCCCCATGCTAGTTCCCGCGGCTGAAGCAGGGTCATGGGATTTTGTGTTCTCAGACCTGACAGATGAGTCAGGTGGAAGCGTTGTGAGATGTGGAGCAGATGAGTCAATAACCTGCACACCTGGGAGTGTTTGGGCCTGGTGTTCTCTTGCCTTGAGCCTCCTTTAGTCATTCACATCCATGCCAAGAGAAGCTAAGACGTCCCCCCCAGTCTGCTGCCCCTTCGCAAAACCAAGGAACCATCACCCTTCAGTCTTCCTATCCATTGCCAAAAGGTCCCCCAGGTTTTCAACAGGCCCTGCTACCATCAGGTTCACATCTCTCCATCTTTCCCGTCACTTTGGGGAGGGAAATGGGGTGTTTGCTCCAGTGACTAGAGGAGAACATGCAACCCAGGCACGTGGGGACCCTTTGTTGCTCCATCCTCGAAGCTTGCACATGCAGGCGAACCCTTCCCCCTCCCTCCCTGCGGATCCCCGTTGCTTCCCACGCAGACAGGAGAAAAGAAATGCCTGCTCTGTACCAGAGCTGTGACCCTGAAACCCTTTTTCTCTAACACAGCAGACCCCACCGCACCTGGCAGCTCTGGGGTTAAGCCACTGCCCGATCGGCGTGGGAGAGAGAAAGGCACCAGGCATTCCTCTGTGCAGCCTCAATGCAGCTACCTTTGCAGCTCCCAATAAAGAGCTGATGAGTGATGGCATCAGAAAGCAGCTCAGAGAATCGAAGGAGCCTTCCCACTCCTCCTCCCCCCCGCCCCGTCCTGTCCTGACTTCATCTACCAGCTGTTAATGGGTTGAGTCAAGCTAACCCTGAACCCCCACAAGCAAGTGCCAGACAAGCAGCTGGCTTGCTATCCCACCAGTCTCAGCTCCCCTAACCTCTCTTGCACAGGGATGTTGTGCTCTGTTTCCCACATTTTTGCTGACAGTGATTGTGTGAGCAGTGGAAACTGCTGGGCAGATTCAGTGGGCAGGACATGGTGGCAAAGGATAACTGAGAGTGACCCACCAGCACAGCCAGACAGGAGGAGGGAGGTCTGCAACCCTGTCCAAGAGCCACACTCCAAGCACATCATTGCTTTTAAGAGAAGACAGGGCGAGAAAACCCGCTCGTGCAAACGGTCACGCTGTTGCAGTGCAAGAAAGGGCAAAAACCGTGGTGTGTACAAACGTCCCTGGTTATTAAATATCTACGGTATCACCCAGCCCTGCTTGAGACTTAGGGCTACCCACCATGGTTTTAAGAGGTAGACAAAAGACCAGCAGGGTAAAGACTGAGAGACCTGCCTAACTCCTGACACTGTGAAAAAGCTGGGGAGTTTCCATTCATTTACAATTTGCAAAGCACCCCTCTCCCCCCAGTCCATTGCTCTTCCACCTCAGTACTTCAATCTGAGCTTCAGAGATGCCCAAACCATTTCCCCTACCTGGTCTTGATTTGACCAGCCTCAACCTCCCCCTCAATGTCTCTCTCTAAATATGTTCCTATTCCTCAGCAAATGCTTTGGAAAAGCCGGTCTGAGCAATACAATGTGGCTCAACATGAATCCTGCCTGTGACTTGACACCTTGAGTGGGAGACCTTGAAGTTGGAAACCATTCAACTGGGGTAGGAGGAGATGGATCCTTGGAGTTTCACAGTTATCTTTTGACCCGGAAGAAAACAATGAAAAAGTGCCAAGTAGATGCCATACCAGGTGGTCCTATTCGTGCCGCAAGCCCAGTATCCCACAGCTTGTCCTATTCCTAATGTTTCAGAGGAAGACCAAAAATACAGATTGAGCAGGAGTGCCGAAGGCAGTGAAGAAAACCTTCCTTCCTGATCGTGGCAAAACTCTGAGGGGGCCAAAAGCAGAGCTGCTTACCCCTATCTTATCTCCCAGCCCCAAGTCTGCTCCAGTCTTACTTAGAGACCGCTGAGCACAATGACCCGCTGGCTGAATGACCATCTTCAAGTCATCAAGGGAGCACCCCTGCTTTCCCCCCAGCTTATATTTTTCTGCAATTACACAGGGCTGGGAAAAAGGAGACTAGCAGCATCACAGCTTGGCTTGGACCAACCTAATCAGGAGGCACTGAAGTGGGAACTAGCTAGAGATGGGATACTAGATGGGAACATTGAGCGCCCGCAATGTAGTACGGTATGCTGCTCTCCCCACACTGTGCACAGTCCCATATAGGAGCAGAGGCAGGGCAGCAAACCACCCCTTCCAACAGCCAAAGCCACATACGCCAAATTCATGCCAGCAAACCACCTCTTCCAACATCCAAAGCCATGCATATTAAATTCATGCCAGCAAACCACCCCTTCCAACATCCAAAGCCACATGCATCAAATTCATCCCTGGTCCAGCGCTATCCACGGGGGGTTTTTGGGCTGCAAGAGCAGCCAAGAGCAGACACACGGACATGGGCCTGTGGGGGGGCTGGTGTCAAGGTACCCGGGACCATGCCCTGCTGAGCGACCAGACCGAGACGGCCGCCGGTGCTCGTTTCCCTCCGCAGCCAGCTCCCCAGCTTTTCCCCGCAGCAGGCCGCCTCTGCCTATTAGACAAGGCCACGCTGCTCCTCCTCCGCTCCCTCGTGACAATCCAGTGTGCCTACAAGGCAGAACAAAACAGTGACAATTGGTGACAAATGGACTGCACAGCATCCCATGTTCCTGTTGCCACAGCATCGCCAGCCAAGCATAGCCGGGCGATCGGGGACCGTCAGTAAGGGATGGCACAAGGGGACACAGGTGCTCGGAAATCAATACCGATCAATCTGGGAATTGGGCCTGCCAAGGCCAGCAAGAAGAGTGGCAAGAGCTCGTTTATCTGGATGACAAAGTAAAGGAGGGAGAAAGTGAGCGGCCAGAGCCATTCTCCACACACACGCACGCACACCCCCGCCCTGCACTGTCCCTTGCAGCCTCCAGCACATCTCAACTAATGGCCAGGGCACGCTGGAGTCAAGGGGTTTAATGAGGAGAGCCTGCCTCAATCATCCCTTTGCCCCATTCACTGAGTGCACCCCAGCCTCCTACATGGACCCTGGCTTTCCTTGTGGCTCATCATCAAAGAGGGGAGATGAACCCTAAGCCGAGCACTAACCGGGCAAAGCAGCTCTCATGCACGGCTAAAGTCCCCTCTGAATCTGTGCCACCCGCTACCCCAGGACCCAACTCCCTCGGGTCTTCTATATATTTACTCCTATAGCACTCCTAAGTGCCATTCTCCTCAATAAAGGTGAGGAATTGAGACACAAAGACGGACTAAATGACATGCCCAAGGTCATGCTGGACATCGGTAGCAGAGGAGAGGGCTGGCTGTCTATCTGCAAAGCCCCTGGCCAGTGGCCTAGCGACAGGATCATTGCTCTCAAATAACAGCCAGGACAGTATGGTGCAGCCCCAGACAGCAGGAGCTGTTCATCCGTGGCAGCATAAACTAAAAACCAGGAGGAGGTCAGGCCGGGGGATGAAACCTCCTCTTCTGAACAACGCTTTGCACTTCCCTAGAGACTCCCAGCTGAGAAACCACTTCCAACCCTAATTTTCTATGACTCTATGAACTTTTATTGACTCTTGCTCAGTTAAGCCCCGTGCTCTAGGCAGGTTGGTTTTATTTTTCCCTTTCTACCAAGAGGAGAAACTGAGGAAGTGATTCACTTGACCACCTGGCCGGCAGAGCCAGAAATGTGTGCCTGGGAGAGCTTGGAACAGCCCAGCTGCTTGGCTTGAAGACATACCTGGGCAAAGCCCAGAAACTAATGACGTTTCAGTTCGGGGGAGATTTTTTCACCGAAGGTGTGAATTGCCAAATGCTAAAAAATGTTTTAAAAGCATAGGTGAACGTTGTCCTGTTTTCCAACCGTGCCTCCTTCCCACGACCCCCCTGCAGCAGATGCCCGTGAGGTCCACGCAGCTGTGTTTATGGCCTCCTGGCACGAGACTTTCACCAACTCCCATTCAACTTCAGAGGCACCCGCCTTTGTGCTTTTCCTCCCCATCTTTTTTTCTTTTCTTTTCTAGAAGGCAAAGTTGGCTGCGGCCTGCATCAGTTTCCAGGACCTGCCTTCACGTCCGGCCACCTCGGCTAAAGTCCGAGCAGCTCCTGCTTTCTGTTTGCTTTCTCCGCACCCTTCCCCAGAGCGGTGCGGGTTGGCGAGAAAGAGTTAAGTCTGCAGCTGCCAGCCCATGCAGTGTGGAGTTATGTTCAAACTGTTCCCAGTGCTGCATGAAGTCAGCTGTCATTAGAGAACAAAGGAGCCCTGGAGCAGCTCAAGTTGTGTCACACTCGGAAGGCGCTGAGACTGTTCCCTGATTAGGATTTCTAAATCAGCTCCATCAAGGCCCGGAGAATAAAGCTGCAGAACAATAAGCCGGCCACATTCACACAATTGGCAGCCCCTTGCAACCCCGTCCCCTGCCTCCCTCCCTCTTGCCCCCACCATAGCCCTTAGCAGCGCTTCACCTCCAAGCTCCACCATGGCCCCGTTGCTTGAGCGGCATCTCTCTCCCCTGGACGGCAGCACCGAAGCTCGGCATTGCTCGCAGGCGGAGGACTCTCCATCCTTTGGAGGGTGAGGGGAAAGGGAGGGCAGGACATTAGCTCACACACCTCCCGGCCGTGACCTGAAGCGCGACTGTCCCAATCAAGGTTTCATATATGCACACTGCCTATTGCTCTTGCCCCACAGCAGCCTGTTGGCCCCTTTGGCTTCTCTTTCCCTAAGGCAATCAGTCCATGTGATGGAAGAGGAAAAGCAGCCCCAAGGTGAGCGGCTGTGGCAGGTTCTGCTAGGGGCGAGCCAAGCTCGCGTGGTGGGAGCGCGTTTTGCATGCCGCGAACGTGCCGGGTGCAGGTGCAGATGTGCTGGGCAGACTCCACGGGTCGCCCGTGATCACGAGGGGGTGTTCATTCACCGCCTCTCATGGGCAAAGCAGGAGCGACCACTGTCCGCAGTAGCACCCCACCGAGCAATGCACGCCCCAGCTCGATGCGGCACAGCCAGCCCAGGCCTTTTGCATTGCGTGGCCTGCCCGCCTTTCCAACCAGGGAACAGGCCGTCTCCCTGGCATTCGGTGGCATTTGCAAATAATGAGACAGGAGGCTTTGACAAGGCATTCACACAATGCCAGGCTCTTTTATGAGGTGCTCACGTGCATTTGGTTTTCTGCAGCACCCTGGCGAGCTCAGCCTGGGTGTGGTGGTGTCACCGGGGACCGACGTCTGCCAACAGCCCTGAAGTCAGAGCCAGGTCTCCATCCTAACCATGGCTCTGCTGGCAACCATTCATCTTCACCTGAGCCTAGCACGTGCAACTCAAGCTCGGTCCAGGCCTGGAGTGCGGCTGCCTTTCCCAACAGCATTTCTTATGCCAAACTGTGCTGTGGCACATGCAGACACATGCACAACGCAGTCTTGGTGGAAACTCACCCACAACATAAATGAAAAAAAGGCAAAGAGATCAGACTATGCAGATGTGTCCATAACTGCTCCCTTCTTCCTACACAGACCCAGGGAGGTTTATATATTTGCTCCTTCCGCATCACACATCTCTTTCCGAATTTTCTTGGAAAAAGGGCGAATAGAGCCAAAGGCGGGTATCCTGGGATTCAAAGAAGTGAAAGCAAAACCAAACCACTTGGAGCTGCTGCGGTTAAAAAAAATAAATGGAGAATGGGAAGTGAAAGTATATGGGTTTCTATTCCTGCCTCTGATACGGACTTCCTCGCTGGCACCGGCTTCATCATTTTGTCCCCCCGTGCCTCAGTTTCCCCACTTGGAAAGAGAAGATGACGGTCGCCTGAGCTGTAATGATGCTGTCAACTGGCTTTTCACTGGGATGGTTTGGGACAACTGGGGCTTCTGCTTGGGGAGAGGTCGGGCGTGCGCTGGAGCATCGCAGGTCCGCATTAAGAGCAGCAACGCACGTGGGTCTCTAACCAAATCCCCCCGCCCCTGCTATTTACCCACCGCAGCCAGGAGCAGGGCGACCCAAAAATGCAGGGCTCGCCTTCCTCCAGAGCAAAGCGATTCCCACTCTGCAGACCCCAAACTATAGAAACTATGACCCATGGAGGGGACCCCCTGCTCTGCCCCCGGGTGCAGACCCCTCGCCCTTTCCCCCTCGCGGCTGGGACAGCAGAAAGGCCAGCGGGTGCAATGAATAAACATCGGGGCAGAAATCCACACGGAGAAAAAATATAGATATCCCCCCGCACCACCACCACCACCGCCACCGCTGCACCCATGCAGTTGCACGGCTAATCCGGGTGGATTTGGCCATCATATGACATGGGCAGTCAGTCCGAGGGAGGGGAGTGAAGGCACGCCTCTTCTTTCACGCCAGGAAAGGATTTTCATCTCTTGAGAGCACAATGAGGAGGGGGAAAAAAGCCAATCAAGCCGGGATCAGCTGTGGGCTGGGCTGCGGCAGATCTGCTTGCCCCAGAGGGGGGTGCGGGGAGACATCTTGGGCCGTGTGGGAAACCCACAGCCTCAGCTTCTCACACATTGTTCTTCTCTTCAGCTACCTCCCACCCCCCAACCAAAGCCGTTAATGCCACAAAAGATACTTTGCCCATTGTGTGGTAGACAGCTGAGAGGATAGAGTTAGCCTTACACAGCTTTCCTGACTCTCCCCCTCTCCCTCTCAGGATGGGAGGAGAAGCCGGAGCAATCAAAATGGAGAGTTTGATGCTTATCATACAAAAGAATTAAATCCACTTAGGCCCCTTGCGCGCTAATCTAGGATGGTGGGGGGTTAAATATGGTTACATTTTCATTAGGCGCTAATAGCAAAAGGGCAGCTCATGGCAGCACGGACCGCGGCATTGTCATGCAGATGGCTCAGAAAAGGGTTACTCGGTGTTACGGCACCGGTCCTGGAGCTAGGGCATTCTCCGAGCGGGAAATGGTGTCACGCGGCATTGTTGGCCAGCGAATTCCATCAATGGGGAAGTCATGTTTCCTCCGAGGAAAGGAAACAAGTTAAAATTGTCGGGGAGGGAAGAAGGTGGTTGGAAGGGAGGGAGGAGGGGAGGGCCGAGAGGGAGCAGCTGGGCCCGCGTCCAGGATGCATGCCCGATTTCACCTGAACCTGCATCGTGGCATGCTAAGGGGCTATTTGAAGGTGCAAAATGAGCTACTGGGTGGTGCAAAAGTGTGCGTGCATGTGCACGGGGTTGGAGAAGGCCAGTTGTGGATTTCCTGAACAGCGTGCACGCATCTTTGCAGTTCATGCGAAGGATGCCTGAATATCGCTGCTGGCGTGAACTTTGAAATCTTGATGCTCGGTGCGGCCTCTCTCCCTGCTCTTGCAGCGTCAGCCGCCGAGGGGGACCCTCCGTGCTTCGATCGCCTTTTAAACCCCACGTGCAGCCCTGTGTGAGGCACCCAGAGGTGAAAGCAAACACAGCTTTCAGGGTTGCCACCCACCTGCTCCGGTCTTGCTCGAGGCAGACAGCCATCAGAAAAGCCCCTGCTTTTTCATTCTGAAACAAACATTTTGATGAACCCCTCTGCCTCCCTGCCTTTGAGTTTCGCTATCCCACTGAGCTCGAAACTCGAGATTCATAAGAGAAGTGAGGGGAAGAATTAGCCCCCCACATCCTGGATCAACTGCGCACCCAACGGGGCTGCCCACACGCGGCTGCCACTCCTCTGGGATGGCAGCTTTGCTGGGTCCCTGCTTTCATCCTCTCCTGACCCACCCACGGGTAGGACTGCTCTTCCTTCCTGTTACGCCACTCCTCTCACAGATCACAGGGCAGCACCCTGCATCGAAGCGATCGAGCTTGGGTTTTTGGATGCAAGACAGGAGGGACGCTGTCATTTCAGGGTTCAAGTCATGCTCCCGGGGGTGCCCTGGGTAAGCATCTTGCCCAGCAAAAGAGGAGGAACCTGTGATCAACGTCCTGGGTGTTTTCACTTTGTCAGAGCCACTCACAGACTTCCCTGCATCAAGTAAGGTATCCATGGGGTTTAATACTTCTACAGCCCGACTTAGCCAGCAGGTCCCTACCATGGCACACGGAGGTGGATGGCTGCGTCTCCACTGATATCAACACTTATCCTACACAGTGCAGATCAGGGGCTAAAGGGACAGCAGTCCTGAACGTGCACATGGGAGCATTAGATGCATACACGCTGTTCAGGATATCCACAACTGGCCTTCTCCAACCCCATGCACATGCACGCACACTTTTGCACCTCCCAGTAGCTCATTTTGCACCTTCTCCAGCTTGCATAACACACAACTCCAGTTTGCATAACACAGATTCAGCCCTCTGATATGGCTAGAGCCTTCTCACTTATGTCTATGCGTGCAAAAAAATACCTCAACATTTTTTAAAGGCTTTAGATAACAGAGGCCAAGTCCAAAACCCACTGCATAGAAAAGGCTGGAGCTACAAATGAGACATTGTTCCTTGGCTTTGAGGGGATGCTGCATGAAATTCAGTGGCATAATTATGCATGGGAAAGGTCGTGCAATGAGGAACAAGCACCTGTGATAGAGAGTTGGATTCAACTCAAAAGGGAAACCCAAGAGAGGTAAAACTGGAAGAAAGGTGCAACCCCTGGCGTGTGCATAGAGAAAGCTGGAGGATAGAGAAAAGAGGTCTGGTGCTGCTGTAAGGAGCACAAAAACCCATGGGGGAATATAAGCCCCAATCCAAACATCCAGGTCTGGATCCCAGTCCCCAGCTTGAAGCATCTTCATCCCAGCAGCCAGAACTTCAGTCATGGCGCTGCTTTCAGGGGGTTGAGTCCACGGGCATCACATTTCTGTAACCACAAGGCTAGAGAGTTGTTGCATGAAAGCCAGGAGTCCCTATGTCGCATGACTTCAGGTGCTGAAGCTTTGCAAAAATCCATGATCCAGTGCAAGACCCACGCTACAATTGCAAAGATTGGCAATGCCTGTATTGTCTGTTGGGGAGGAGGTGTCTCAAACCCTGAGTTTGGATGTGGAGTTTTCAGGAAGACCCATTTCCACTGAAAAGTTTAACCAATACATATTGCCAGTATGGACTCGGGGTACCTGCAAGAGAGGATGGGCCAGATCTTCACTTAGCTGACATGAATGGCACTCCACCAGTTCACACAAGCCAAAGATCTGGACTACCTGTCCGTTCTCGACCGACGGTTCATAGAAGAGGCTCAGATCTGTCATCAAGACCCTTGCTATTTTTTACTGCTGCATCTTATCGTCCTCGAACACCCCGTGTGGGTTTGTTCGTGAATAGATAACTGGTTTGTTTTACTTGATCCCATCGCTGAAAAGGTAGGGAAGAGAGATCAGAGCACAAGGCAACAGCAATGGCAGCCACCTTTGGGGAGGGGGGGAAGGGACCGCTTCTGAATCCCAGCCGCGTCCAAAAATTACAACCGGTCTCTGCAATTACGAGGAGTAAAACATTAAAAACCATGAGACAAAGTGCATTTGCATGCTAATAGCTCCCCTCGGTAGTGCTGCGAGGCTGTCTCCAACAACAAAGGAGATAACTTCCCCACTGGGGAAATATTAACCCTTGGGTTCATTTCCCTCTTCCTCCTCCCCAGGTATACGACCGAGGGATATATCCAGATCTAGGATAAGCAGGTGCAGCAACATCAAAGTCAAGAGAGTTGCACCCTCCTAAGCCAGGGCATGGGTTTTTTTCCCCAAGGGTTTGAGTCCTAAAGTTGTAGCTGGCTTGGAAGTTCAAGAGTTAAATGCTACTTGCTCACCCCCTCTGCTATGTAGCCTGTCATGGTTTGGTGGGTGGGAAGGGGGGAGGTTGTATTCTTTGAATAGGGCGGGTTTTGCTGGAAAGCCGCGTTTCAGAAAATGCATTCTCATTCCTTACTACTTGTTGCAATCACAGGTTTCAGTCGGAGTCCAATATTGCAGGTGGGCAAGTTACCTGAAGGCCTTGAAGAGGAAACTCCTATATCCGTTCAGAAAGCACAAACTGAGAATTAAGCTGATCGGGCAGGGAGGAGGGGAAGAGGGCAGGGAGGAGGGGAACCTGATAGGCATGCACCTTCCAGAGTAAGGTTTCGCCTGGAAAACACAGTTTCAGGCTCCGAACATGAGCTGACAAGAGGCTCTTTGCACCCAGGCCTTGGGCATGGGCTGTGCTGACACAGCCGGTTGCAGAGGAAAGCTTTTCAGCCTTCGAAAGCAAGGTCAGCTCGAGGCAGAGGGCCTGCATCCCTTTCAGCATGGCACATCAGTGGGGCTGGAGGTGACTGGCACCTCAAGAAAGCAGGTCATTTATCTGGAAAGGCCTACCTTTAGGCAGCCATGCTTGAACATGTTTTACCCCATTGCTAAAGCCCACTACCCTCCAATTCCTCCCATACAATGGCATTGCTACCACTTGCCTTTCCAGCAGCCCGGGTCATCCCAAACACACTTCCCCAGTGCTGTCTTCCACCACCCCCACTCAGGTTTTCCTCTCGCTTCCCATTAAGCCAGGAAATACCCACTCAAAGCACACCAGCTTTTGTACTTGCCCACTAGAACCTCATTTAGCTACTCTCTGGGCACGTCTACATGTGCTTTTACATGCGCCTAAACTTAATGCGCATTAGCCTAATGCGCACGAAGGCGATTTAAGCGCACGTTTACACGTGGGCGTGCTAATGCATATTAATGCGGGTGTGCAGACTGACTCAGAACTAAAGTTAGTGCCAAGTCAATAGGCACACACCACATTAATGCTCATTAACGCGTCCACACGTTCGCTAACACAATTTAGCTATTCGCACATTGATTTGATACCTGCTTTATGCAAGTATCAAATTCAGGCTTGAATAATAGCTTTAAATCGCTGTTTTTAAGGCACATGAAGGGTGCGTGCATGTAGACACATGCCCGTAATGAGCCTTGAACTGGGCTAATGTGCATTAAATGAGCACATGTAGACACGTCCTCCATGTACACCTCCAAGTTCAACCGATCGCTCACCTCTGCTTCTCCTAATGAAGCATCATTAGACCCCTGGTTAGACAGTCTAAATAAAACCAGTCCTGACAATGGTATAAGTGGCTTCTTCCCCACACGTAGGGCTGTCCACAGGGGACTCACGATCCTGTCCAGCATTTCTTTCTCTCTGATAGCTCCTTCCTATAACCCACTCAGGCCTCACTGGGGAACACCTGGCCACTTCCCAGCTGGTTGTAATAAATCCTACGGGGCCAGATGATTACAGGCATCCACCCAGCCCTGTCAGGGGGAAGCTGCCCTTTTTATAAAGGACCGTGTTCCCATTAGAAAAAGTGGTAGGGGGATAGATAATAGGTTGTAAATAATGTCAAGCTCCTGCCCAGTCTTGGACTTTTCATGTGGGTTGCAATGGTCAAGGTTGGACCAGTTCGTCTTGGGAATCCACTTCACCTGATCCCATGTCCAGCCTAGGAAAACAGTCCAGACTTAGCTAGAGTTTGCTAGCTACCATTGACTGCCCGTCCTAAAGTAAGCAACTGCCTCCCTGCAGCTCCATATGTAGTCACTTATCCAAGTTATTTGTGCTCCTTTAGCCCATTTCCAGTCCCAGATCAAGCCCACTTGAATGAATTTTTCATGTCATAAGACCAACAGCCTAAAAATTCAAATTCATTCAATGATCTGCATTTGCTTTCACCCACAGCTCGTCATACCAACCAAAAACCCATCAAATTTCTTTCTATTCCTCAACATTGCTTTACTCTATCTTCCAAAATCACATCTCTGATGACCAACACCCAGTTGTAGATAAAAGGCCACAAAATGAAAGTGCTCAGGAAGCAACGGACAGATAAAAATGGGGGGGGGGGGGGGG
>NW_017728991.1:2703023-2710927 GCF_001723915.1 Gavialis gangeticus | reverse complement strand
GGGGGGGGGGGGGGGGAATCCCACACTTCCTTTACACAAAGAGATCTTGGAAAACGAGGCAGGATGGGAATAGAAATCCAGAGAAAAGATGCAATTGCTTGAAAAGTATTTGGCAAAATGTTCATGCCCAGCAGACTGGAAGCTCTCACTTTCGGTTCATGGAGGGTCGGGGTTTTGTTTTGCTGTCAAGATTGGTTCCTACGGACTTTGGTGTCTAAAATGTAGAAATCCCCCAAACCTCAAAGTGAAACTCTGACAAAGCTCCTCCGCTTGTTGCTTGCTTTCTACCCGAAACTAAAAACCCAACTCAGATTCACATCAAGCTCGGCCCAGGTTACTCATGACTCCTGGCACGGGCCTTAAGAAAGCTTTGCAAGTCTCAGTGTTTGACTCAAGTTGCTGTAAACAAAGGTTTCATTTTGAAATTGTGACTTAGGACCGACGCTGGCCCCGGGGCAGAGCCAGCCAGAGCCGAGCAGTTTCAAGAGCCAGATGCTGCTGTGCAAAGAGAGCCATAGAGTGACTCTGGATTTACACTGGTGAGTCCAACTATGCAAACGGGCCCACTGTGTAGTCTGGGTTTGTGTCACTCTACAGACCATTTGTGCCTTCCCAACATAGGGCAAGCTTTGATTTCCCCTCCAGATCCAAACGCTGCCCGCTGGGACATAAGGGGAGAGTGGGGAAAGCCCTAAAGGCATCCAGCAGAAGACAAGAGCACCTCCTTTAGCAAGGGGGATGCAGGAAGGTGGGTGGCAAGCAGCCTCCGGCAAGCCTTTGAGTAGGTTTGCAAATGAAAGGTCTCCAGAGGGTTGCTTTATCTCGACACGATATGAGCTTTGCAAGGAAATACAGCGGCGACACATTTGGAGAACGCATTACAACAAAGGATCAGAGCAGTCTAAGTAAAGAGCATGTCTGGGGCTTGCTGTAGATAAACTGTCCCAAATGGGTATTTAAATCAACAGGGTGATTGCTAAGTCATAAAGGCTGCAAAAGACATGGAGAGTTTCACGTGTTTCGACTTAGAAAAAGGCCCTCGTGTCCTCTGCAAGGTGTTTAGCGCAGGCTGTAACCCTGGCTGCTTCACAACATTATACAGGAGCAGCAGCTCAGCTGAAAGACCCTTCATAGATCATCTGCTTTTTAAGAGCTACCCGTGCTCATGCTTCACGGCATAAAACCGAGGGGCAAAACACACCAGACGATTTGGTGCATCTCAGAGCTTGACGCTTACCTCTCAAACCACTTCCACAGAGAAGATGCCAAGCGAGACGGGTCAAAGCCCATGTGGCAGATACGGAAGTTTGCCATGAGTTTGTCCAGCAGTTTCTTGCAATGACCCGGTGAAACATTTTGCACTTCCCAAGTGGTTTCAATCACAAGTCACCTGTTAAATCAATAGGCAGATGAAAGTCAGACTGGTACACTGCCCTGAGGACAGACCTCCGGCTACAGTACATAGCCACCAAGGCCCAAACTCAGGATGTCAATGTGTGACGAAGGCCCAGGAATGAGCAACAGGCTAAAAGCATACATGCTGGAAACTTATAAAGCTGCCTTGGTGCCAATGACTCTGCCTAGACTCTCTGTTTTGTAATTTCTTCACTTTTGATTTGTCCTCAACAAAGAGCACCAAAATGTGCACCAAAAGGTGCAGGGAATGGAGGCAGCTTTGGGACCTGAAGGAGGGATGCCTTCGACATGATGCTCGGACACACACACATTGTCCCTGCTGCTTGCAAGCTCTTTCAGGACGGGGCTGAGCCAGGACTACAGAAAGCTTCGCATTGGCGTTCCTGGGCTTTGAAATGCAGGCGGGACAGCAGGACTGTACCTTTCCCCCCATTAAAAAAAAATAAAAAGGATGTTCTTTTGAAGGCTGCTTTCTTCCATACCTCTCTCGCCTCCATCCTCTCCCCCCTTTCTCCATCTCTTTATAGCCATTTGAGACTGGCTCATTACCTCCAGCTGGGAGAGCAGGATGCTAGCCAGGAATGAGCTCCAGCAAGGCTCCTGCCAAGGCCCCTCTATGAATCAGATGGCAAAGGCTCCTGCAACAGCTAGGATGGCAGGGTGCCCCTCCTCCCCATCCGCCCCTTCCAGCCCCACCCCAGAGCTGGTCCATCACCCCTGTGACTTAAGCAGCTCTTGCCAAACCAGAGGGCCTGGGAACTCAAATCCATCCCAATTAGGGCTTAGGTTTACTGCATGGCAACACAGTGCCGCTGGGACAGTTTCCATTGGGGAAGGCTGAAATAAAGATGCGAGGCGACAAGGGGCGGGGAGAGGAAGGGGGGGGGGGCAGAGCTTTTTATGCAGGGAGAAATTTTTAGAGCTTTTTTTATTGGTCCTATACAGTACTTACAGACTAAGCTTATGGTCCCTATCACGGGATAAACTCCCACTGATGTCAGAATGAAATTTTGCTGCACCGAAACCGCAGGACTGAGTCCTTAAAAGAGGTGAGCATTAAATCTGGCTATGCAACAGTGCAGAGAGCTATGTGCAAGTCTTCACAGGCCCCTCGCAAAGCATCAGGCAAGAAAACCACTGCTTGGGGCCTTGTGCCCTCTGCCCTTTTCCCCCCCGGGGCAGATTCAGTCGGTCTTGCACCACAGCTTCACCCTTTGCACCTCAGCCCCCCGACCTGGCCACCATCAGCCCCAAGAGCGGGGATCTGCTTGTGGTTTACTTTGGGGCAGTATGTTTTAGACAGGGACTGCAATGAATCTACCCCATGAGGAATCACCACTAACGAGCGGCCCAAATTCTCCTTTGGGGGTATGGGAGTGCAGCCCCAAAGCATGGCACTGTCGTTTTTATGCAAGAAGGGGATTTAGGCCGAAGGGTGGAGCAAGGAGATAATGTCAGGAAAGCGATGGTGATTTAGGGGCTTTATTGGCATTCGTTAGTTGGATGCCATCAGCCCTATGAAGGGTGGTGGCACAAGGAAAAAGAAGAGGCTGAGCGAGAAGAACATCTTGGCTGTGGGCATAACCCAAAGGCAATCTGTAGCCGTGACCTCAGGAATACAGAACAACCCCATTTTGCTTACCTATTTATTACCCCCGCTATTATGGTAGCATGCAGACCTGGGCTCCTTTGCTTTCAGTCCAACACAGATTATAGCCCAGGTGCCCCAAGGAGCTTGCAATCTAAGGGCCTGCGCAGACGAAACAAAATGTCCCGTTTACATCGACGCAACCGCGCTTGTGTTTGCACGACCCAAGGAGACGAAGGCAGTAGCATCTTTTTCGCTATAGGGATGGAGGCGAAAGAAGGTGAAACCCAAATCTCCTGAGTGCTGGTCCAGTCCCTGAACCACAAAACCGCTCCTTTCTCCTCCACCGAGGCAGCAACGCTGCTGGCGACGAACAAACAGTTCTCCATGACCTGGTGAGGCTGATGCATCACGTGGAGCTTGATTATTATTATTATTATTATTATTATTATTATATCACCTGAACTAAAATGAAGTCAGCTCCATCTCCTTGCACTAAAAACCCTGTCATTCTTTCCTCTGAACTCCACTTCCTCGGTCCCTGTCTCGGTCTTTGTCTCACCTTCCCGGCCATGCTCAAAAATCTGCCAGGGGCTTTTTTTTTTTTTTGTGGGGGAGGCTGGGGGTAGATGGTTTCAAATAAACAAGCTAAATTTATTGCTGGACAGAGCTCTCAACCTGCAGCCCCGGCCAGCCAACTGCAGCTGCGATGTAATAAGCACATAAATAAAGTTTATGGCTCGAGTGGCCTGACCCAGCTTTGCCCCAAGGTACAGAAGCAGTATCTTGTCATTAGTATGCAGGACACATCGCCTTAATGTCTACTCATTTGTTCTCAGCCCACTCAGCTCTATAAATCTCCACAAAAGGGCAAGGCAGGGCGGAGGGGCAGGGGGAGAGGAGGATGGGAAACGGTGGTGGGGAGGTGCAGGGGGGTGGAAATCGAAGCTGGAGTTGAACTACTGTAATCAGCCAATTCTGCCTCCACTTCAGGGGGTTAGGAGAGAAGGGGAGTGAGAAGTTTAGGACAAACTTGATCCTTTCCATCCTTCCTAAGCTGGAGCCTGAAAAATAAACTGCTTGTGGTGTGTGCTTGAGGGGTGGGAGCCATCAGCGGAGAGCTGCATTTTGCTGCGACCTGCATCTTTCGATGGGACCGAGAAAGAATAAGAGGCTAATATTGATGTTAGTAGTATTAATATTAGTAGTAGTATTATTACTACTACGACTATAATGCCTTGAGTGACATCAGAACTATACTACTATAATGCCCAGTGACATCATCACTTGGTTGCAGAAGGTGCTGTACCTCCAGTAAGCACCAGTCCCTGCCATGAAGAGCTTAAAACTTGGATTGGGCCAGACTGGTTATACATGGAGCTGCCCATCCGCATGCAGTGGATGGAGACCTGTATGCACAGGGCAGGGATTCCCATGCAGGGTTATTCTCCATGCTGTTGTGCCCATTCAGCACATCTGGAAGCAAGGGGGAGAAGCCTCCCTTCTTTTTCTGCTATGATTATTATGGGGGGGGCAAACACAATGCCATGCCATCACCGGGCGTAGCATTATACCGAGGGCCCAAGCTCGCGCACTGCAAAGCGACCCCTGGGGAAGTCGGGTCCACTCCCAGCTCCTCCAGTGGCTCCGCTGCCGACTGGAAATAGCAGCCATTCTCCCCATGGAAGAAGGGAAAGTGGAGGCTACAATTCAGCAGGGTTTAGGTTTACACAGATTTCAGTTTTTAAAAAACTCCCCCTTGAGTATCAACATTATCAAGTTTCAAGCAGCTCCTCCGCTTGGTCCAATATTGTGACCCAAATTCAGATGCGATCTCATTGCACGGGCTTCGGTCTCCTGTTTCGCTGTCACGCTGCGATGCAATAGCCTCCAATTCAGCGCTTGACTGTCAAACACCATCTTGCAAGCAAGCCGCTTCCTTGCTGCAGAACCGTGCACGGACAAGCGCATTTTCATTCTGGGGGGGAACACGGACCGTCCTTTTGTGCTCATCCATCTTGCATTTTTCCCCCTTTGACAAAGGCAACGAGTTATGTATGGTCTGACCAAGGAAACATGAAAAACAAAACGCCCGACAGACCCCACAGCACGTGAACAGAAAGGAGACGACCAGCAGGGCGACGGAGGAGCAAGAAACGAAACGCTGCACCCCGTCAGACTACATCGTTATTACCGCAGCCCATTCTGGCCTCTGTAGTCTACCGAGGGTCACGCGGAAGAACAAGGAAAGCGTTTAAATCTAGACACGTACCCATCTCACTTACTTCAATGGCAGCCTCCGGTGACATCACTGCAGTGACATCACTGGTCTCAGTGACATCAGAACCTGTCCTTTTGGTTATTGTTTCCAAACTGCATGGGTGGCAAAGGGTTGCAGCAATAGGTGAATGGCAGGTGCATGCTTCACTCATTTATTTATAGGACCATCGGGTTGGGAGGGAACGTGGGAGGTCACATCTAGTGCAACCCCCTGCTCCAAACAGGACCAGCCCCAACTCCATCGTCCCAGCCACAGCTTTGTCTACCCAGGTCGTAAAAACCCCCAAGGATGGAGAGTCCTCCACCTCTCTGGGTAACCCAGTGCTTCACCACCCTCCTAGTGAGAAAGTTTTTCCTAATATCCAGCTTAAATCTCCCCTGTTGCAACTTGGCTGCTTATGCTATTGGCATAACATCCCTCTTATCCATTCGAGGATAAAAGCCTAGTGATGTTTTCTTTCAGCTCAGCTGCTCATGTTGTGCGCGACGCTGCAGAGCTTGCTACCAGTCCCCAGGGCAGGGAAGGGGGCCTGGCTACCACCTGTGAATCGCCAAGCTGGGGATCCTCTGGGTGCGAGCTTTCACGCAATATTTTCCGAACATTTCAAGCTGCTTTTTGGGAGGGGAATGCCACAAGAGCAGCCTCTCTTGCTGCATCCCTTTGCTTCTGGCGGCGGATGGGAAATGCAAGCAGAAGCAAAATGCAAAAAGGCCGAAAGAACCCAAGCTTTGCTGACTTCTAGCGAATTTTTGGCCTGCCAAACACTTGCAAAAGCCGGAGGTGTGGGAAGAAGGGGGTTGGGAATTCAACAGATTCATCAGCCCCCAGGATATCAGGGGCAGGCTTCAGGCTCAGACAAAAGAAGGATCTGCAGCGCTGCCGGGATGCCCTCTGCATTGCTTCAGGGTTCGTGCCGAAACCCGGCCCCATCCAGCTCTCCATGTTCTGATAAACTTGAACTGACAGGCATGTCCTCCCATTGGGAGGACGACCTTAATGAAGCCATTTGGTAGGTAAAGCCCTTATTAAAATAGAGGAGCTACCTACTGGGACAGCCTTGCTGCTGGAGGGAAAAATGAATAAATCAGCTGAGGGAATGCTGTTCTCACAAGCAAAAAATCACCCTCTTTTCAGCTTTCATTTCACGTGAGGGGATGCAGTGTTTTCCCCATTGCAAAGGGGCATGGTACGGCAAAGGCAGATGATAGCTGCTCCAGGCATGGTTTGAGGTTCAGACTGACTGCATCCTGCTGACTGATTGCCACTAAAATGCTGGCTTTCCCTGTTATTATAAAGGAAGGCAGTAGCCTACAAACCTCTGGGAAAATAAAGCATTAAGATACTTATCCCTACCTGTAAAGGGCATTATAGTCCATTTGTTTGGCACTTGCCCCACGTCTAAGCGCACAGGGTGCTGGTACTAGCCTAGGCGCTATGGAAAGATACAGCAGTCATAGTAGTAAGAATAATACGATGCAAAAGGCCATGCATAAGGACATAGGATTTGAGAGGTGCGGATGCGCTGGTGACTTTACGGACCGATGAGGACTGAGAAGAGGGCAATACTTGCTCAGATGGGTTAATGATTCTTGCTGGTGAACATCCAGCAAAGCCTGCCCTACTTTCCAGACAGCTGGTGCTGCGGACGCCGCCTTCTTAGTACTTTGTACTAATCTACTTTCCAACAGAAAGTGCAAAGTTCTCCGCAAACATTAACCGAGTGAGATAGACGACTTCAATCGCTATCGGGGGCTTGGAGGCTCTTTGAAGAAGCGGATCTCTCCATTAATGGAAAATACTAAGTACTGGGCGAATGAATTAAAAACCAGTTTGGCTTCTCTCGTGACGTCTGTCCTATACTCCGGAGGTGTATTTACACTACTTACACAAAGAAAAAAGGCAGAAGTGAAATAGAAATCCCGATTTTTAATGACCACCTCATACGGTTTCGTTTGATCTTGTCCTATATTAAGTCTGATTTTACTTTTATTTTAAGTAGCAGACCAGGTCATTTCATTGCATGCTTTTACCGACCGCCACAAATGACTTGATGTTATCATTACATGACACATTTTCTTGTTAATTCTGCTGCATTGTTTTAGCAAAAGCTGCAAATAAACCTATTACACAAACATTAACCGAACCCTCACTGCCCAGAGAGGTAGGCATGGTGGCTCCCATTTCATAGCTGGAGAAACTGAGGCACAAGGAAGTGGAACAAGTCAGGAGGAAAGCAACCAAAGAGTCTGGTTTCCAAACTACCAGGTGAATACATCCTCCCCTTACCTCCTTTCAAAGATAGCTGCAGGCTACACTCATGAATCACTGCTCTATTTTGTGGATAAGCCACTGGCTCCATTTTCAGATGCTACCAGTGTTTGGATTCAGCCAGCAGAGAAAGCAAAGGCTCCCAGCTTGCACGCAGAGTCTGTCTCCGCTGCAGTCAGGACATGTGCCACCCACCCTCGCAGACACCCCTGCAGCAACTCGGCTGCCCAGGCTGAAGCTATCAACACCAGTGAAGGTGCAGCAGGTGATACTCCACAATGAGGTGATCCCCCCCCCCCCCAACCCCGGGGCTGGGGGGGGGCCCCCCCGCGGCGGCAGCTCCACCACTTT
>NW_017728991.1:2678749-2702977 GCF_001723915.1 Gavialis gangeticus | reverse complement strand
CCAGGGGATCCCCCCAAATGGGGGGACCCCCCCCCCCCCCAACCCAGGGGCTAGGTGGGGACCCTGCGCTGCTGCAGCTGCACCACTCTTGGTGCTTCAGCTGCTTAGGTTAAAGCTATCTGTTATGCATCTGGCCAGATGCCTCACTCAGTCCAGTGTCCTGTCATAAGGGATGGC
The DNA here is from genome assembly GCF_001723915.1 of Gavialis gangeticus. Classification (NCBI taxonomy): domain Eukaryota; kingdom Metazoa; phylum Chordata; order Crocodylia; family Gavialidae; genus Gavialis; species Gavialis gangeticus. The sequence goes on along the minus strand of NW_017728991.1, from coordinate 2,702,800 downwards.
AGAGCAATCTGAATTTGGTGTACATTCACACTAGGCACATCTATTTATGGACATTTACTGCACAGTAACCAAAATTACTGCTCAGAACGGGCACATGTCTACACGTGCACGCCCATACTGCACAGCAAATATGGCGACTTACGCCGACTCAAGCATGCCTGCACTGCGCAGTAAATATGGTGTTTTATACTGACTTGAGCGTAAATCTGATACCTGGATCATGCAGGTATCACATTTATGCCCAATTAGTTACTGCGCAGTAACGCATGAGTAGACGCCTTATTGCACAGTACCACTGTGTGTGTGGATTGACTTGGGACTAACTTTAGTCCCAAGTCAATTCACGCACAGCATTAATGCGCTTTAACGCCCGCACAAGTAGATGCCGGCCTATTCCGACTTACTGCACAGTAAATTTAAGCCGGTACAAATGCATGTGTAGACATGCTCACTGAGAACTAGTGCAAGGCTCCACTCTGGTACCTGAGGAAGGAGTGAACCTTTAACAAAGACGACGCCAAGCCGCCCCTTAACTATCACAGGTAGGCGAGCCCTGGGCCATGCTGTGAGCCCTCTGCCCTCAGCTATGCTAACAGGCAGGAAACAAGGGTGTGAAATGCTCTCAAACTGAAAACTAGATGGGAATGATCAGCCACTGAATTAATTAAAAACACTCCCCAATTTGAAGGCCAATTATCTACTTAGAAGGAAAGGAGGGAGCTTCTCCCACCACCTTCCCTGTGCTGCCGTCGTGCGAGTGCAGCCCTTGACATTGTGCAAAAGAAAGGTAGACTGTGCAGCCTTACGGGGCCACCCACCCGGGGTTGGACTGGCTCGGTATTCACCTTTACAAGCTCTTCTGTCATTGGACCTATTTGCAAAGTCTGCTGCCTGGTAATGTGGACCTTGGGGGCTTTTATGCAAAGTGTTTGGATGCTTTTCCACCCTTCTTCTCTACTCAGGGGAAAAAGACATTAAGTCCTTTAGCAGTTAATGCTACTGTGCAATAAGAAGAGTGAACGTTCACATGAGCAGATTTGTGAGAGGGGTATCAGTAAGAAGCATTCAAGTTGTCACTGCAGTGGCCTGTTAGATTATTTAGTCCACCCTCTGCCTGCCATCAAGGAATTGTTCCCCAAACTGGGTATTTTTCTAGCATTTTGTTCTGTGTACAGAAACTACTACCACTTCCCCCAAGCAGAAACTCTGCAGAGAGATGAGGATTGTGCTAGTTAAAAGCCCTGGTTTCTGCCAATATAACTCATGCATTCCTTGCTAGAATGGAAGGGAAAAAAAACATGCATTTCTAATGTTGCTGAATTTCCAAAACTTTCACATCCTTTTGTTCCTAGCATCATTGTGGGGCCATGACAATGTAAAACGCCTGTGGAAATAACAAGGGGAGGGGACCAGAAACCATTGCTTGCACTCAGGCTCATCACTACTCCAGAACTCAACGCACCTGAATCCCCGCAGCCGCAAGCTCCCAGGGGGGCAGGGGGTCACCATCAAAATCTGAGCTTTGCAGGATAGGCCCAGGTCTAATAAGACTTCAGAGGGGAGCGTAGCTAAAGATAAATGAGTGCGGCACTCAAGAGGTTAAAAGCATTTTAAGTACCCTGCTGATGATGCCTTCTATGTTCAGTGCACGCTCATTTTCAGTGCCTTACAATTGTAACCCCAGTGTCGCATGTGAACCAAAGCCACTTCTAAGTAAGATGCCTCCTGAGATTAGCACATCAGCAGTGAATGCGCAGCTCAGCTGACTGCCATTTATCCAGACGGAGGGTGTCAAAGTGTCACTTGCTGGCTGGCGAAGACTTGTTTCAAAAGGACTCTGTTCCTTCCTTGCCTCCAGCATCTGGAAAGAGAGAGCCCGCTATCCGTTTCTGCTTGGAAAAGAAGAGATGCAATGTCATTCTTGCACTCTCTCGATGGGACCTGCCAAGTCGCATGAAAACCTCCCACGAAGAAGAAAGCTGGCTTTTGAAAAACTCCTTAAATAGAGAAGGGAAAACGCAACCTGAAAAGAGAGATGAGCTTTTAAAGAAGGCAAATTCTGAATTCACCACCCTGGGCCTTCCTTCACAACAGACATCTTTTTTCTCAAACAGCTGCAACCCCGCGGTCCCAAGACTTGGGAACATCTGGCTGAAGTTTCTGGGGAAAGCTAAGACCCCATTTTCATCCCATGAATTCTGGCTCTGAGACCCTCCCTGGTATGGGTTCAACCAAGAGGTTTTAGAGCAAGGGTTATGTGGCCATCCTGCACATACATCAAACACCCATTACAAAACATCACACACTGATGTGGCGCCGTCAAACACCACCCAGCAGGCAACTTCTATATACTCTTTTGCACTTGGCCAACTAGAAAGGCTGAACCTGAGAAGTCAAAAATGTCTAGATGTGCAATCCCTACTCAAGTCCATTAGCAAAGCTCTGCACTGAAAAACAGGTTGAGGGTCCATCAACCCCATTTAAAATGTTGACATTTGCAGAAATAAGACGTGGGGAGCACTGGAGTTGAGTGATTCTGCAGATGCCCTTTGTGCAAATATAGTTTTACAGCTCAATGGTGTGAATCCCCAGTGAGGAGAAACTCTTAGGGGATGGCATTATCAAAAGTGCCTCACAAGCAGGTGCCTGAACAGAGACTTTGGAAAGGAGCCTGATTTGAAGAAGGAAGGTTACTCAAACTTGTGGCTGTCAAGTTGCGTGCTCACGAATGCAAGGATCCCAAATCACTTGTTGCTTTTGAGCCAGGGTCCTTTGCAACAACTTTCTCTTGGCCATACTGAACACAGAGAGAAACTTTCCTTATCCTGTTTAACAACCTGGTTCAGGAAAGCACCCAAGTGCATGCTGATGCCCAACCTACTTTATCAAAGCATCGAAGTGTGTGCCTAACTTCAGCCGTTTGCTAACGTCTCCCTGGACATGACTGCAGTTCAACCCCTGCTGAACTGGATTAGAGTTGTTTGTCTCCGTCAAGTGATATCTTCCAAGATATCCTGATGGAGACAAGAGTTGTGTGTCTCCATCAAGGCCCCAAAGGCTGTGGTCTAATCCCTTTTGTGCTGTTACTTGTAGATGCTGAAATGTAAAATGCAAGATGGCCAGGGTAGGGTATAATAAAACCCTTAATGTTTGCTATTTCCTGATCCCAGACTGCCCCACCTTGTAACCTCAGCTCTGTGCTGCAGTTTAGCATGTTGCTGTAGGTGACACAATGCATGCCAATGCGACATCAGATCCATAAAAGCTCCCACGATGTCCAAGCACGGTCACCTTTCTCACCGACAGTGGGAAAACAGCACATCCTGCCTCTGATGCCTCTCTCAGATATGCCAATTAATTAGGCTATAGTCAAAGTGTAACAAACCTAGTCTTTAACTGCTGATTACCAGTGCAGTGTCCATGAGTAATATGGTAACAGAGGAGGTGTGGCAGGTTTTCTATGACAAGCTCCTATTTGCATGATCTCCCTGAGAAATGTTCTCTCCTCGATATAGGGCATGAGACACCATATTTCTGGATAGGCTTTCTCTATCCAGATCATCCCCAGGGATTGTTGCAATCTGCCTCTCTCTCCAGAGTAACTGGCTTTCACAGAAAAGTACTTCTGGATTATCTGGTTCCCGCTCTGGCCACTCAACATTGCTGTTACCATATAGCTGAAGTGCTCTTTACTCTAGCAATACATGTATTAGCAGCATGACAAGGATAGATGGGTATTGCACCTTTAAGGGAATAATGCTATCCATCCAAAAGAAAGTGAATTAGTGAAAGTGCCCAGAAAGAGACCGCAGGAGTTTTCAACAGACATTCATGAGTCATCCCAGAGCTTCCTAGCATCCTATTCCTTTTTAAAACAAAGATCTGAGTTTGTAAGGAAGATATCAACAGATGCCACTGCTGCCCCTCGGGCACTTTGAAGGCAGAAGGTGACCCAATTTTCCAATGATGGAAAAAAAGTCTCTTTTCAACACAGTTAAATTTTACAAAACAGGGCTCACTTTCCTTGAAACTTTGCCATTTTTGACAGTTTAGAAAAACAATTGCAAAGTTTTTCAAACAACATTTTTTAGTTGATATGGGAGGGGCAGAAATCAAGGTCTCTCTTATTTCCCTTTTTCCACTAGAATAACAGCAAGTAAAAATGTAAGAGAAAAATGTAGTTTTCCCAATGAAAGTAAACATTTTGTTGTGAATTTTAAAAACTGCATATTTGTTTGATTTGCTGACAAATGAAAACGGCATAGGCATTTTCAAACCTGATGAAAAATTCTAATTTGCTCTTTTTTCATGAACGCCGCATATTTCATCTGTCTTTTAAGGTGACACTGAACTTTAAGGGCAAAATGATGGGCAACGCCTTCAAAGAGGACATAAAAAGAGATTTTTTAGGGGGTCTGTTACAGGACTGAGTCCATCGCTTATCATTCGGCACGGTGAGTTCTTAAAAAGCTGATCACTCTTATAAATAAACTCACTTTTACATTTTGGCAACAGGAAAAAAGCGAGTCTGGAATAGGGAAAACCCCTGAGAAAGGGTTTCAAGGGAATGCTTCTCAGAGGGAAGAGAAATCATAACGGGGGACACTTGTCAGCGATGCCATTAAATGCCTGTGCAATTCAGTTGGCTTAATAACAGGTATCACATTTACCCAGATAACTTTGCCTGCTCTTGACAATAAATTACATTTCTAGCAGAGCAAAAATGTCCAACAAAATTGTTTTTCAGTGGGGAACACCAACTCATCAGAACTGATACTTGGCTACGAGAACAGACTGCATTCACTTCAACTTACGTCAAGAATAGTTTTTGGGTCCAGGATGGTCTTTTTCATCCAAACCAGAATGCATATAAAAGAAAGATCATCGTGAGCAGGGGGTCAGACTCGATGATCTAATGGGTCCCTTCTGACCCTAGAAATCTATGAAATCTGTAAAAAACCAGAATGGCCCATGGCCTGGTGAAGACAGAAGTCGCCATCTGGAAAATGGGAGAGTAACACAGCAGGGACGTGGAGCTTGGGTTTCCCATTTCTCAGGGGTGCATCTTTACCAGTAAAGACCACTGCACCCAGCTCTTTCAGCATTTCCCGTTGGAATGACCCTGCCAGGTATAAATAATTAACTATTCATTAGGCCAGAGTGGCACCATTGCTCAAGATTGGATGTGCAAGATTCGGGTCCAAATCTCTAACAGAGGGAATGCATTTAAATATATAAGCTGTAATAGCGCCAAGGGCACGCAGCTCCAAACTCCCAGTCTGAGTCCGGCTTGCAGCTGGGTCTCCCTTGTCACAAATGGGTGATCTGATTGCCAGACTTTTCTCTCTCTCTTCCTCTCTCTTGCAAAAGGTCTTGATTTTCTCCTGATGCAGGGGCAGAGATGGATATATTTTTGCAGTCTCGCCCAGTTCCCAGGACAGGGAAATCTTTTCGCGTCCAGCCCCAGCCACCAGTTCTGCCGGACAAAGGCAAGTCACTTGGTGCTTTTAGTCTTGGGCTATGCACGTGCAAGAGGAGTCAACACATTTATTGCATTAGCTGGTGGTTAACAGCCATCCACGAGGCCTCTTTTACCTCCAAGCCTCTGTCGGAAAAAGCCAAAAATGACAAAGAAAAGGGGGAGGGGGGAAGATTTCAACTCTCCTCAAGTCATTGTTTTGCAGTACAGGTATTTCAGCTCTTACTGTACCGGGGAACAGGATGAAACAGGTCACCACAGCATCAGATTACAGACTTTTACCTTTTTAACTTTTCTTCTCAGCACGTAGGCTCCAGAACTGACACCAAGGCAAGGGGGCAGGGAAGGGACAAGGATGAGAGGAGGTGGTGGCGAAACCTCGGCGTTTCAGAAAGACCCATCAAGTCCCTGGAAGATCTTGCAACTTGAGCACGTCCCATGAAAGGCTCACCTGGAAATGTTGGAAGCACCAATGTAGAAGTGGAAGCACTTCATCCAGGCCTCGGAGGCAGTAAGAAAGCAAAATGCAAGAAAAGAGATCATGATAGATCCTTCCGTGAGATCCCACAAGCATTCATTTCCCTTCCAATTTATTATGAGAAGTCGTCATTCAGTCCTCTGACTCCTCATTGGGCATGAAGATATAAGGAGCCATTCAACTGGAATATTGGAGTGAATATTGGGCAGCCTGTCTAGCTCCAATAATCACACACACGTCACCTCGATTCTGTCACCTGTCTTCTCACAAGCACCGTCAGCACCAGTGCTGTGTGGCAAGAGTCCCAACTTCACAGGAAGGTCACATAGATGAGCTAATTTAATCTGAGCAGTTGTAGGTATTATTACTCAGAGCATCTCTTTCACCTGAGCCTTCTGGATAAGGCTGACGCCGAGACCTGCCATGCACCTGTGTCTTATCAAACCAGCAGCTCTCTCATATTGCCCTCATCCCCCTATCAGCGTGCCTTGCCATCCTTTAATTAGCTTATTTTAAGACACTACTGAGACAGAAAAGTGCCATGGCAGCATTTTACGGTAGGGAAACTGAGGCACAAAAAAGCCAAGTGGCTTACCTGAGGTCACATACAAAGTCCATTGCAGAGGAACGGCCGGGACTTTGTTTTCTGAGCTTTAGGTTCGACTCCAAATCACTGAACTATCTACTAACTTTCTCAAAGTTAGTCATAATGCCATACCTGGATTTTAAATGAGTTGAAAAATGGTGAAAACAAAAGAAAGCCAATGGTGAAGACTAGAGAAATGGTGAAGACTAGAGGAAGCCAATGGTGAAGACTACAAAAATGGTGAAGACTAGAGAAAGACAACTAGACTTAGCAAAGACTTTATCCATGTCATTTAACTTGGGTTTTCTTTTGCCTATTCATAAAATCTCCAAATATATTGAGGTTTTTTAGGGTGTTTTTTTTTTATCAAAGGTACAGGAACATATCCGAGCCTGTGAGCTGTTTACAAGATCTGTTTGACAACCCACAATGCGTTGTTTATTGTGATTTCTCCTATAGGTCACACGGGATGTTTTGTGATCCCTGAATGAGTGAAACTTTTACAAAGGAGAGGAGGATCAAGAAATCTCAGCTAATTTCAAGAAGGCAACACAAAAACCACCCACGTGAAACCATTTTGCACACGGGTGGTTGCAACTCTTTTATGCTCCACCAAGCATCTTGGAAACAACGTGACCAGCTTGTACAATGTTCTCAGGAAGCCAATGCAAAGTTTCACTAACCTGCCCAAAAATGGTCTGTACTCGTTATAAGAATGCATGCCTGCAAAAGGGCCTGGGCCACCTCCACCCAGCTGTATTACCAATAAGCTTTTGTTCAGCAAAAGCTAATCAAGTCTTTTCTACAAAGATGCCGGATGGTCGTCCCAGTGGTCCATAAGGAATCGCATCTCACTGTCAATGCAGCACCAGGATAACGAGTTATGAGATGCTTTGGACATCAAGTTGACCCTGCAGGAGCCTGGACCTGGGCTTGTTCAGCCATTCATTTAATTGCATGGGGACATTCTTCGGCCTGCAGCGAACCAACCACTCCTTGCACCAGAGAACACGCGACAATCATTCAGACACACCTGCCAGAATACGTATATAGAGAAGAGCACGCGGGAGCAAGGACGGCAGATGTCAAGAGGAACTGTGTCCCTGCCGTTGTGCAAGAAAGAAGCATGAAGTGAGATGTGCCAACACCTAAAGGTCAAGAAGGCTTTTCCTAGTGTCACTGGAAAACAGAGACCTGCTTCTGGCTGATCTTAGGTAGGCTAAGATGTGAGGTTCCAAATGAAGAGAAATCACCTTGTTAATCAGCAGCAGGGTGCTAATTATGAGTAATAATAGTGCAGTAAGGGCGTGTCGGGCTTTTCACCGCGGTGTCCTCTTCCCAGGGATTGTAAACACCAGTGGCTCTCCTGAACCAACGTCTGAACATCGAGAGGGTGGGTCAAGTCCCTTCACCTATCATCAGCCCTTTTTAAAGCTTTGCTGGCCAAGTTAATAAAGCAAACAGCCAAAGCATGCTCTGGAGCAGAGCCCATGGCATTTAAGAAGCTAAACTTCCAGTAAGACTTCAGGTGAAAGGTTTCAGGTCCATTGTCCTGGGTCAGAGGAGTACTGCTTGCACTTTTTAGGGACGGGGTTATATAAAACCAAGACAAGGATAATAATGAGACACCCTCCCCAATTCTTGGCAAGGGACCCCAGAGCTAAAGGCAACCTCCCTTTAATGCCACCCAAAGATGTGGTAGGGCTGAATGGTCAAAGTCCTGAGACTCCCCCCCATCTCAATCTCATTAGCTAAATCCAGAGCTACAAGTGATTTGCTTTTACATTCAGAGGGTGTTATAGGAAAAATTGTCTACCCCAAGGACCTGAATGAGAGAGAAAGCCTGGTGCGGAGCTGGGATGGCTGGACTCCATCACACAGTCCCCACACAATATTCTTCCTCTCCCCACCAAAAATACACGAAACCCCCCAGAAACAGCAAGTTTTCTGTTTAAAAAGCAACCCAACAGTGGCAGATTTCTGCCTGGGGCTTGGCTTAGCGGCATTGCAGACAAACCTCCAAAAGGCAGCACACATCTGCAAGCCCAAGGGGGAACTCGAGATGCAAAGAGCAGGAAAGCAGATTGCTGGTGGAGATCAGCCCCAGAAAACCAGGAAGCTTTTATCATTGCTGCCTGGTTTCAAATTCAACTCCCCACCCCATCAAAGAGTGCTGTAGTCAAATGCACTTCAGCTCCACTTGCAAAAAAAAAAAAAAGTCATTTAAAGGGCTCCAGAGGCCCGCGGCGTTTGCTCAGCGCTGCTTGAACAACGGTGACCCGCAGCACCTTGCATCAGGATGTATTTTGGCCGTTGGCTCGGTAACCTCCCACAAAAAAACAAAACACTGCCGTCAACATGAAGGTAGTGCTTAGAAGATGTTCTGGTTGATGCCTCTGAAGAAAGACATCCCCAGCCTCTGGAACAGGTACAACCTGTATCTTTGCATTGCTGCTCTCTCATAGCAGCCTGCAGGGCACTTGGGCAGCCCGAAACCCCAGGCACTCAAATGCGAAGGGCTTGTGCAGAAAAAGGGTGGACGTGGTCTCCTAACCCTGGGTTTCCCTGTCGAGGCTGCCCATGTGTTGGGGATGAGAAAGCATGCAGCACGAGCATTATATAGGGGGTAAGACAGCCCAGAAGTTGCAAGTTCAAGACCACAGCAGAAGTGCTTACGGTGTGGCTCAGCGTCCTTTTGAAAATGTGGCTACTATTTGGGTGACTATGAAGGATCTTGGCTCTTATACAAACTCTCAACCTCTCATTCTCGAGAGACTCGGGCCCCTGTCACGTTCGTTCCTGTGACAAAACAAGACGGTGATTTCGGCTTCGCGCAGACCAAAGACATTTAGCGTTCACCCATTCCCAAACACACGAAAGGCACATGTACTCTGTTCACAAGTATCATATTCAAATGACTACTGAGCAGGAAGCAGCTCTTTGCAAATAATCAGACTGTTTCCTTCTCCTAATTCTTTTTAGGTATTCACTGGAACTGATTGCGGTCTTTTGCTGGGAAATGCCCTTCCCCTTCCCAACTTGATTTCATTTTTTTCTGGCCGTAAATGTTCATTCCGTTTCGAATGCTCTGGGTTTGTTTCCAACAACCCCAAAACCAAATACTATTTTCTACTGAAGCCTATCTTCAAAATAAAAAAAAACACCTAAAAGTGTTCCCAAAAAGTGACTATAAACCACAAAAGAATCAAAGTTTTCTGCCATTTTGACAGCTCTGTTTAGCTTACAAAGGCATCCCAAAAATATCCAACACATGCAGCTTTTACAAATCCTAAGGCACTCAAATATGAAGGACTTGTGCAGAAAAAGGGTGGATGTGGTCTCCTAACCCTGGGTTTCCCTATCAAGGCTGCCCATGTGTTGGGGATGAGAAATCATGCAGCATGAGCATTATATAGGGGGTAAGACAGCCCGGAAGTTGCAAGTTCAAGACCACAGCAGAAGCACTTACAGTGTGGCTCAGCATCCTTATGAAGGGAGAGCGTTGTCTTGACCCTTTGGCTTGTTGTATAATGGAAATATTACCTGCTGCTTTCTAGCATACTTGCAAAAAAAAATTGCAGGGCTGACCTATGGAGGGGTTTCGACATCCCGTTCATCAAGCGTGAGTCATAGAAGCCTTTTAGCACCTTGGGTGATGCAAAGCAGCAAAAGCTGATCCCCATAATGAGAGCAAATGTGCAAGTTCATCTCTGATATACTGAAAGAAAATGGGGATTTGGGCAAGACCATATTGGATTAAGATACCACGTGATGGTTAGGGATGGTTTTGAACCAACGCAACAGATAGGAACATCCCTAGGCTTTGGAAGCATCAGTCTGGAGCCAAGCTTCATAGCTGGCCCACAGCTCCAGATCTGCACCCCTCTGAATCTGGGGGGAGACTACTGAGCTTTCCAGCTCGGGGCCCTTAATAGCATGAAGGATGGTGGGGATGCTATCCTGGGAATACCGCAGGGCAGGGACCAAGCTTTTTGTGTTGTGTTCAGACAAGGATTAGCCCAATGCAGTCCTCCTCCCAGATCCACGTGCCTCAGGGCTACTGAAATACGAATAAAAGACGGTGCATACAAGGAATAATACGTGTGACACTGGAATCAGAAACATCCCAAGCCATTTCTACACGTGCTAGCGGGTGGCCACAAACCAGACCAGGGATGCTCCATGAATACAATCTCAATGAGGTTACTAAATTAACAAGTCAAATCCTGCACATCATCACAGCAGGGCTCTGGACCAGGACCATTATGGTCCAGAGGAGAGATTTGGTAAGTTGAACCACCAAAACAAAAGGAACTTTTCCTAGGCCAGAAAGCAGGAGCTGCACTTAGCTCTGAATCAAGTCATCCAAGATTATGAGGAGGACCTGAGGACAAGAGGCAGGACGTGGGGACAGGCCCTGATCCTGCAAGGAACTCCAGCACCAGACATCCCGCTGAGGCCAAAGACGCCTCGCTTGCTCGAGCATAAGCTTAAAGATGCTGCAGAAATGGGGCCTGGCAGTGGAAGAGACTGTGTGCCATTACAAAAATGCAAAAAGGCCAACTAAACAATCTGAACCAAAGAAGTTAAAGGAATTAACTTTCTGAAACAAAGAAATTAAAGGAAGAAAAGAAAAAAAAAAAGCACCCCTCGCAGAGGGCCTCAGCTATCAGGCCCACCCGATGAAAGCTGAACTGTTGTGTCCAAAACATGAGAGAACCAGTGACATGGAAACCTGCTGCCCAGCTTCCCAGAGTCTTTTGCAAACTGGCCTCCATCCTTGGCACCAGTTGCTCCAGCAGCCAGGTTCAATTACTGCACGACTTGCTTAACTCAGCATCTGCCTTGCCCGAGCAGCATGGCGAGCGAAGCCAAGGAGGTAGATGGATTACTGCAAATGAAGTGAAGATAATCCCGGGCAAGGACCTTTTTATCCAGGGAAAGTTTCCATCGATTCCACATCACAACCCCTTACAATCTCTTCTTAATAATGTGCCTGCCAGCGTGTTGAAAAGATTAAAGCTGCTGAGTGATGTGATGCTCTGTGGCCCTGACAGGGAGTGATCAAAGGGTAGGGGGGGGAAAGGGGAACAGATCCCTTGTATTATTTTGTCATCTGGACATGGCATAGCCATGCACTGTATTTGCGCTCAGGTTCAACGCAGAGGATGAAAGCAAGAGGGTCAGGAGCAAGGGAACTCGGAGCACAGTGAAGGTTTGCTTTTGCAAACACTGATTACGCTCGAGCATCCTAAACTCAGGTGCTAGCCAAGGAGACACTATGCAATAGTAGGGAAACCAAATATGTGCACGGCTATTGCGTACTAATCCCATCATGCTGAAAGCAAGGGGCTGAATTAACTCATAGGTAGGGTAACTCCACAGAAGGGAACCCTGGAAAAAATCTTGTAGGGGATGCTGCGAGGCTTCCCTGTTATGGGACTTCCCTTCGTTAAGCCGGTTACAATATAAAAACCTCTCTAGTAGGGCATCAACCTGGAAAGGTTGCACCTGGTTTTGCTAAAGACTTTGCCCATCCCTGAAATGTGGTGGGGTTATTCTGTGCCAGCAAGAGTCAGCCAGATACAGGAATGAATCATGTCATCCCTGGCTGACTCCTGAAGACCTCGGCCAACTTGATGCTCAGTTTTACTCCCTTGGTTTTAGTGGGGGCTTTGGCCAAATAAAGATGTAGGGAAGAGGCTTGCTGCTCCTTCCAGCACGGATGACACTTCCAGTCATGCCGTAGGAAGCAGAGACATGACTAGTGAGTGTATGCTCGAGTTCTGCCACAATGTGCTAGGTTTTGTCATTTAGGAGTACATTTCCAGCCAAGCTGCGGCCCTTTCTCCATTTTTCCTACCCATCCATGCATTCATATTTGTCCTTGCAGTGCATTTTGGGCTTCAAAGCATGGAAAAAAGTTGTGCATTGCCATTTCTCTGAACTCAAATCATACCTGCAAGACAGCAAGAGGCCTCCTTAGCCTCTCTGTACCTGTCTGTATAGCACATGAATCCATGGGCACTTGCTTTCCAGGGCTGTTATAAAAGAAACAGAAGCCTCAATTCTTCTCTCAGGGGGATGGGACTTGCAAAGCTGCCTCTTTGAAGCAGGCTGAAAAGACGTTCGCCCTCCCCCTAAAGCCGACGTTCGATGCAAACAATGCAAGCGCTTTGTGGCACCGAACATCTTCGCATGGCCGCGGCGGCAGAGGTTATCTGGAGTCATTGAAAGCTGGCTGCAGACAGCCAGGTGACTGCTCTCTGCCGGAGTACATACCTCGGCAAATAAAGTTTATGAGATAAAGACTAATGCAATCCTTTTCACAGGGCTTACATGGAGTAATTATAGACCTATCACTTAGAGTTAATTACATACAGTTAAAGACATCATTATCTATATTGGAAAACCATCTCCCGTGAACTCAGTTCCTTTTGCCCTTCAGCTGGTGACAGCTCAATGTTTCCAAAGAGGAGCGCAGGGTGGGAATTTGCACCTATAATGGGAAGGCACACTGCCATTGCGCAAAGCCTCCAGCTTCTGGGAAAGGCGGCCTTGGCTTGGGATCTCCAGAACATCTTCCCAGACAACAGGCATTTCTTTGATTTCAAAGGCTTTGGAGGGAGCCTCCACCGCTTCGTTTCCTATTTCATCAACCGCGGATATTAGACATTATATTAATAATTAATGTTGTATTTTTATCGTCTCCACCCAGCCAGATCAGCAACTAGTAAAAATAGGCATCGTGCTATCAGCTATGCTAGTTTACCCAAGTGCCTGGGCCATTACATAAGCCAGAAAAGGAAAGGAAGAGTGTTTGCTGGCCCTGGAGACTGGAGCACACCGTAGGTAGCGGTGGAATAACTTCCTGATGCTATCTCCCCAATATCCTTAAACCTTATGAAAAGGGGCTTTAATGGAGGTGAGCCAGAGGTCATCGTCCTCCGTAGCACCATCCTGCCCTGGGTCTCTCTGTTGAGACTGCTAACAAAGATGCATGCCCTCACACCTTTTTTTATTTTTTCCCCTTAACTTTTTTGGTTTTGTAAAAACATTTCTGCCTAGACCTGGAGTCAACCCAACAGTATCTTTTTTTTCCCCACATGCCATTAAGAAGTTCATACCTGTTTGCAATCTCCGCACGGGGGCACCTGAGAACACTGTTTTCCCAGGAGTCACAAGAATAAATAACGGTGCCATAGCAAATAATCACGGGGAGAAAATCACTGGCGAATGCTGAACTCTGATGAAAAGAGCAACAGGACGCTGGATCGTCCTCGAGTGGCAAGCACCTTTGGCTCCTAACAACCATAGTGTGGGGGTGAGCTAGATAAACAGAGACATTGTGCTGGATTATGAATCCTGTATGATGTGTGGTGCAGCCCCTCCGTTCATAAGGATTTTTCCCCTTACCTCTCTGTGTGTCTTTATGGGTCTCCAAAGAGAAAAAATAGTCCAAAGGAGTGGTTTGTGCTTGGGCACGGAAACGATGGAGGATGCACAAAAATGGCACAAGGGGGGATGTCGCATTAGGGGCTCTGCTGTTTGGACAAGTCATGCGAGCAAAGAAAAACAACAGGAGCAGGAAAGCAAAAGTCAAGCTGCAACAGTGCCAAGCAGCTGAGCACCATTTTCTGTGGTATGGCGCGTGCGTGTGTGACAGGCCAGGGCAAACCCTAACAAATGCATTTCAGAGCTCCCTGCCTCAGGGCTCCAACAGGTAGCAACAGAAAGAAAAAACATTTCACAATTATAAAGACGAACTGTCGGGGGGGGGGAAAAATCCCTAAAAACAAGGAGGCAGGAAAAGCGACGGTGTCACTAGACAATAAAGGGAGTGAAAACAGTGACAGGAGATGACTGGAGATGTCATTAGGCTGTAAATGGCTTTACTCTCTATAACGAGCTCTCTTCCCAGGACAATGGGACCAGATGATGAAGCAGCAAAGCTCCCCTAATAGCAATGAAGCCTGGTGGAGTAATGCCAGATGAGGATTTGGCCCGCTGGATCAACCTATAGTCTTCCGGAGAGATGGTTTTCCAAAGCTGTTACAGCCAGACGAAGATCCTCCAGCCAGACCTGCTTAACAAAGGCCATTTCACCACTTGGGCTGCAAGCATTACTTCCAGGTCCAAATGATGGATCCTCTGCCTCATCTCTTGGTAAACCAATCCAGTGAGCTCCTGTTGTTTTTTTTTAGAAGTGCTTTATTTGCAGTCTGAAGTTTACTGACTTTGGTTTCTGGTCAGCAGATCTCATTATGCATTTGTCTTCCAGGAGCCTTGTAATATCTTTTCTATGCACGGGCAAACAGGCCCGTTCAAGCCATCTCTAACCATTAGGCCTATTAAGCACAGCTGGTTTCATACTGAGCCTCCTTATAATGTTGCATTAGCATGGCATTTGGAGGGCAAATGCAAATTTCAAGGGGACTTTATGTCTATTAAAGTCCAAATAATTCTGCGTGGCTCATTCAGGACAAAGTGCCTACTGGAAGCGATAATAGCCTACCTGCAATCTGCCCCAGACCCATCCTGCAATCATCACTGCCTCCCCACAAAACCAGAGATACCATAGTTACTTCCTATGCCATGTGGAAGCAGGTATCTCCTGATATCTTTCCCCTTTGCATTATCCAAAGGTGGATCCAGCCTTGAATGAGGCTTAGGATAAATCACGAGAATTACACCAGTTGCCATGACAGTGGATTTGGCCCTTTCCCTCTACTGACACGATTGCCGTCCCAAGCAGAGCGTGGCCTAATGGCCAGTCCCCTTGTAATCTCGCCAGCGTGTTTGTTGGCCCATATTGATTCTTGCATAACAGCTCAATAAAGAATTTGCTTTTGAATGCAAAATGGCTGGAGGAATTTACAACGGTCAGCCCTGTTTGCTCACCAAACCGCAGCATTTCGCTACTGAGCACAGAACTAATACTGTTTTCAGGGAACTGGCCGATGCTCCACACCCACTGTACCAGCAAGACCAACATTTATTTACAAGCAAAACATAAACTAGAAAGAAAAAGAAAGAAAGGGTTTGGGGATGGATACAGCTGCTTATCATTTCCTTGAATCTAGGGTTGGGTTTTCAGAGCTCCCTTGCTTACAAATTATTGACATCAGGGATTTGAGATGAAATATTGCTAGCAAAACAGCCTGCCTTGAAACAACCCCATCGGCGCTTATAAAATCCATCAAATGTCACCCATAAAACAGTCTGCTCATGGATTCGGATGAAAGAGATCTGTCCCGATATCCTGAGCAGCCAAGGAACCAGCCAACATGTTTCATTGGCATTTTCCCAGTCCCTATGCATCACCAACACTTAATAGCAAAACTGGGCTTTATTGGATTGCATTTCATTTTCCTTGGAAGGGGTCCTCCAGGTGCGTTATAGGAGGACACCACTTAATTAACACTCTTTTTCCATTCTCAGGCAACTTCTGTATTCCCAGCCCCACCAAGGATCTATAAAATGCCGTGCCCCTTGCTGGAGCGAGCAAAATGTTTTGCACCGAGGCAAGACGGAGCATGTCATTTCCTCTTCGGAAACGTGCTAGTACTTTTAAAAGAATCTCTTTGGGTGGCACTTTTATCTGATCCACAAAGGAGAGTAATAACACCTCCATGAAGCCTATGCGGTGTTTTATTTGTATGGAGTTGGGGGCAAATATTAATAAAGTGTTCTTCACTTGTCGCTTAGACGTGGGAGACATTACCTCTGTTTTCGAGAAAGGGAAATTGAGATACGAGGCGTTCGAGTGACTTGCTCACGCTAGCAAAGTAGGGATAAAAAGCATGAATTCCAGTGCTTTTTTTTTTTTTTGGCAGTTCATTAGCTCTTTACTAGTCTTCATTTCCCATTGCTAAGATTTGGTATACATATTAAGATATTTAAGACGAGGGGATTTGAAATGTTACTAAGGAAAATAAAATCAGTTTAAGATCCACAAATGAATAGTTTTTAATTGAATGCTTTTAATGGAGAGCTTTTAACTGAATGCTTGGATGCTTATCTTGCTGGGGTGATCTGACCCCAGCTGACTTCCTGCCCCTGGGGCGGGGGGCCGGACCCGATGAGCTTGCGAGGTCCCTTCCAGGCCTAACGTCTCTGAAATCTATGGATGGTCTCATACGTGCACTTCATTTCATTAAGACTTGTTAATGAGTTTATTTGTGTATTCTGCAATAACCGTGAACCATGCAAATGCCTTCACCAGCAGAAGAGAGGTTGCTGCAAGCCTGGTCTGAATGCCTGCATTCGTGGGATCTGATGCAGTACTCTGCGATGCTCTTTAAATATTCAAAATCACCTTGCTAAGAACGGATGCCACACTCATTACAGCCATTGTATGACACATGCAGCAATTAAGTCTCTGTAGGGTTTTCCTAGCCCACTGGGACTGAGTTGTCAGACGGAGGACGTTGTCTGCTTCGAATATAAAGTCTTGGGGGGACAGGGATGGTCCCTTCTTATGAGCGTGCACGCTGCTTAGCACATATCAGACATCTCTGTGCATCATACAGCTCAGTCAGCCTTGGCCTCACTGACACTTCTCCTAAAGACAAGCATCGACTCAAACCAGCCCTGAAGTTCTCACTCATTCGAGCCACCCCATGGGTATCGGGAAGAGGTGAAGCACCTTGCAGAAAGCACTAACTGGAAATCTCGGTTCTTATCAGTCATTTCCCCCCTGTTTTCCAAGCAGCTCTGCCAGCACCGGCTTATAAGAGGACACAGGGATGGCTGAAGTCAATGGAAATACTCCTAGGGGTTGCCCTGGATTGGGCCCAAGGTGCTTTTAAAGGACCCTATGTCAACTCCCGCAAACTGGAGTTGAGATACCCACCCCGCTGCAGCCAGCCGTGCATATTTGGAACCAAACTAAGCCAAAAAAAAAAGAGAGAGAAGAAATACATGGTAGAGATTTGAAAAACACACATGCACAAAAGCCAATTAAACCAGCTCAGGTGCTCCCAGCACCTCAGGCTAGTGTTGGGGGAAAAAAAAAAGGCAGCAGCCCATAATAGGAAGCTCAGCGCTTTGCAGCGGCTTTTACCTAAACGTTGCCATGACAATGTGTACATAAGTCTGTCCTTGCTCTGAACCGCAATCTCCGACTTGACAGACAACACCCATTTGAGATCCAAGGACACCTAATCGTCAGGGGAGCACAACGAGGCGTTTTGTTCAGGCAGAAACCCGAGAGGGCTCCCTGGCTGCACCCGTCTGGGGAGCTTCGGAGGCTTCCCCCCCTCCGAGAAGGAAAAAAAAAAATCACGAAAAACCACAGCTAGGAAAGAGCCCGAGGGACAGCCTCGCTGGCACCGCCGGGTCTGTGCACAGATCCTCCCTGCCCGCAGAGCTGCCGGGCCCGGAAGGACTAGGAGGAGACAGGCTCCAAAACCAAAAGGGTGTGGGGAGAGGGAACGGAGGGGTGCCTTCCAATTAAATGCAAATAAAGATTTCTTTCTTCAGTCTGTGGCTGGTGATGTCAGCGACTGATGAGATCTTGTAAAGGCAGATGATCTTCAGGGGGCTGCACCCAGGCTTGGCTCGAAAGGAATCTCACCATCGCACGCCTGGCTGGAGAGCGGCACTGGGGGTGCAACACCGACGGGGGAGCCTGCAAGGAGAAACGACGCGCGCGTGCACACCAGTTGCAGGCCCCTTCCCACCAAGCCCGGGGCAGAAACAGAGGGCAGGACCCTGATCGCATGGGATCCCTGCTGCTTTTGAGCCACCCTTTCACACCCCAGACCCGCAAGCCCTTTCTCATATATGCCTGGCACCAGCCTCATTGGGGCATCGGCTCTGAACCTGCCGGTGCTGGCCTGACACAGCAACAGAGCAAAACTTGGGGCAGTTCCTACCAGCAAATCACTGGTGGATAATGGGAGAGAGGCTGAAATGAAAGTGCGTCCTTGCACCCATTTCCCCTTGCATTTGCTCCTAGGTCATCCATGCAGGGACGGGACACGGGCTCCCTTGCACACCAGAACGTGCAAGTCGGGCTCCAGGAGGAGTTGATCTGATACGACCTTGCGCATCGCCTCTGAATATGACTCCAGGCTTCAAGCACAGGCCAGCGATGCTGGAAGCTGATCAGAGACAACGTGCCGAGCCTCCTGGGGAAAGGTGCCAGCTGGCCAAGCTAGACTGCCTGCACTGCAGCAGCCCTGGACATTTTCTGGCGAGGCAGGCAGGAGACTCTCACCTGGCTGCAGGTGCTGGGACAACTTCTGCTCACAGGCGTTGGAGGAACGGCAGCAGATAGTTAGTGGGATTGAACAAAAATGAGCGATAACAGTTGAATGCAAAGCCTTCCATTAGGCCAAACTCAGATGCTCGATATACAATAGGTCACTAGCACAGGGCGACGTACTATGGAGAGGCTGAAGCACCCTTGCACACACTCGTCCTGATATAAGCGGGGCAAAGCTACGGTCCTGGAGAAGGTGGATGCCACCAGCCCGGCCTTCGACACAAGTCAGGGCTCCGGTATGAGCGTGTGTTCCCACCCAGGGTTAACGCTTTGCACCTCTGGGCCCCGTTTTGGGTCTTGCAGTGGCTCGCTGTGTAAATCTTGCATAAGCCTCTTAGCTTGAGATTGCCAGAAGCCGCTTGTATTTCAGCACAAGTTGGGCTCCAAAGTCCAGCAAGTGCTTCTGCAAACCTGAGCCTTCGCCCCTCTCTGCAGGCAGTGAAAGTATTTCCACGCTGCTCCAGAAAGCGCGAGGGTGAGACCTGAGGCATCCATAAGCGCAAATCACTTGGAGAGCCTCCGTGAGTACAGACATTATCATTTGCCTAGAGGCAACCTACTGCCTCCACCCCCCGTGCATCCAGCAGCTGCCACCGCCAAATCTGATCAGGCCCCGGTTTCTGGGACCTTTTCTCTTCCCCCCTGCAAAAAAGAAAAATAGTTGTGGCTGCACCAGGCACCGCCGCCGAACAAGGCTCCTGCTCGCAGAACCATCCGAAGCAGTTTTGTTGAAACTGGCAGCTTAATTAGCAAAACAACCCTAAGCTGTAATTTAAGAAGAAACATCATTTCCAAGTTAATGAGAGAAATATTTTAAGTGCCGTATTTAACAAGTTGCGGCCACGCCACGGCGTTCTCTCGGGAAGGTTTTGCATATTTTCCCAGAGCGCTAAGCCAGCCTGAGATGGGAAGGGAAGAGGGGAAAAGAGAAGAAAAAAGTGGAAAAGAAACAAAAGCGATGAGCTCTGAATCAGCTAGTTTTGCAGAACCGAGGCCAAGATTTCTACATCCATGGGTCAGACCCAAAGCTAATAAAAATCAAGTTCAGCCCAGTGATTTCCATGGGTCTTCTACTATGCACCTGCATAAGGTAGCTTATAGTTAGGTACCCTGGTTTTCAGGGAGGCTGAGCATCTTCTGTCGTCTAATAACATGAAGGGCAACTCAGGTGGTCGGCATCTCTCAAAATACGGACGCCTATTTAGATGCCTGTCTTTAGGCATGCAAGAGTCGGTTCGTTCGGACCCACATTTTTAAATGGCAACACCACTACCTGTCCCTGGACGTCCTGAAAGTCTCCACGAGAGGAATAAGTATGCAGCACTGCCCATGTGCCTTGATTTGAGGGCTTTACTATTTAGTAACAACTCTTCCCCAGACACAACCCAAGCCCTTGATGTGCGCTCTCCTGCTCAGCATCCTAATCCTAATCCAGCTGTGGACAGGTCAGGGAGGAGGCATGATGCAGCACTTCAGCGAGGTGCCGCGGAGGAGGAGACAAGGGGGCAGATGCAACTCAAGCAGGATGCAGTTGAGACACAGCGGCAAATGCTTGAGCCCTGACGTGGAGAAAGGCAACCCGGACAATTGCTGCTCGGAGGGTGGCTATTACCATGCAGCGATATTTGCTGGATGCAACAGCATTATTATGGGGACTTGGATGTCCCATACCTGCTGCAAAAGCAAGCCTCCCCCGCCACGCCTCAATCTGCAAAAGTGACAGGAAAGGACTGCACAGCTCAAAAAGAGCAGAGGTGCCTTTGGAAAGAGCTACATATCATCCATGAGATTAATTCTCACTTTCCCAGTCTCCAAAACATTTCCAGTAAAGTCATTAAACTCGTGCGAAAAGCGGGCAGGAAAGGATCTTTTCAATCTCGAACATACCATATAGAGCAGCGGTTCCTATCTGCCTCCTTCTATAACCCTCCCTTCTCTTCACTCGTTTCCCTATTTCAGTGGAAATGGGTTATCACCAGTCCAGAGGAACTACATAAGGGACAACAGCAGCACATGAACCCCAACAGCCCCAGCCCTGGCATTTTAGCTCTATAATTGTAGAAGCAAAATAACCGTATCTGACACATGATTTATTGGTTAAACAATGTCATATGATAGGCCCTCCGTTCATTATTAGGGGATCACAAGTTATGTTCCTAAATTCCTAAAGGGTTCTTCACGCTTAATGTTATTAGAGCAAAGAAGCAAAGGAAAACTCATTTTAGTTGCATTCAGGAGGTATTTCCCCGTGCTTTCAGCCACCCGAACAGCAGGGGCGGTGAGGAGGGGGATGAGACTCCCTTCATATTCAGACTGCCAAATTTCTGAATCTGTTTTTTTTTTTTTTCCAGACAATGCCAGAAGTAACTGGAGGAAAAAGAAAAAAAAGGGACCAAAAAAAGAGACGTTGGGAGCGTGGCATATTTCTCCATGCTGATTGTTGTTGTTGGCTTAGGTCAAGGTAGGACTTGACATAAGACTTGACAAACCAGTCAGCAAAAATAAGTTGCCAAACTCTCCCGGTAAAACCCTGGCTTCTATGCAGCTTGGCCACTTTCAAGAAAATAACCCAACATTTTCTACTAGGTCCCCACGATGTGTCTCAACTGGGAGGGCAACACAGGGAGCTATGCTAGAAGACAAAAAATGTCACCGGCCATTTTGATCCCACATGGCAAGTCCCCCCCACCCGCCGGTGCAAAGCAAGGCTGGCTGCAAGCCGGGTTCATACAAACCTCCTTGGAGATCTGAACCTGTGACCTCCTAAATAGGAGACCCACCTTCAGCAATTTGCCATGCAGCGACCTGTCAAGATGATTAATAACTTCAAAAAGCCGGTGTAGCATTGGCTGCTCACAGAGCCACCTGTGTCATCTGTCAGTCCTCAGGAAGACACCGCTAACCCCCGCTTTAAATTTCCTGAAACTGGAGAGGGTTGTTGGTTTTGGCCAGGCTCTGAAGCTCGCCTGGCTTACGACGGCATGGGTCCTGGGAAGGCAGAACCAACTCCATCCAAACCGAAAAGCAACCTGCAAGCTGGAAGGCGATGTCTTTTTGGTTCAGTGAGCTGCGTGGCTGCTTTTTAATGTTCCTTCATCACCCCTCCTTTTCCCCTGCGACGAATGCCCACGCGCCTAAAGCTTGGTAAAATCAAGAGGTGCGATGAAACAGGAAGCCACGTGGGCTGCTAACCAAGTTATAGGCAGGAGCAGCGTAGAGCACGGCTACACCATCTCCAATCAACACCTCCCTTCCCTGCAAGCAGGATCAGGCCTGGTCGGCACCCGGGTACGAGAGCTCTTGTGCAACACCAGTCACGATTCAACGGTGGATGGGTCAGCACTGAGCGATCCCTAAAGATGCCGTCCTACAGACAAGGCGAGCCTGAAGTCCACGTGCTATGCTATTAGAATAGCCTGCGAATCAAATCCTGCCCCATGTTTTACAGATCCTAATGTTTAATAGATGAGAAGAAAAAACAGGCTGTTCTGCACTACAGGCTATTTTTCCTCCATTTGATACGTTCACTCGACTAGTTATTCCATGTTAGCATTAGTCGGACAATGTGGGTGGGAAGCAAGCACCTTCTCAAAACGCGAGCTTAACCCAACGGGGCCCTGATTTCAGCTGGGTGCTAAAATGCAAATAAAGGACTCTGAGGCCTGCAGTTAACGCAGGATTACAAGGGCAGCCAAAGAGGTGATTAGTGTCCAGATGGACCACAGAGGAGAGGAATTGGGAAGAACGAGGCCCAAGTGCTTCGGTGCCAACTCGGTGCTCTGATCGGCTGACCGCCTCCGAGCCGGTAGTGCAAACCAGCACAATTTTATAATCAGCACAAATTCAGGCCCCCTTGAGATCAGGTCATAAAGAGGATCCAAGGGCTGACCGGGCAATCCAAATGTAAGGGGGGTTGGGGTCCCTAAAAGACCCCCAAGTTCAACCCCAAAGATGGCTGGGTCAAGAGGGTTTGACTTCATCCTTCTGGCCCCCCAAACCAGCAGCCGGCAACACGCGGGTGTCACCCGGTTCAGCTGCCCAAGAGCATTTCATACTGGCCTGCGCAGGGCTCAACAAGCAAAGGGAAGTGATGGATGCTTTTGTGAGCTGCCACGGGAGGTCTGAGCCCGGTGGAGGGACCTAGGATGAGGGAGAAGAGGCTAATACAGGAGTGGATCTCATGCACCTTTGAAGTGAACCCATAAAGGCACTCAACAGCTCCATTGAGGACACTAATGAATTTGACTCCGGCTGGGGATGGACCCACTCGACTGGATGTGCAGGCTGGATGTGGCTAAAATAAGGGATTTCCAGAGGAAAAAGGAACAGCCTGGCCCGTTACACAAAAAAATGTATGGCTGCCCCTCCACCAGACCTAAAGATCTCACAAAACCATGTTCCTTACCAAATTCAAACCCTCTTTGCACACTCCAACCTGTATTGCAAACCACTTAGCCACGGTCCACAAGCAATTTCTGTCCCACTCCAACCACATGGCTATCCCGCAGATCAATACTTGGAAAATATTTAAGTCCCATGGGTGATATCTGCAGGGCAGGTTTCATGCTGCCCCGTATGGGTCGGAGCGCCACCAGGACCCGGCCTGCACATTACAAGCACATGATGTACGCGGCTTAAAATCCTCCGCCTGGTTTCCCATGCAAACCATTTGGTGCCTCATCATGAAATGGAGGAAACCCATGATCCTTTCTTGCTATGCCATCTCTGGCTGGGGATAGCTAAAAGGACCTTTCCCAGCTCCCTTCAAAAACCCAAGAGCGCTAAGGAGTTAAAGCAACCTCATTGCTGAGGGATTTCTCCATAATCTGTACACATGTCATGGGGATCAGGACTGTGGGTGGTAGTGCTAGTCTGCGACAGTTGTTCAGGCCCATGGCCCATCGCCTGACTCGCTCGGAAAGCCCTCTTATCCAAGCAGTTTTCAAATTTAATTAAGAGGGACCTATCACAGGCTTAGCTCCACGGCCGTGCCAGCCTGAAAGCACTCACCGGAGGCTGCACAAAGGAAGCAGAGCGCGGCGGCGCATCCATGCGATCGCTTGCTGGAGAAGGCAACGAAAGGGTCTGCATGCCCTGTGGTTTCGTCCAAGCCGCTAGCAAGAAACTCGGCGATTCGAGGTGATGCTGAGAGCCCTGCAAATGCAGCAGCTGGCCCCTGAGCAACTGGAAGTCTCCGCCGGCTCCAGTTCGCCCGTCCGAGCGTGCAGAATCAGGGC
>NW_017728991.1:2654483-2673749 GCF_001723915.1 Gavialis gangeticus | reverse complement strand
CCGTGCCAGCCTGAAAGCACTCAC
Organism: Gavialis gangeticus; assembly: GCF_001723915.1. Taxonomy (NCBI): domain Eukaryota; kingdom Metazoa; phylum Chordata; order Crocodylia; family Gavialidae; genus Gavialis; species Gavialis gangeticus. The sequence goes on along the minus strand of NW_017728991.1, from coordinate 2,673,725 downwards.
CGGAGGCTGCACAAAGGAAGCAGAGCGCGGCGGCGCATCCATGCGATCGCTTGCTGGAGAAGGCAACGAAAGGGTCTGCATGCCCTGTGGTTTCGTCCAAGCCGCTAGCAAGAAACTCGGCGATTCGAGGTGATGCTGAGAGCCCTGCAAATGCAGCAGCTGGCCCCTGAGCAACTGGAAGTCTCCGCCGGCTCCAGTTCGCCCGTCCGAGCGTGCAGAATCAGGGCTGCTCTTTGCTACGCGGCCAAAGCCCCCGTGCCTAATCCGATCTCGCTCTCAAGTGGGGAGCTTCCCAAGCAAAAGAAAGGGAAGCAAAGCAAACCACAAAGGTAGCTGTCTGCAAAATCCACGGCGTTAAATCTGGCCGCAGAGCCAGGAGATCGCAGTCCTCTGATGAGACGATTGCCGTCTTTTGCGCTTCGGATGTCGTTGCCTTCGAGGTCCATGAAAATTCCCGCTAGGAGGTTTTGGCACCGGTCCACACCTCGCTAAGACGTCGGCAGACAGAGGGGTTAGCAGAGATTTTACTGTGGAAAGCAGAGGAGGACAGGGCACCATGTCGTTCTCTCCAAGAAAAGGAGTGAACGGGACCGGCTCCCATAAACTCCCTAGCGCCAACCAATCCTTCAGAAAGAAACCACAACCTGCATGCCAGAGCTTGAGGCCGTAACTGCAAGGCTTTCCTAGTTTGTAGCCAAAGATGGGAACACTTTGCATGAAAAAGCGGGGCTTGGTGCAGAAAAACATCCCCCCAGAAGATTGGCTTAATCCTCATATAGGTGCGGGCCTCGTGGCCTTGTAGACAGAGGATGCATATATTGCAGGCCAAAGGGAAGGAGAAGACGGTATTCCCCAAGTGCAATGTAGGCAGCAGGCAACCGCTATTTTTCTCCACCGTTGGATTTTCCTAAAAAAGCGAAGATGCAGTCAAACCATGGGAGGTTGTCGTAAGGTTGCTTGTCCCAAACACTGCTGCTAGACGGCGAGGAGGGAGATTAGTATCGCCCGGTAATTGATGTGTAGGTGCAGGTGCCTTATTATTAAGCACGGCTCTCCAACTCCAGGTGTAGAACAGCAGCCCAACCTTTCTAGACTCAAGGCGCCCACCAGAAAACGCCGTTTTGCATTCATTTCTTGACTACAGAAAAATACAAGAGCAATTCTGCTGCTGCAAAGTACTCAGAAAGTCAATGGTTTTAAAACCAGGGGTTTGATACCTCCAGGTTTAACTTGCAGATTGTGTTTGCACACTTCACAGTGCTGGCATGGTGGGGCATCCCGCGGCACCCTTCAAAGGATCTCAAGGCACCCCAGGGTGCTGTGGCATCCTGGCTGAGAATCGCTGCTGTAGAAACTCATGCGGTTCGCTGTGGAAGTGCTTTTGTTGGTCATAAGCACTTACTGGTCAGTCATATTCACCCTTAAATGCCCTATGTAGACTTCAAAGGTCCCAAAAAAGGTTGGACTGCATTCCCCATCAGGAGCACAGCCAGTTCAGATGAGGTGCCAGTGCATGGCTGTTTATCTCCTGCATTGACCAAAGCACACCCCGAATTTCAAGCAGGCATCATCATCTCCTACCGTGTCTTTAATGCAGTTCTCCCAGTCCCAGTAGCTCATACCGACCGGCACGGGGAGATTATGAGCAGAGCTGCAGACACTACAACAGCCTGGCGTGCCCCCATTGACAAGCCTTTGGGACCTCAGTTTATCTCCATGCCATAAATATGTTCCAAAGTGAATACTTTTCCACCAAAAGGGACCTTGTCTCCTCTATCAACAAGCATCTATTTGGACTTGAACTTCTGGGTTTTTCTCTTGCTTTGACTGGTAGGTAAAGCAGGAAACAGCATAGAAAAGTGGCCTTGGTGTCAATGCTTTGTTGAGTTTATTTGCCAGGAGCTGTTTGCACTAGATAAAAACTCAGAAGTCCCTCGCCTCCTGCTCACTACAGGGGCTGAGCAACGGCATGGAAGAGGCATCAAGAACCAGAGCGAAACATGAACTGAGAGCACCTGCATGCAACAGGGAAGCCGGTAGGAAAACACGGGGACACTTCGACTCAAACTGAACCCGTCACCCATATTTGAAGCTCTCAATCCTATGATGTGGGGTGCAGAGCTATAGACACAGCCCCATTATAATTGCTGAACATTACCATGCAATAAGACTGGGAAAAGGAACATTAAAATGGTATCTGGGAGGCTTTCTTTCGAGGTCAGGCTTGTGAAACGATGACAAGCATACCATGCAAAACGGTCACCTTCATTAAGACTCCAGCTTGGAAGCACCTTGCTTTAGAAAAGGCTCCCTTTTCATTATAATTACAACCGCTCGTGCTGGAAAAGTGCAGGCGAGGTCCTTCAGGCATCTGCCTTCACCACGAGAAATACAATAATTCAGCTACAGGCCAAAAATGCAGCTGGTGTTAATCTGCATAACTCTGTTCAAGTATCCTCTGGTCCACACGAGAATTGCTTCTCTGTCGCTGCCGCTAAGAAAGCAAATCCTAGTAGCCTCGCAAATGGGGCACCAGAACATAGCAAAGCCCTGGGCTAGCTCCACAAAGCATGTCGGTCCTCTCTAACCTGCTAGCCTGGTATGGAGAACAGCTGTTACAGAGAGTTATCCCCAGAAGTAAGATGCCAGTTAGAAACCCATTCATTCTGATGGGCAGAGCTCCTATTTGAAGTTCATTGCTATTTATGCTTCTAGCAAGGCAGCACCTAGGAGCCCAAAACCGCAGTGCACCGGGCACTTGGCCAGTGCAGAACAAAGCTATCGATCCATCGATCTTGCCCCCAACACGCGTAGACCAGTCACTCACCCAGCTTCCTTCTCAAGGCCTACCAGCTCTGTGCTCTGGGCTTTCCAGCCAGCTTATTTTCACCAGCAAACCAATAAAATAACCACACACACCCATAAAAACAAGCAATCGGGTAGAAAACCCCAAATCTGCCATCTTCAGACCCTGAGAGGGCAACCCTTCAGTCCCGAAGGCTGTACCGCTTAACTGCCAGCTATGTGGCCTTTTCACTGTAAGATAAGGAGCATGTGATAGATTTTCTTCCTGTGGAGACGCAGCTCTGTTGTTGTTTTACAGCAAGGAAAGGAGGTAAAATCCTTGGGGGTTTGATTTCACCAAGCCACATGTATGTGCCTGGGATCCTACTGTGCTCAAAAATACCTTTTGGGCTGGGAAGATGCAGCCTCCGTACAGCCAGTAACCTAAGCATCCAGCAGTTCGTAGCAGCAAGGCAGCCCATGCACTAATTCTCTCTTAGGTATTTAATATTTGCTCAAGCATGATGTAATGCTAGCCTGGCTTTTCATTATTAAAACATGCCGATGATCCCCGGGGAAGTAGCGCTGCGGGTCTGGAGCGCAAATCAGTGACGTTGCGCAGCAGGAGGCAGAGCAAGAGTCCAGCTTCCTCTCCCATCGCTGCCTCAAGTCCCCGGGGCTCTCCGGAGCCGAAGTGCATTGCTGTCAAAAGCAGCTCTGACAAAAAAATGCACACGGAGCAAATCCTCGATACAAAAGAGGCATTTGTGCCAACGGTTTACGGCCATCCCTAGGTTGTCCTACTTGGAAAAACATGCGAAGGCTTCGTTATGCCGGCTACAGCAGACAAGCAATTAACTTGTGGGCTCTCTCCTGGCATCCGGCAGGGGCCTGCCTGCACCTTTCAAGCTGTTTGCAAGCAAAGAAACTCAGAATCGACTCTCTCCGGACACGACGGTGGCACCCATCGTGAAGTGCAGGGGTAGCCGTGCCAGCTTTACGTGCAAAAGAGCTCATGGTAAAGGTGATATCTTTTATTAGACCAACGAGGTTTTTGCAAAAAAAAAATTCTTTAATTGCAAGCTTTCAGGCACAAAGACCCTTCATCAGGCATAGGAGAAAAGACTGTGAAAGATCTCCTAGGTAGAAATGAAAGTTCATATTTCGCAGGAGAGTTAAAGGCGTGGTAAAATCGCCTGTTTTCGGGGATGGTAGCAGTCTGGCCACCGCAGCACAGGGCTCGGTGTTCAGTAATTTCCCCCCGTTCCTGACGGTGTTTTGTTGCCTGGCAGGGTCTCAAGCTTGGGAGTCTGCAAATGCTTTGCTCTGACTCAAGCACCCCTGCCTCCAGAAAGGCCAGCTCATTTTGACCGGTGCATTTGCTCTACTAACAAGGGGCCAAAATGATCACGGAGTTTAAACAGGAGCTGTTTAAACAGCTCCTTCCACCACATCCCAATATTTTGGTCTCTGGCAATTGCCAGCGAGCTACATAATGCAGTCAGCAGTGCCCTTCCTTGACTCCACAGCTCAAACAAAGGCTTTACTATCCACAGGCGGGGGCCACTGGGCCGCTGAGATAACCAGAGGATCCATCGGTGTCCAGCAACCTCAATAAAAGAAAATCATCTTTGTTTTCATGACAGCATGTTTTTCTGCACCTTGTTAGCGGGCGGCATTTCTGCTGCACATTCATTCAAGAGGAGGGCAGATTAAAAAGCAGAAGCAAACAGAAACATCTCGTGCAATAGCAGAAATGGTTTGGCTACGGTGGCAGCACGGCTTCCTGGGAGCCCCCGTGCAGGCAAGGCAAGACCTGGCTGAATATGGACAACCCAACCCAAATTCCACCCTTCTCTATGCAAATCCCTACGGACGACTGCTCGTTTCTCAAATCACTCAGCCGGCAGGGTTACAAGAGCCCGAAATGCAAATCTCGGAGGATTGCAATGCTTGAATCAGCGGTGGCCTGTGGGTTGTTGGGGAACCGGGCAAGAGAGTCATTTGGGGGCCCCTAAGAGGCTTAATTCTGATGACCTACAAGCAAGTGAGACACTTCTTGCAAAATTTTGGGTCCCCCTAAAGTGTGGGCTGCCCGGTTTGCCCTCCCTAAGGCCGCCACTGCTTGGATGACCCCTCCAATCTGAGAAACTATGGCCCTCGGAGCGGGATAATCTGCCACAGCTGCATGCAATAGCCGGGTGCCAGGAGCGTCTTTCCGATTCGGCGGCGCGAGCACAAGAACCAGGATCTCCTCCATTTTTGCAGCTGCCACGCTGGCCACGTATTGCATCAGTGCTGCCAAACACCCTGCTGTAAAATGGGCCCAACCCTTAGCCACCTCTCCGGGGCCCTTCGCTGCGCAAGACAGTTGACATGTGCAAAGTGCTTTGCAAGGTTCCCATGGGAGGTACCGTGGAAGTGCAAAACATGATTCTCGTTGCTGGGAGCAACTGAGGGGGCGGGTTAAAGGTATACACGGCTCCGAGAGCAACATGCGTCTGCTGGGCTGGCTTCCGCCGCGTCGGTCCCACACCCACGCGGGTCACCCAGATGGCACTTCCTCCTCCTCCCGCTCCGCTCTTTGCATTCTTGCTCCCTGGGAGCCGCTTCGGTGCCGCCGGACGAGGCCGTGCAGAGCCGCCCTCCTCGCAGCAACAGCCCGTGTGTGCGCTGCGAATTGTGTTAATCGGGGCAAGCCGCAGGGATTCGGGACGGAGCGAAACAGGCTTTTCGGGAACTGCCCACCCACATAATGCAGAGATCCCCGACGGTCCTGCAGTGTCTCTAGATATCACCCACCATCTCCTTCCGCTCCAGGTTTCGGACCTGCCTGGGGCACCTGGGTTTCAACGTGAACCCCCTCTTTAAGCTCAGTTCGGGGTAGGGTGCCTGACCACTGCCTCGCCTTGAAAAATGAGCAGCCAGAGAGAGCCGACACGCACGGCACATGTCCAAACACGCTTGCTCTGCAAGTCGGGAGAGTTTGCCGAGCAAAATTTCTTGGAAGAAGCTGGCTATTAAAAACCGGAGCGGGTGACGGTGGCTGGGAGCCGGTCTTCGCCTCTAGAAATTAGGAGAATTTTCTTTTATTTCCTTTGTACACTGAGCTTTCGAGCAGGTTTTCAGCCAGGGGTGGATGCTCAGAGGGACGACGAATTTGTATGTTCCTCCCTGACCCCTTCCCTGCCTTTGTGGGCCTGATCCAAAGGTCATGAAAAGATCTGCAGTGACCTCAATGGGCTCTGGAAATCAGGCCCCGAGCGAACAGTCTTTGGCAAGTCTCAAAAAGAAACATGGAAACGTTTCAGCTGGTGATCTAAAAAAAAAAGCAACCCCAGTAATAAAAAAAGGCAGAGCAAGGAAGGGGAGAGCAAAAAAGAGTATCGAATGATTAAGCATCTGAAGTAGCTGAGAGAAAAAGGAGGATGAGAACAGCGGGAACACGGGGGGAAAGAAAAAAAGACTTCTGCTTTTTTATTATTAAACTATTATCTCAAATTTCTAATAAGCAGGTTGAAGTTTAAATTACAAGATCTCTAACAAAGTCAGGATCCAAACAGTTCAGGAGCCTTCAGATAACAATCGCCTTTGCCCGGATAGGTTTCAAGTCATTTCTTTGCAAAGACAAAGCACCTATTCAGAGCGGGAAGAGGGACCTCAGAGTTTTTCATTACCCTAATCATTGTAGCTCTGAAGATGAAGGGAGGTGGGGGGAGGAAAAAAAAAATCTGCTTTCCCAGTGCATTGCTTGATATGACAGCTTTGGACGCGGCGTACACCTGATGCTTACAGCTCAGCTGGGGCAGGAAGGGAGCCAAGCTTTGAAAGCCCGGATTGCGACTCGTTCTGTTTTGCAACAAAAATAAAGCAAAAAGGCAAGGGGGAGAAGGGAGAGCCCACGCGCGGGAGGTGGTCCGAACCAAGGGAGCTGATTTGATACCTTCCGGGCCTGTTCCTTAAACTCCTGGAAAGCATTTGATATTGCTTCTCCTGAGCTTTAAACCAGAAGACAAAATTAGGCTCGCTCCGGCATTTCCTTTCCCAACGGGGTAGGACGGGGGGGTTGCAAACGGCGCACGTTCAATGGCACCTCCTGCCGGACGGTCACTTTTTCCAGCCGCGTGGACGAAGGCACGCAGCGCTGCGCCGTTTGGCCGGAGACTAGCAATGTGACTTAGACTGCAATGCAAAATATGCTCGGCGCTTGCCAAAACACGGAAGGAGAGACAATCCAGGCACGGTAGTCGTGGTGTCCGAACCCAGGGGCCGAGGCAGGCTTCGGGAGCCGGGCTGCTGGATCAAACGCGTGGGTCCTGCTGAGCCGGGACCCCATCTCCGACGGCTGCCAGAAGCTTGCTGAGGGCACGCGCAAGGAGGAGGCCTCGTCCTCATCCCTAATAGTTGGAGATTGGCAAGAAGGACGCGGGGCAAGGCCTTTGCCCAAGTTGAGTTTCATTTAAAGGGAAAGGCAGGTGTCGTTTGGGAAGGTGCACGTGGGCAATGCACACACAAATTGGGCTCCCAGGAGATGTCCCATGAGATAGCCTACCAAGGCTAGGCGTAGAGTACCATGAGATGGGCTGAGTAATGGCTGAGAGCATTTGGACCAGCAAAACCACCAAGCTTTGCCTTGCTAGGGTCTCACTGACCTGCCGATGTCCAAAAAATAGCAATTGAACCTAAAAACATTCCTGGAGGCAGGTGATTATTTTTTCTCCTCTCTGCCTGTCCTGGGGAAGGGAAAACCTGCACCAAACCAGTAGTAAACCACTGGCCGCTTCACAGTTTCCAGGTTTGCAAATCCTTCTCTTCAACCTCAAAAACCACTTTATGCACTTCAGTGTCCCAACAGGGCCTCTCTGCCCAAGAGCCTACAAGACTTTCACATCACCTTGCACAAAGGGGATTTTGCAGGGCACCTGTCCAGGGCAGGAAGGGCATTTAAACACCAACTGAAGAAGACAGACAAACGAATGCAGAACACACTGGTGAAGTTACCGGATCTACCTGATGGACATGGGATGGCAAAGGCAGTGATCTGAGCTGCAAAAGCTGCCATGCACACCCACGGGCACAAGAGGAGATGGGAAGATAAGTGATCTTAGAAGTTTCTCCAGGTTCTGACTGAAATGCTTAACAGAGCCGCAGCTGTAATTTTACAGTGAAGCATGATGCAATGAATTTAAGGCCACTCACTACCTTCTAGGACCGAAATGTTGGCATTCGATGCTCCCAAATCCTGACCCTCCTCCATATAAACACCCAAGCTAAAATCTGAGTGAGATTTTAGCAACTCTGAAAATCTTCTGAGTCTGGAAGGGGAAAAAAAACAGCTCTTATTTGGAGGTCAATTCCTGTTTCTCTCGCTGACTTGAAAGTAGAAAGTGTTAAAAAATGAATGCCTCAAGCCGCGTCTTGGAAGGGGCTGGCACAAGCGGAGTCGTGGGAGCGATGCCGCGCAGGGGAAAAGGCAGCCCAGGTAGGGCCGGCCGATGATTCGATATACGCGTGATGGCTTTACACCCAGAAACATCCCCTGGTGCCAGCTCAATGAGAAGCTTTTATAGCCATCGGTTTGCAAACTCCATATCAAGTAAACCCATCGCCCCTCCACCTTAATTAATCACAACACGGAGCTCCTTGGCACATCTCGACTCGTCGTGCCTACGCTGTAATTAGATTGCATGGAAGCTACGCGCTTAAGAAATAGTGACTCAAGCCTCTCCGAGGCAAATGCACTTTTCAAAGGAGCTCAGTAGACCCAGTACACAGAGTCCTGAAAACCTCACGTGGGAAAGGAGATGAACCAACTCGACCAGAATACAAGGACATGGTCATCAAGCCACCGTCACCGCAGTCCTTCTCGCCTATTCATGAATACGCCGCGGGACCTAAAGCATAGCTGCGATGATGTACGATGCAAGCTGACACATTAGCATTGCAAACTTTGTGTGTGTTTGGTCTCGTGTGGACGTGGTTTGAATGACCACTCACATGTATAGGTCTGCAAACACCTCTGACAAAATGGAAACTTATCTGCCGTTCAGGATTTGGGGGGGGGTGTTACAATTTCCAACACCTGCTTTTTTTGTGAAGCATTTAAGCAAGCCGTGCACTCTTCTTCTTTTCCACCAGGGAGTTCTGCATTTTCCGAGTCGGCACAACGTATTAGAAAAATCGACGTTTTCAGGAGGTTTTCCAGGCAAGAGGCGTCGGCCGCGCGGAGAAGCGAAATGAAATATCCAATGTGCTGCTGGCGTTGTAGCGTTTCAGAGACACGTTTATTTTAGCCCGTCTGAACGTTAACATTTGAAAGCGAGAGGTCTTGAAATACTTGGATTTCAACGCGATTTGAAGACGTGAGCGTTTGACCATTCATCTGAGGCTATCAAAGGAAACTTTGGCAGTTCGATGCATAGGTTTCACTAAAATACTATTTAAGTCCCTTAGGCTTAGTAAAATCCCTCAAAAAAGTTTTGTGCGTGTGTGCAATTTTTAAAGACAATGCACAACTCCTCCAGCCTGTCCCCTATTGCTATAAAAATAAGACTGGACTGCTGCCAAAGCAGAGCTAAAAACTGATTTTTTTTCCCCTGTACTTGAAGGAAATGCTAATAAAATATCCGTGTTTTGAACCTTGCAAGCTCTCCTACCGGTACACAGTTTACATAGCTTTAAAGTTTCGGTAACTCTCACTCACTCAACAAGGCTGCGTCTTGTTCCTGGCATGAAAAACCTTCAGCGAATGCCAGATCGCTGCAGGAAAGTGGAGCGCCATGACGCTCGGATGCTCCGGCAGGCTGCAATGGGGCGCTGGGCAGTGGAGATGGTCAAGGCCCTGAATGCTTGAGGTCATTAAAACCTGTACAGCACGTTTTGCTCCCTGGAGTACCCTGACTCGGCTGAGTAAACTCAGCCCTCCCTAACCTTGTGCACTTTTGAGTAGAGAGTGTACTTCACATGTCTGGAGGCAGATAGGTTTTTCCACCAGAGACAGAGCCATGGATCTCGCCCCGGTTCAATCACTGACCTGCTGGGAGTGGTTGGGAAGTGACTCCAATTTGCTGCCATCCCTGATGTATGCACAGCCTTTTTTTCCCCTCCAAGGCAGGGCTCTTTTCTTGCTTTGTGCATGTGCAGCACTGAGCACAACAGGATCCCCATCTCAGCTGGAGCCCGTAGACACTATTGAGCCATAAATCCCACTCCCTAATTATTGCTATGCACTGCCAAACAGCCCGAGAGGCTGCTGCATTTCAGTGCTGGGGGTTTCTCTTAGCCTCTGCCTCGGGGTCCCAGGACCTGAGGGTCCCATGACCTGCCTTGGGGTACCATGACCTGAAGGATACTACAACCTGCCTCAGGGTACCATGATCTGAGGATATCACAACCTGCCCAGGGGTACCACAACCTGCCTCAGGGTACCACAACCTGAGGCTGGACTATCCCCGATGGAGCCAACCCTTGCCGTTTGGCCCAATGTCAAATTGCACATGTTCTCACCCAAATGCACTATTCAGCTCAGCCTGCCGGAGGACAGGCCATCGAGGAAGGCATGACGGGTCATCCTAATTGAGCTGGCTTAATTAGCTGGTGCAACAGGAGGAAGTTCTCCACCCCCCCGCCCACAGGAGCACTGGACCAGGAGGACAAGGACTGCGGGTTTCCTACTCCCAACCAATGTGGGAGGAAACAAAGTTTTCAGCGCCTTGCACTGCTTCCTCAGCCACCCCCTCCCCGTCCCCTGCGCTCAGCCGAACAAGGACGTGGGCACCGAGGCCGAGGGCTCAACTCTCATTTTCGGTCACTCTGTGCCCATCTCGCCCAGGTGGCACGCTCCCCCTTCGTCTCCCCCCGTGCCAAACTCTTTCTCAGCCTTGCAGGGGGCTTCTGTGCTGCAGGCCTGGCCCAGCCGCCTTTCCGCACGGACCTTCCCCTCTCTCGCCCCCCTCCTTCCCCATCCTCGCTCCATATTGAGGCTGATAATTACTGCTGAATAGCCGTCCAGATTCCCAGGCTTGTCAGCCTGCCCTCACCTGCCACCCTGCCTCGGCCCACTTTGTTCAGCGGCGAGCAGGAGCGGGGAGGAAGGATTAGCCACTCGCTGCAAGCCCGGGGCTGCAGGGGCTGGGGTGTGGCTGTGGGGGGGCGGGAGGTGCACTCGGACGGGGGGGAGCAGGTAACGTCCAGGTGGGTATCCTCTGCTGGCCTCCATCAGCACCCCTGCCCACCTGGTTGGGGGTTTTGAAGCGCGGCCTCCTATAAGATGATTAAATGCTAGCGCCCATTTTATGGACAGGGAAACTGAGGCAGGGAGCCACTTGCATGATCTCGGGCACCAAACCTGGCAACACCACCCACTTCCCCGAAGCCCGGTGTGCTCTTTTGGTCCCTTTCCTTTGCACGCAGCAAGAGCAGGAGAAGCAGGACTTGAAACCTCCCCTGCCTAATTGGTTCTCCTGTCAGCTTACCGCTGAGCCGGGTACGACGCGCGTCCATGATCCCCCCAACAAGGGACAAGCGGCTGGAAAAAGGCCCAGCTGGGAGCCACGAGCACTCGTTACCGTGCCGCATCGGCCTTGTCATTGCAATTACTGCCTTGCCCTCGCCATCCCCGTTTCGCTCTCTCCCCACGCATGGGCAGGACGGACCCTCGCCCGGGGCCGGGGGCTGTCATTTCCACCCCGCTCTTTGGGGGACGGAGCAAATCCAGGCAGCCCCCGGAGGAGCCGTCTCAGCTCCCCAGCAAGAGCGTCTCCCTCCAGCCCCCCTTGGGGCGTTTAATGCCTGCCGAGCCCCGAAGAAAACTTCCCAAATTCCTTCTCCGCGCTCCCCTGAGGCCACCCGATCCCCCTCCACCTGCCTCTGAGAGCCCTCTAATTAATTCAGGAGAAAATTAATTACAGCAGGATTTTCAGGAGCGCGGCATCTAATGACCGACTCCCTCTGCCTTAAACCAGATAATCTCGGTCTCGTATTTGCACTGCTAAACCCTGCTCCCGAGCCCCACGCCCCCACCGCCACCCCTCCGAAACCGGGCAGGGACAGAGCGGCTTGGCAGGAGTGAATTGAGCGCCGGGGTCAGGTCCTGAAAAACAACAAACCTGCCTAAAGAAACCCCGGCGCTAATCCCAGTCATGCTTCCGCCCAAGATTTCTCTTTTTTTCCAAGTGTTTTCTTCCTGGTAAACAACATCCTTTGCGTCGGGCTGTGAATTTTCAGGGCACGGTTGCTTAGTAATGCCGGGATGAAAACCGCGAGGCTTGTCCCTCCCCTGCCCCTGCTCCTGCCCCTGCCCCTGGGCTCCCAGGGGATAACACGGGGTCTATACAAAATGTTTAAAAAACAGCTGAAATCTTCTGAATGTGCTCTGGTTTGCATCAGGGCAGCTACTCCTGGCGGGCGGTGGTGCAAGCAGGCCCTCCCGTCTCGGCTGGGTCTGGCTCGCCGTGGCCCCTGCAAGCTTTTCCTTCCCTGCCCGTGTTTCTCCCCACGGGCCCTGCCCCGTGGCCCAGCAGGCGTCTGGGAGACGACCAAAGCCCTCAAAACGCCAAGCAAAATAGAGCTGAGCCCTGAGCATCTCCCTGCGTTTGCACAAGTCCCTGCAGGTTTCACCACTGGCTCGGGCTCTGCAAAGCTGCTGGGTGGAGGGAGACAACAGCACTTTCCAAGTCCCCGGGCCGAGTTTGTTGTGCAGATAATTATGATTTCTGCACCCCGGAGCCTCGGTCGTGGACCAGGAGCCGACGGGGCTGTTCACTGGCATCTGGCAGCATGCGCCCAACATGCACTGCTTCCTAATAAGATCGGTGGGATCTCACCCCGATGCTTGGTTTTGAGGCGATCCCGTTGCAAAGGGGACCTTGCTGGCTTCAAAGCTTCCCAGGTGTTTTTGTCCTCCGGAGCCCTTGTAGGAAGAGGCCTGCGGGTTTCTTACCGTCTGCAGGCAGCGGAGGGAGGATGAAAATGAAAATTAATTCATGCAAGGGGTGCAGGAGGGCTGGACGTCACCCATGTGGGGGGATTGCTGTCTGCACATAGAGGGGCAGAAGGGGACACAAGTGGGCACAGGGTCCCTTCCCATCCCGGGAAAAATTCAGCGGAAATGGGGCTGGGTGCTGTGAGCATCCTCACTGCATCATCAAGGGTCCTGCTGGCATCCTCTTCTCTCAACACGTTTCCTTACGTTTGACTCTATCGGTCAATATGCCTTCGACTCCCCTCGAAGGAGCCGGTCGACACCGAGGGCGCTCAGCGCCGTCCCCCGATGAATCCCGAGGGATCAGTCAGCTCCTGCGAGCTCAGGCCAGCGAGCAAATGCAACGCACTCGATGTTTCTTGGCTGGGTGACGCCAGGCGGTGTTTGGCAAGGGGAGAGATAGGAAGTCATTGAGATGTATCATCCTCCCTTTCAGGAAGCTCCAAGGAGCTTTTTATTAAGGTTCACACAACCTCCCGGCTAATTGTTTGTTAGTCATGCTCACCCGTTATATAACGAGTGAAAAATGCGCGTTCCCGTCGTCAGAGAGAGCCACGCCAGGAAAAGCAAGGCTTGAGGGGAGACAACAAGCCCCGCTTGAGCTCCCTGCTAAAAGCTGGGGGGAAAGGCGTGTTTTTCACCCGGGGATAGCTCACCGTGGTGGTAGCATCCCCGTGCGGATGAGGTTTCAGCACAGGTGAGCAGAGTGATGCTGGCATAAAATTTTGCAGGTTTTTAAGGTTGCTGGTGGCTTGGCCTAAGGACACCGGCAGGCACGGTTCTTTGGGTAAATGGGATCTCTTTTATTAGACCAAGTAAATCCCTGGAAAAATTGTTCTTTGCAAGCTTTTGGGTGCAAACACCCTTCTCCAAGCACAGGTCTGTTCTTGCACCCAGGAAAGCACATACAGCAACCACAGACTCTCCCTCTGCCTGAAGAAGGGTGTTGGCCCCCGAAAGCTTGCAAAGAACAATTTTTCCAACGATTTACTTGGTCTAATAAAAGATATCGCAGTTTTTAAGGTTGTTTCTTTTTCCCTTTGGACACTAAATAGGATGAAATGTTGGCAAGAACAGTCTGTGAATGTACTTGACCCATTTTAGCTACTGCAAGGCATGGGGCCTCAATGGAAAAAAAAACTGCTGTCGTTTTGGCTTTTGATGAGAAAGGAACAAAAGTTTTTTGGAGAGAATTGCAGAAGATGTATGCCTGGTATTACAGAGAGTCCCTCTTTAGGACTGCAGCTCTGCTGTCCTGGATTGAGAGAGCACTCCTGTTTTGCCAGACCATTAGGTAAGCACAGGTTGGAGAAAGGAAGAATCATGCTCAACCTTTTTAAAGGGCTGGCCGAGCACAGCACAAATCATAAAAGATGAGGGTTGGAAGGGACCTCAGGAGGTCACATCTAGTCCAACCCCCTGCTCCAAGCAGGACAAAGAGGTGAAGGAAATCACCCAAGGTTAAATAGGAAGTCTGTGGCAGAGCTGAACTCAGACCTTCCCTTCCTTATACTTGCAAAAGAGCATGACACGCACCCTGTCCTGCTCTAAACCTCTGCTAAAGCTCCTGCATATGCTCCAGTTTTGCAGTTTCTGTTGTGGGGCATGAACTCCTAACACCGGAGACGGGGCAGCGCATATCCTGGTGTCTCACCGATGCGCCTAACGGCTTCGGTCGTAAGCAGCTCATCCTCTCTTCCCTGCTCAGCCTCTCAGAGGAAGCTTAAAAACAAGATGCCAGAATGAGTAAAGACAAAACTGTGAAGAAAGGGGGGAGGAGATAAAGCCCCAATTGTCTGCCCTGTCCTGCATTTCCAACAACACTGATGCATTCATCTGCGTCATCTTCCCCACAGCGGTGCCCACAAAAATTAGGTCCATTTTGTTTGTTTGTTTCTCTCCCTTTCCCGGCGGCAATGCTGGCCGAGCGGAAAAGGAAAGGAATCAAACCAGAAACAATTAACCGTTTGGGATCCGCTTTGGGGGGCGTTCGTCCTGCTAACGCAAGGTCCGAGGGGCATGCTCGGATAAAAGTCTTGCCCGGGTCCTCTGAACTAGTTTGCAAAATGCCAGGACTGGATGAGCTCAGAGATGACCCCACACCCTCCTCGTTGCAGGAGGGGCACAGAGGCAGATGGAGCTACGTCGAATCCCCTTCCCAAACCGGACCACGTTTCGAGCTAACGTGCCCCCTGATTTTTAGCTTTAGCAATAGCACATGGCTTCCAGGCTGGGAAGGGGAACCGGCCCTGTGCTTGTGAGGGTGATTTGGCTGCCTACATGAGTCGAGCTTCCCTTTCCAAAGGCGGGCGGCGTGTTGGAAACGCTGCTTCCACTTATCAGATCAAAGCCTGCCTGTAACGTCAGCTGGGAGTTTTGTTTCTCGCACAGAAGTGTTCCAGCTCTGCAGAGATCTCTGCACCGAGCTGAAAATTAATTCATGCAAGTAACTAAATACCCTGCTAAATGCTGTGGTTTGTCACCCTCCTTGGCACATTTGGCTCGGTCCAGTTTCTTAAAACATAATAATACATGTATTTATTGGAGGGTTGAGTCTGACCCCACCACCCGTCCCACCCATCTCACCCCACCACCCCCCTTGTCCTGCTCCCCCTCCGGGTCAGGCCTATAATGAACTGCCATTCCTTTGGACAGCAAACTTCAAAACTTGCTGTCTCCTTGGCAACTTTGCATCCCAGGGGGAGGGAGGGGAAGATGGGCAGAAAATAAAGAAGGGGGCAGAGATGATGTCACCTCTGTGGGAGGCAAGCAGCCAATCGGCAGCAGGGAAGGTGAGGTCATCTCCTTCCCTCCCCCCATCTTTCCCGGAGTCGGCCCCATTCAAAACTATAGAAGTGTGGTGAATTGAAGCAGCAGCAAGGTCATATTGCCCCAACCTACGAAGGAAGAGAAAGGCTGAGGGGTGGAGGGGCATGGAAGAGAGAGGAAAAAATTCCCCTCCAGCAGCCTGAATAGATGCTAATAGTCTTGACCGGAGGCATCCTCATAAAGATGTCATCAACTTTGGCTCTCCCTGGGTCCCAACACAATGGGCAAGGGGCTGGGGGGGGGGAGGAGATTTATCCTTAATCCTCCCCTCCCTTGCCCAAAAAAATAAAAAAAATCTTGTGAATGAAATGTCAGAAAGTTACCTCCCGAAGAATCACGCGGCTAAGCGAGCGGGGAGGGGGGGACCGCTGCACGTCGCGGCCCTTGTCGCCCGCTCCTCGTTTGCTTTCTGCTGGACCGGAGCAAAGTGCAAGCACGCACAAAGCCTCCCCTCGCGGGGATCATATTTGGCGCAAAGCTGGACAATATTGTTGGAGAGGAGAAGAAGGGGGGGTAGGGGGGGTCTTGTTGTCCAGGCAATGAACACTTCCCGCTTGCTTTCTGCTGGGGACGGCCTGAGAAAGGGGTGGGCGGCCGCGCAGAGAGGGGTCTCTATCTCCGGGGTGGGTATGGAGCTGGCCAGTGGGGTCCAGCTTGCCCCACCGTCTGGTGGAGCGCTTAAAACAACGGGAAGTTCAGGGTCGTCGTACTTCCAGCAACCCCAAACACTCAGAAATCCCAAATTGGGCTGCATGATTTCACGGGACAGAGATAAAAAATAAAATAAAACCTCATGCCTTTTAAGAATAAGGTTCTTTTTTTTCCTTTCCCTTCTGAGACATGACAGCACACTTAATCCCACTTTCCAGCTTTGCCCTGCAATTGTGACGCCTGGAAACAGCTTTAATGAAGGCAGATAGGCTAGCATTTATTCACTGACTCCAGGAGCTGGGGCTTTACACCAGCATGTTTCATCATGAGCCTTGCTGTCAATGCCAAGAGCTAGAGAGATGCAGTCTGATGGCTCATCTCAACGCTGCAAAACACAGCAGTGGGGAGAAAAAGCCGCGGGTCGGTTTTGTTCGATGCCAGTCCCAGATCACGGTGCCCAAGAGCTCCTGGGGATCCACAGGCCTGAGCCAGGTCCATTTGTGACTCTCATGGGTCACCAGTAGCTCAAACAATCGGCAAAGAGCACCGTCATGCCGGCACATGGTCCAATGACCGCTGCCTAAGACAGGCCTCGTGAATTATTGCCATTCTACAGGTGGTAAAACTGAGACACAGCAACACACAAGCCCTAGTGCACTGGTTTTCAAACTTTTTGCAGTTGCAAACCCCCAAAACCATTCAAAGGGAGGTGCTGATGGCTTTGAATGGTACGTGTGGGTATTCACATACTTCTGATGGATCATAGACATCATTCATAGACCCCTCAGACATAGTGCATGGACACCCCCACCCCCAAGGGGTCTGAGGACCAGAGAAAACCATTGCAAGAGAGAAAGGGTCAGCATCGGGTGCGGTGGTCGCCCGACAAGGGTTATCAAAAGTTGTGCTCAAGTGTAACTTTAAAGAGCAGGGCAGACATTTCATCACCATCAATCAACTCCAGCCAGGTTTCTCCTCATTAGCCCGGCTGTTGATTAAACACTCGGGTGAGCCGGCTGTACCTACCTGGCAAAGCGTGCATGAGCCTGCTTTGCTCCATTTCCCGGGGGCTTTCAGGAGAGGTGGAAGATTGTGTCGCTGGGCTGCAGGGTGCCAGCCGGGCCTGCCAAAACCCAGCTGTCTCTTTGGCAAGGCACGCCGGCCAGGCTGCCTCTCTCGGCCAGCGCTATTCACACGGGCGAGCTGGTGAAAGGAAAGCCCCACCAAACCGCGCTGAGCTCAGCACTTCTGCAGCCAACTGGCTGGCAAGCACTGTGCCCAGCAGACAAAACGGATACGGGGTCGGCATACGAACACGGGGGGGGGAACCCAACCGTGCTCCAGATGCCTAGTGCTGCACAGCAAACCCAGTAATAATCGGGTTGGCATGGCAAACCCAATAATAACTCCCGGTCCTTCTTCTGCCCCTCTTCCAGCTGAAAGCCCATCCACACGACACCCAGGAGCCGGCTCTGCTGCAAGATTTGGCATCCCGGTGAGGCAGAGATTGGAGCCAAGTGGGTTGCTAGCAGATGCTCAGGTCCTAGAATTTGTGCCCTTGGTCTGCAGGATTGAGTGGCTTTTCCCCAAGTGACCCTTCACGGAGGGGATCAGCCACAGCTTTTACCCCTCCAGGAGGGAGAGTCGGACATGCTGGAGAGCTTGGTAGTGGGGCCACACTTCTGGTTGGGCTGCTGACTTTAATACGCACAAGCCCCTAAATGCCAGCGGTACGTTTGCTCTCCTGCATTGACAAGGAGGAGACGTCTCCTTACCCTAGCGCTCGCAGCAGCACCCCAGGCCCGTTCCAGCAGCAGACTCCCCACAGCGCTGCCTCTCTCGCTTGACCCGGGCTCCCACCACCACACTGTGAGAAAGATATTCATACAAACCAAAAGGACCTGTTTGCTTATCTCTGCCTTAATTCCTCTCCGCGGATGACAGGGCCAGCAACGGCTTGATTTATGCGGCCCCAGCTCCGTGCAGGTGAATTGCACGTGGATTTGGTTCGCCTGTCCCTAAGTCGCACCACTTCCAAACGGCTCCCGGGGGCTCAGGGCACAGAGCAAAGATCATTAGACACCAAGCCCTTTAGGGAGAAGATTGCTGCTTTGAATCCAGCTCTGATGCACACTCAGCAAAACTGTTCGCAGCCAGATCCTCAGCTGGGTTAAGTTGAAAGGAGCTTCATTCCCGGAGACACTAGTTTGCAAGACCTAAAAATCTGTTCCTCTGTTTGGGGGAAAATAGATTAACTCAGGGGTGTACTCTCATGGACCCAGAGGGACAGCTCCCTCTGTGCCAAAATGAAGTTTATTTCCTACCTACGGGGACTTTTTACCATCTTGTACCATCTACACTTTTCCCAGAGCCTGGCGAAGGGACTTGGATCCTGAAAGCTTGCAGAAAAGGACAGTTTTCTTGTGATTTCCCAGTTGGGTCTAAGAAAAGGTATCATTTTGGAACAAAGAGTACTAGCTTTTTGTATGTCTGATTAACTCAGGGGTATTCAACCCCTGGCCCACAGAGCTTTTCACGGGGCCAGAAATTGGGCAGCGAGAGAGAAGTGGCAGCATTAATCGCCACTCCCGATGCCAACTTTCTAGACCTGTGGGCAGAGAGCAAGGCCCTGGGTGCTAGATGGGGTGTGCAAGGCTGTGGTGGCGCGAGGCAGAATTTGGGCCGACTGCGACCCAACGTGGGTGGTGTGAAGTGGGACCTGCGCGATAACCTCATGGGTTTCGCTCGGGGACCGGTCCCGTGCTACCCATCCCGCCCGTGGGGCCAAGAGCTGGAGCCCCTCTGGATTAGCCAAACAGCTGCTGGGGACAGAGGTTCCAGCTGCTGAAATTGCTGCCGCCATCAGAAAATGTGAGAGGGGAAAGGCTTGTCCAGGCCACAGAGCTTCGCCAGGTCTCCAAAACGCAGCTTGGGAGGAGCAGGGAGAACGACTTTGCCTTTTCTTCCTTTTTAAGCAAAACTTTTCCCCCCCGTCT
>NW_017728991.1:2647060-2649483 GCF_001723915.1 Gavialis gangeticus | reverse complement strand
AGGGGAAAGGCTTGTCCAGGCCACAGAGCTTCGCCAGGTCTCCAAAACGCAGCTTGGGAGGAGCAGGGAGAACGACTTTGCCTTTTCTTCCTTTTTAAGCAAAACTTTTACCCCCCGTCTCTGCTCCACTGACAAAGCGAGCCGGCCCCTGAGTGCATCCCAGCTCCTGGGTGCTATCCTGGGAAGCCCTGCCCTTTGGCGTCTTCCCGAGCTGCCGTTCAGCAAAGCCGAGGGAGGAAGAGGACTCGCTGGCTCGGTCCCATTCCTGTCAAGCAGGTTTGTGCTCCTGTCCCACATGGTTACTGTTCCCATGCAACCCCCCCGTAGGCATCTCGGGGCATGTCCGGAAACGATTACAATCAGCTACAATAACGTTAGAGCTGCTCCAGAGCCCGGGCAATGCTGAGAAACACACTGTTCCTACATTTTATGAATGAGTAAACCCTTATGCTTTCTATAAATGTCAAGATAAATTACCTGTGGGCATTCCCCTCTGCACAAACAACCAATTTACTGCTGCAGGTTTTTTAATGGAGATATCAGCCAACATTACTTTCCCCTCCCTGCGGGGAAATAGAGGGGGCTTTACTCTTTCTAGAGCTCCAAGGATCCTCCAGTCTTCCCCGTCCACACCTGCAAATTTGCCAGGATGCAAAGATCCTCGCCGCGCATTCCCATGGGGCGCGTGCCCTTTGCAAGGAGTGAATAGAAGAGATCTGCTGGAGTGACCCATTTTAGGATTAACACAAACCACAGAGGAAAGAACAAAAAGGACTTCTCTGTGGGAGAGCGCAGGGTGTGTGCATCACCTACGGCAGCTCCCAGCACAAAATGGCTGGTGCACAGTGCTCAGAAATGTGGAATAGCGCTGTACGGAAAGCAAAAGGCATTGCTGTCCCGAGCTCTGTGCACCAGGACAGCGGGGAAATTTCCTGCAGAATCCACCTCAGAAACCAGCTTGCCGTCTCTGGGATGGGAAACCCCAACCAGCACAAAATCAGAGTTAGGATTCAGATCCAGGGAAGTGTCAAGCTCTGACCTCGACCCCTAGCATTACTTCTTTATATGCATAGTATACCCAGACCCCTCTACCCCTAGCATTACTTCTCCCATAGCATGTGACCACGACCCCTAGCATTACTTCTTGATATGCATAATCTGCCCAGACCGTGAGATGCATCATCAGGGCTTACCCGACTTCTTGGGCCTCAGTTTACCCCTACTCACATCTTCTTCCATTGTGCCTGCACTTGAACCCATTTATGTGCTCCAAAACTGCAAAAAAAAGGGCCAGAGGCTGTAACTTCACTGCATAAACTTCTGGTGCATAATGGAAAAATCAATCGCCTGTTCCAGACTTTAACCAGCTTGAGACCTGGGCTCAGCTACCACTGATATGCTGCTGGCTGTGTGCAAGGCCCCGTCGGTGAGAAGGTAGTAATAATGTGATGAGAACTGCTGGATGGGAGCTGAATGCTACCATCCTTCCCTAGTGCCAGCTTGTGAGATTGGGAGAAGCACCAAATTCAGTAAAAGGGGAGCAGAGAGACTCAGGTGCCCCCAGAAAAAAGCCACGTTCCCTCAACACTGAGAAATACAGGGGTGTTTCAAGATGCATGCGGCCAAGTGGGGTACGGGAAGGCAAGCGAAGGCAGAAGCCAATTTGCAGAGCACGTCATTTCAGCATGAACGGCCTGAGGTTTGCATCATTGAGGCTATGCCTGCGAAGCATCATGCCTGATGGCTTCTGGTGGGGTTTTCCCCTTGCCCTTTGCTCCTGCACACACACACGTGCACGTGCACGCACCACTTCTTTGCCCGGAAAGAAGTTGGGGGAGATCCCATTATACCAGACCTTCTTCCAGACACCCCAGTAAAGGTCAAGGACTTTTGGTCAAAAATGAAAATCTTCTTCTCCTTTTCCAGAGCCAGGGCTGGAAAGTTCAACCAACACATTCAGACAAAGAGAGGGTGCTTCTATGACCTTTTACATCCCTGGATCCTCTGCTCTCACCAAGGCACAAAACCCAGTGTCTCATTTTGAGGATGTTTTCACCTCACCCGTCCCAATCCGATCCCTCCTCTGTAATTTGAGACTTATTTTCAGAAACATAGTTGGAACAGGGGCCGCTGCATTTAGTAAACATGATCCACGTTCCTTGGGCATTGATAAGACATGTCTAAAAATACATCCCAAGATAATGATCTCACAGATACACAGGTGTCGGCCTCCCTGTCACGGCTGAATGAGCCCTCAAGAACAAGGAAATGAGCAAAGCTCTGGTCTGCACCTATATTAATATGCTTTACTTTCATGAGTTGTAGCTGCAGGGGGTGGGAGAAAAGAAGGGAGGTGGTCCCACAGCATGCCAGAAGAAAGGGAGGTGGTCCCACAGCATGCAAGGAACAGGGAAGGAGTCCCA
>NW_017728991.1:2646155-2646604 GCF_001723915.1 Gavialis gangeticus | reverse complement strand
AGGGGTTCCACAGCATGCAAGAAGGAAGGGAGGGGGTCCCATAGTGTGCAAGAAGGAAGGGAGGTGGTCCCACAGCATGCAAAAAGGAAGGGAGGTGGTCACATTTTCATGCGAGAAGGGAAGGAGCTGGTCCCATAGCAATGGAGTAGGTTGTCATCACCTTTATACAAGTGTCCCTGTGTCTCTCAGCATCAGCTGGGCTGAGCAAGACAAGATATGGCAGAGAAGTCTGGATATCCTATAAGAAGTACTCTAGGTACGCCTTCTCTCCGATCGACATTGAAGCAAAGTTCAAATGCATTCCCTGTGTCAGTTCTTGGGTCACACGTGACCTCCCAGGCATCATCTACGATGCACTATGTGGGCTCCAGCCAGCTCGACCCTACTGCTCAAGCTCAAAGAGCATCTCCGTGAGCAGCAGTAATTGGGTCACTATTACACCCCGTCAG
>NW_017728991.1:2638498-2641155 GCF_001723915.1 Gavialis gangeticus | reverse complement strand
CATCTCCGTGAGCAGCAGTAATTGGGTCACTATTACACCCTGTCAGACCAGGGACCACACTGGAAGCAGGTACAACATTTCACCCAGGAGAGGGCAGCTGCACATGGACACGGTCCCAACGCCCAGGCAATGGCACAAGTCATCAGTGGCAGGGTGAGAAGCTCTGAACTCCACCTAGCCCTGGTGGGGACGCCTTGCCGCGGAGATGACGACACGCACTGCTTACTGTACACACACACGAGGAATGCAATAAGAAGGGCAGTGAAGCAAGCACCAGGCTTTTCGAGCTGCCAGGTGGCCCAGCTGTGCCCCACACAACTATGTGAGAGGAGAGCCAAGCCAATTTTCAGAGCACATCATTTCAACATGACCTGCCTATGGTGTGCAATCCTGAGGCTACACCTGCAAAGTGTCACGTTCAACAGCTCCTGGTGGGGCTTTTTTTTTCCCATGCCCCTTCCCCCAGCTAAGATCTTTTCAGACTCCACTGGCTTCCTTCAGGCTCTAACTTGTCGGGCAGGCTTGCTTTGGTACTGTAGCTTATCCAAACATCTTCATCTCTTTCATAAATTCAATCCCTTCTTATCAGCCATCAGGAGGAAATGCAGAAGCTTTAGTGACTGAAGTGCAGGGAAGAGGAGAGCTTTGATTAACCCACTTACTCCTCGGAGGTCATTTGCAGTTCAATCCTTGTGGATTCACATGTTCTCAATCACGTAGTTGGAAACCGGTCCGGAGGCGAGAGTTTTCTTAATATTATTAACAAGGGGCCGGAGTGGAAAGGTGGGAAGTTTTTCTGGGAATATTCATCAGGAGACTCAGTTCAGTCCCGCTGCGCGCAGGAGTCTTGCCTCCCACGGCTGTATCGCTACTTCTGCTTAAAGCCCCAGTTCCTGGACTCGTGGAACCATAGGAGTCTCTCGACTTTCATTTTTTCTCAAAACTGAAAGTTTCTGGGTCTTGCAGCTAGAGTTTTGCCCTGTGACCTGAATGCAATCTGTAGGAACAAAAGTATAAAAAAAACCCCCAAAAAACCTTAAACATATCATTTTTACCATTTGTACAATTTTCATGTCGGTTTCATTGTCTTATGGTGTGAGTGGTTGCATTTGTGCCCACATGTATTCAGGGGATCATCAACCTATGATAGCATCAATCCTTGCAAGCGGCACCGTTAAGCTTGAAGCCAGCATGGAATTGGTTCCCCCCATCAGAAACACAATTGAAGGGTAGCTCGTTAATTAGACGGCTCGTCCAACTAAGAGAACTGAAGCTGTGTCACACGGTCTGTGTCACTAGCCAACTGGGGGAGGTCCTGAAGTGCGAATATCAACTAGAAATAATTGTATGATGGATGCCTCCAGACAAATACTTACTGGAAAGACAGGACAGTCGATGAACCAAAAAAAACCCCAGCAATTTTTTTATTATTATTATTTTTTTTAACTGAGAATGCTTGAAAAAATAATCCAAGTCTTGGTTTGGAAGGATTTTTCAAATTGAATCAAAGGGACGGGATGATTCATACAATACCAAGGACTTTAGGCGGGTTTGGAAATGAGAACGATCAAACGATAATCCCGCTGTCCTCAAGACACCCTGGCAACATTATCAGCCATGCATCCCTCCGCGGAGCAACTCCTGCAGCTGAGAACTGTGCCACCTCGCATGTCCGTAGGCTGTCGGCGCCATCACTGGAGACAGATAATCAAATAAAACAAAGTTTTTTGCATCCCTGGAGCAGGCAGGAAATCGCGCGTCCGATTCAATTCCAACTGCTTAGTTCAACTGACTGAACTAAGATGCAGATCTGGAGACTTGGGAAGGAAAAAAAGCATTGCAGTATTCTTTTGGCAAGCCCCAGGACTTGATATGCATTGGCACGTGACCCTTTAATCCTTCAGCCTCTGGGGAAAAGGTACGAGGAACCAACTGGGCAGCATCTAGCTGATGTTCAAGGATGCATTCAACGTTGATCGCGTTGTAGATCCTCCGTGTTGCAAAGCTTCCAGTAATGCGGTTGCCCAGGAAATGCAGCCGGGCTGGATACAACCCAGAGCTTTTCCAGTGGGAGGGAGCTCAACTGATGGGATCCAGGCTCAGCGCTTGCTTCTAAAGACTTAAAAAGAAGACGTCCCTGATGACACGAAGCTTTGCTTAGCAGTGCAGATGCCAGTGCAGGCTGCAGGCAGCATCTTGCTCTTTATTTTGGGGGGAGAGAAGGTAGAAGGGATCATCTCACCTCTTTCTGTAACCATGTCATTGCTCAGCCATGCCAGCATTGTGGGCTTGCAAACACTGCACACGCACTGTGGGAGCATCTCACCTGCTATCCAGTCCTCACGCCTTCTTTGCATTACACCAGGATCATCTTTGCCTGTTGAAACCTCCCCTTTTTGGAAGCCAGTTGGTTGGGACTGGTTTCCCATCAACCTGCTCCCAGTTCTGGTTCTAGGCAAAGTTTCACGTTCCTCACCAAGCAAAGCCAAATGTGTTTTGCTAGAGACATCTCCTCTGTCAGCACAGCAGGGCTTGCCACTCGAGATCCCTGTTTTCTATCTGCGGCACTTAGCACCTCTTGCAGTAGCCTCCAAGAGCCTTGCAGTCTACAATGCAACACCCCTGAGATCCAGGGAAATGCAGTTATCCCCATTTTG
>NW_017728991.1:2635223-2638487 GCF_001723915.1 Gavialis gangeticus | reverse complement strand
ACCCCTGAGATCCAGGGAAATGCAGTTATCCCCATTTTGCAGATGGGAAGCAAGGAACAGAGAGAGGAAGAAAGTTTGCAGCAGAGTTGGGAACTGATACAGGGGTTTTCTGAGACCCAGCACCCTTCTGCCTGGATCACCCTTCCCAAACTCGAACCTCTGTAGTCCACTCTGATTCCCACGCACAATGGATTTTAATTAAGCCAGCCACAGCGTCAAGTTCAAGGAGATGCATGAATAAAAACTAGGCTTGCGTTTACCTGAAGAACTGGTCTGGTTACCAGCCGCTAAATGAATAAATCATATACTGGATTCTTGAGTCTTGTAGACCCAACATCAACCTCCCACCGATTTTTTTTAGGTGGGCAGGGGGTACCAGAAGGACCACGCCGTGCAAGGATGTAGCAGTTTAGGATAGGAAGTGAGGGATGTTGGGTACCTTGTTTAAACAGTCAGGGCAATGAAAAGTGAATAAAATGCAATTAAGTGAGCTGGTATTCAAGTGAGCTCCCACACGCTCAGACACCGCGCAACACAAATAGCAAGCACAAATGAGCGGGTCCCCAGATCCACGTCTCCATCTAAAATTTCTCACTAAGCAGCCAGATCTGTTATGCACATTTTTCCTTTGCATTTGTATCTTTGGAGTCGTAGCTTTAGGGACACTGGGTTTACATCACTGGCTGCTCAAAGGAGGAACAGTTTTCCGTACCGGTAGAAGCCTGTGCAAGGTGAGAAATCTCCCCGTGATACCAACAGCCGGCGCCATGCCCACAACACTAGCAGGGATTATAAACACCCCGGACTTGCCACTCTTATAGACAACAATTTCTGTCTTCATAGCCTTTGATTCTCTTGTCTAGTTACATTCCCAAAATTTTCCCTCAAGGAAGGATTAAAGTAACAAATATTCAGTCCGTTCATCACAGCTGCAAGTGACTCCGTGTCTACTGGTCCCATCTCAAGCCCGGTTGAAAGAGTGCTATTGACTTCAACAGAGGTGGACAAAGCCAGCAATGAAGACCTGATGAATCTCTTGCCTTGGTTTTGAATTTAAGGTCCTTTTTTTTCTTAGGTCTGCAAGACAACTGGGGTAACCTGACTGGTTTCCTGAAGCTCTGAGCTGGGAGAATGAGAACGTGAAAGCAGGGTTTTTGGTTGAAGAAAGGCGATTGTGCCCAAAAGCGTGCTAAGAACTTTTTTTCCGACTACTCGGTTGGTCTAATAAAAAATATCACATTTTCAACATGAAAGCAGAGCCCCGGAAATTATCTGTGCCTGTGGTCAGAAGGAGTCTTAATGCTATCAGGTTTTAAAGTCAACTTCTGCTTCTCTAACTTCTCCCATTAGTCCTATGAGCCAGCTCTAATACCAGCAGCTCTCCTAAAAAGCTCTCCTCCTCCTTCTGGATCCTGGGTTATTCTTGGAAATAAGAAAAGGGGAGCATGAGCTGGAGAGGCAAGAGTCAGAGGCGTGACAGTAACAGCTGAAGAAGGGTCCTTCTGCGCCGTTGCCTCCCTGCGGACACCCCGGTAGGACGGGTAAACGGCACCACAAGCCACCTTGTCCCCCAAGGAACTAATCAGACACATTCACTAAAGGAGATTTTTTTCAGAAAAACCCAGGTGGATGGTTCCTAGGATTGCCTGATGTCAATGGGAGTGCCCATGTAGCTTGGGGAACGGCCAAGCTCACCGTGGCTCTCGCCTGGGAGTCGCTGCAGCTGTTGCACACAGAAATAAACAGGACGAGTTACCAGGAGACGGAGCCTTTCACCACCGAGGCTCCACCTTGGTTCACGGACTGGTGGCAATGAAGGAGGAAGGAACGGGCGAAATGAAAATACCAAAACAGATCTGAAAGCACTTTTGCTGCCACCCACTTCCCTGCTCAGAGACAGAACGGCACCGCATTTGTTTCTCCATGGTGGCCGACAACTTGGGTCAACAGGGGCTTGGACACCTGTGCCTCCCTTTCCATTCAGAAATAAGTGCCCCTTTGCACCATACACAGCTCCAGGTAACAGATGACTCCTCCGAGTACCGTGGCAATAGGTGCATAGAAACACCCCGGTCCCATCTAACCTCCAGCATCACCCAGGCCAGAAATCCCCACTCAAAGAGTTTCCCAACAGCATTTCTGGGTGAGCCGCCGCGTCTCTTGGAGGAATAAATCAACCAGTGGCTTCAGGGAGAAGCCACCTTGTCGCTGGCTGAGGGAGGAAGGGTGTTTTGAGGAAAGGGGGTAGAAAAGAAATCTCTCTTAGCTGCAAGGAGGGATTAGACCCAGCTCTGCTTACTTGCAGGGCTGCTGCCTGCATTTTGCAATTAAAACACCCTCTCACCCAGATGCACACCGGTGCATTTTAATCGTTTTCTTTGGATATCCCACAGCTAACAAAAAAAAATGTGCATCACCCCGAGTATAAGGAGGGGACAGCCCACGTGCCCTGGCAAGAGAGTCCTGCCACTGCTGTGCGGTCTCAAATGCCTTGCTCCGGCCTCCTCTCCCATCACTCCTTACGCTCGCTGTCCCGTAAGTGATCTAGCCTGGCCTCCCCATCTCTGAGGCCTTTTCAGTTAGGCAACACATCACCTCGTAGTCCAGGAAAATTGGGGAAAGGCCCCAGGTCCTGGAAATGCTCTGTTTTTCTTAAAAAGGAGGAGGGAAAAAAGCCTCTCATTCTTGAGGAATGATTAATTATCTGCCTTAGCAGTGTGTAAAATACCTCGCTAGGGCTGGAGGCCGGGCTGAGTTATTGAGTGAGAGCTCTCTGAAAGCTCCCCCCTCCTTGAGATTACATAGCGAGCTCTGCACGCCGAAAATTAAAGGGCATGTGAAAAAGGTAAGAGACACAACATGCCTTTTGTAAGAAAGAGGGTCTGGGACTTGCACAGGAATGAGGGGCTGGTTTCTTCAAATAAAAGTGTTTGCAACAATGCACAATTAAAGCAGGAAGTCTCTGCTTCGCGGGGCTCTCAGCGAGACTAAGGAAAGCTTGTTTCCTGGTAGGGATCCATCCAATGCAGAGACATGTTAAAGACATTTCCATCTGATGAGTAAATATATACCCACAAAGTGCCAGCACTAAGCGCTCTTCATCCTAAACCACTTTTCAGTGGTGATGGCGTGGGAGGGAGAGGTGAAATTATCCATTGTTTCCCAGGTGAGAAAACGGAGACGTCTGCCCAAAAGCTCGCAAAGAAGAATTTTTCCGACTACTTGAGTTGGTCTAATAAAAGATATCGGATTTACCCAAAGACC
>NW_017728991.1:2626819-2635212 GCF_001723915.1 Gavialis gangeticus | reverse complement strand
GTTGGTCTAATAAAAGATATCGGATTTACCCAAAGACCCGTGTCTGCCTATGTCGTATGACCAGCATGGCTACAACCAGCACCCCAGATTTGACCACTGCATCCTGATGACTCAAAACCTGATGCTTCTGAAGAGGCCAAAGCTCCCAGCCCCCTTCCCTTTATAAATACTGCACCAGGCTACATTAGTGATTCCTTACTTAGGAAACTACGACACCTAAGATGACTCCAGTTTATAACTCAGCGCTGGTGATCATTGCACATGTTACTGTTGGGCCTGGTTACATCACTATATCCAGGATACCCCACGGCCGAATTCAGGCCTCTGGCTGCCCCTAAATGCTTCCCTCTCTAAGTGAAGGCGCCTGGCTCGTGATTCCCAAGCTAGTTTCTATTATGCACAAAGCTGAAGCTAAAAAAGTTAGGAAGTCTCAGTGCAGAGAAGCAGATCTCTGTTGAGCATCGCCTTGGCTGCAATATAGCAGTGCAAAAATATCCCACACCACATCCTCCCAGCATCTTCTCCTCTCCGGTGATAGATGTGGCTGTGGTACCCAGCAAAGAAAAGAGTCCCCCTGTGCAAGAGGCTGGTGTGAGACTTGGTTCCTGAAACAAGGAGCTGCCAGCTTTAGGTGTTTATGTGTTTAAGAAAGCCCCAGTTTCTGGAGTCACGTGAAGATGTGAACACGTCAGCTTTCTTTTCAGGCAGAAAAGCTTCTACCCCCTCCCAGTAGCGGAGGAAAGCCTGAAAACATGAAACAAGCCTAGCCTCATGGCTTAAAGGCCAATAATTCAATACCAAGCACCTTCATTATGGGTTTTGTTGTTGCTACTGTTGTTTTTCATCTCACAGCTATTAGCTAAGTGTCCTGGGACCTGACTCAGGATGGTTGCCCCCTTGGAGATGACATGCCAGTATTAGCCAGAAGCAACCTGGATTCGAGCGAGTGATCAAGGAAACACTGCACAAGACTCACATCTGAGCACTAAAGCTAGCTTGTCTCTGCACGGATATTGTTACAGCGGAAAGTCACAACTTGCCAATAGAGAGCTGGGAAAGGAAAGCCAGGAGAAGAGGGCAGGGCACCGTAGAGAAACCTCAATGACGGAGGATGAAAAGACTCCAGAGGGTTGTTTCTTTTCTTTTCTTTTTTTTTAATGAACAGCTGGGGAGATGCCAACAGGTGTGGAGAGGCACTCGGTTTGGGCAAAGATGTCAACACCACAAGGGTGGGTAAAGCTAATAGCAACTGCCAGGCAATTAGCAGACCCATTCTACCCTGAGGTCCACTGGCTGGGCTCCCTCCAAAATTACCGCTTCCCAAATGGCAGATACTTTTGACTGCAGCCAAAAGACACAGCTTCCTGCCTCGGGTGCTTGCATGCGTGCCCTACACACTGCCAGAGGTGAGACACTCGCACAGCTGCTGCGTGACCTCAGAAGAAAGTCCAGCTTTGCTTTGCACTTGCAATGAAGATGCAAACCAGTCTAGGAGATTTGCACAGGGCTGGACTCAAATACCATGCCCCTTCTTACTGCGGCTTTCTCAGTGGACCCCCCGGAGCTGCGAGATGTGTCGAGAAGACAAGGAAGCGCCTGCTCCTCGAAGGAGAGTTGTTTCGCCCCACCAGAGTCAACTTGCTGGGACAAGCTTCTTTGGTGTGTTGCTAAGGAAAAGTCCACCTTTATTCCTGAAAACCCCGTCTTAGATAATCAGCTCGCCCCCCAGCATGGAGACGGGCTGCTGTCGCTAGACCCAGCACGCCACTGACCCACGCACAGCTCAGAGGTAGCGCGGGCCAAGATGAAAGGCAGCCAAGTGGAGAGAGAGAGCGGCTTGAGCCTGGTGAGCACGATGCAGACGGACGTTGTGATGGGAGTTTCTGCGGAAGGGGAAAACACCCTCAAATGAGGGATGCGACGTCAAACAGGCGTTGGTAGCAGAATATGTCGGTGGCCAAGCAAACGCTGCACATCAAAGGCTGGGGAGACCCGCGGAGGGAAGCCGCTGGGCTCCAAAGCTGTCAGTGCAACATCTTGCACCAGATCCCTCACCAGGATTTATAGCCTCCTCCTACACGCCTGCCCTTATCCCACTGCCTCTTGCCAGCCCTTACTTTGCAGAATCTGGGCTAGGCCTGGCCGCCCCTCCGCCCCCAGGAGGGTGTGTTCGCTCCCACGGTGTTGCCAAAGCCTCAGACGGGGTGGGCAGTGACACGTCCGCCTGGCGTCCAGCTGTTCCAGGCCTCCTTTTACCCACAGATGACAGAGAGCAACAGCAACCGGGTGGCTGAGCAGCAGGAGGTGTGGGAAGACTGGACAAGGGATCTAGTCCTAGTCCAGAATATATTAGCCCCTGCAATACTACAGCAAGATGCTTGTGCTTCTGATGGGGTTGGATGCCCCGTGCAGAGACCAGTGGGTTCAGGGAGGCTTCACATGAGTCTCTGCAGCTCTCTCTCTTTCTCCCACTTTTTGTATACTGGTAGCAAGGAGCGAGACTGAGCACATGCACATCCCATGTGTTACCAGGGTCTCAGCCTGCGGGCAGGCGCTCTATTAGATGTCTCCGGTGGAGCTCCACGTGGGAAACAACGCTCACTAGCTGCAGCTTCTCCACATCCCTTCCTCTGCCCAAAATATCTGCAATGTCAGCCTTGAAATAAATGCAACCCACAAAGTAAAGATAACCGTCCATGCAGGGAAGGAAAAGGGAAGCTTCTTATCAGCCTCGACCTGATTTAGCTCTCTAGGCTACAGAGCTGAGTGGCTGTGTATTGCCTGGGAAGTCAGACCAATTATTATATCCACGGCAGTAGCACCTGGAAGATGCTGTCTGTCCCAAATGTCTCGAGACAGGTCTGAAATCAGGGGTGTGCTGGAGAACATAGAAACGCAGACATTTTGTTGTGAATTTGCAAAAATGGGCCCAGACTGGCCAAAGCCCTTACTCCCAGGGTGCAAAACGGCATCCTACACTGTCTGCTGAGAGGACACACCTTACTTTAATGCATAAGAAAGACTTTTAAAGCATCCAGAAATAGACACGCGGTTGCAGCGCATGAAAGGGCAAAAAACGTGGTGTGTACATATGCCCACCATGCCACTGTCTGGTGCTGTGTGAACGTGGCTTCCATTTCGGGCAGTAACCACAAGCTACCTCCTGGACCAGAAGCACCTGGACCAGGTTCATGTGTTCCTGGTCGTTAGCAGAGTTAATTAGCCCACTGTTTCCAGGCTCGGACGCCTTTCCTCAAAGGAAGCTGGTTGCTTTATGCATTTTGCTAGGCCCCATGACATGGGGGCATGGGGTGAGAGATCAACCTTTGTTGCAGAGATGAGTCCCCCACGCCGATGCCGCATGCCTCTGCATGACTGTGTTCATGTCATCCTTTGGTTAGGTCGGTTGGTTAGGAGTTCCCTGAACTAAGGTCCTGTTTGACTTTCTAGTCCCCTTTGCCCGGCAAAACCAAATAAAAGCCACAGGAAGTCTGCTACGTTCCGGGACAAAGAGCCCTGCTGAGCATATTTGCAGAGAACAATTTGTTACTAAAGATGGACCTGAGCTGAGGTATTTGGATCCAGAAGCCCAGGGCTTGGTTCAGCCCCCCTCCAGAAACAGGTCCCAAAGCACATATTTCAAAAGCCAGTGCCACCTCCTTTCCTCAGGTTTCACTGGGGCTGGGGCCCTGGGTTTTGCCGCAGGACCTGTGTCTGGTGACAGCCTTTCTGACTACAGGCTTTTCCGTCCAGGTAGCTCATCTAGCTTGCTGTACAACATGCCTGTCTGACAAGCCATTTGTTCACCCATGGGTTTTCCCATCTCCCTGTGGGAGCTCAGTTCAAAAAACATAGGGACCCAAAGCACAGTCCATTGCACTGAGCATCTGAACCCCGGATGCTCACGCACAGCTAGAGGCCGAGGACTGCCAAGCTCAGCAGAAAGCTGAGGAATTAGTTCCCTTCATTTCACCTCCCTGCAAGCTGCCACCCGTGCCTGGCCAGGCTGCGACACAGCTCTCAAGATCCTTCCCAGCTGGAGGACGCTGTGATAGCCAGCGCCTGGCTCTCCCCTAAGCCTATCATGTGCAACAGGCATTAAAGCCAGCAGCATCCACCGCTGCAACCCCCCCTCCACTTTGCAAATCAGATTAAAACCCTGGAGTGGCTGGGGCCATGCAGGTTGTGGCATTGCAATTAAATCAGATTTATACTTTTTCTCCCCTGCCTCGCCATTCCCCAAAGAAATTCTAATGTCTGCAGAGGTTGGCAGGAAGGGTGGGGGGTCCCTTAGCTTTCTGCCCATCTAGTCAAGGGGCACAAACCAAGGGAAATCATCATTTTATTCACAGCTTACAAAAAACAAGCCCCGCACAGAAGGTGAAATCTCAGACCATTTCCAGAATCCTCATTTGGATTTCACCTCTAATGACACACACGCACGTGATTATACTTGTAGGGCTACATGACTGAGCGTGGACGTTCATGTTGGGTTATAAACTGCCAGAACTGCAAGCTGATTGCACGTATGCTTTCATAATCAGGTATTTTGGGGTAAGGGTGCAGAAAAACACCTAAAGGAATAAGAATTATTTTGCAAATAGATACAGAGAAAAAGAGCAGCGGGGTTGTGGGGTCACTTTCTTAGATCTACTAATATCCTCTTGGATCTCCCAGTTGATAATAGCATCCCCCTGAAACTTTGTCTGGCTTGTGGCTTTGGTGGTTGATGAGACACGAAGCCTTTCAAACACCATGTCTTACTTGCATCCAGCTGAAATGATCTGAGGCCCAGATTCATTACACTTTCTTGACAGTGAGCTGGATGGGTTGTAACCTGCAGGACAGGAATCACAACCCCAGCTAGAGTTAATCTACTTTTCAGGTGTGCTGGTATAACTATATCATAGGTTAGAGAGATCCTGGGAATCTCTAAGAGCAGGAGTACTGATTATAGTGGCCAATTAAGGTTTTTGCTTTGCTTTTTCTGTTTGCTTTTTTTTAACTGTACAGCTTGAAACAGCTCCCTGTACAAGGCACAAGGTTTTTCCTGGTATACATGCATCTCTGTGAAGGTATCTGCTAGCATAAAGCAACAATAATTGTGGAGAAGTAATTTTTTTGTCACACCCCAACCAATGCTAGTATTCTGGCAAAGCTCAAATATGTCCCGTCCTCCAGGAATTAAATGCAAGTCTATTAAATAACCTTTGGACATAGCCCCTCACTGTCTTCTGCTCAAGAGCAGCTCAAACCTTCACTCTTCAGGATGCTCTGAACCTTTTTATTGTTTTATTAAGGTCAGGGTGAAGAGAGCTGTTGTGTGACCTTTGGTGCTGCCAGGGGCACTGATAGGGGATTGCAAAGCAGAACTCGTTTTAGTTGGATATTCATTTTGTCGTACTTTTAAGGCCAGCTGTACTCATTTCATTGTGCTTTTAAGTATCCTGGTCACCTACAGCACATGGATCAGATGCTCTTTGGTGGCATTTGGACAAGTCCAAATATTCCACATAAACAGGGCATCGTCACTACAATTGCAACACATCCCAACACATGGAGAGTGGCGGAAGCTGTCAGCTGGAAAATGATACCGGCTGCATTTCCCCGCCGGCAATGTGCACACACCCTGCTAGGCACGGGAAGTCAACCTCCAAGGTACAGCATGCACAACAAGCAGCTTACTTTTCCCAGCAGGATAGCCTGCAAGAGCTCGTTGCACAATGATGGTGCCAGAATGGAGACCCCTGACCTTTTACTTTCAAGGCAGGTAATCATCCACCAGCACTTCAAACCCCAAATGGGAGGACCTCACAAAGCCCCGAAAGTCTGGCCCAGCTTGCTGTGGTATGCAGAGGGCTGGCAGGCTGCTTCATGGAGGAGATGGCTCGCATTGCTTTGATGAGGAGATAGGCAGACAAGTTTTTTTGCATAAATGCAATCTCTTTTATGAGACCCACTAAAATAGTTGGAAAAATTCTTCTTTGCAAGCTTCGGGTGCAAACACCCTTCTTCAGGCAGAGAGGAAGCATCTGCAGTTGCTGTGCGCTCTTTGATGAGGACAGGAAGGGAAAGCAGTGCCCAAAAGGACCACGGGAAACTCATCACCTCCTACAAAGCCTGGCAATAAATAAATAAGACAGGCTTAAGCTGAAGAGAGATGAAACTGCAAATTTAACAGGCAAATACATGCAAGGACTTTTTTCTTTTTTTTTTTTTTTTTTTAAGGCCCTGGCTTGCTCGGTGAGCACCCTGTGCTCTCAGCATTTGGCACTCCTTGCCTTTCAGACAGGGCTGCTTCTCAGCCGCAGTCGCAGCACCTCCTCCAGGGAAGGCTGTTTGCAGGGAGAGCCTGCTCCAGGCTGCAGTTAAGAAGCAAGGAGGAAGGAGGGGAGAAGAGTTATCTCTTTAATAAACTAAAACACTAATCAGCAGGCCACACACGCCTCAGCTGTTCCTCCTCCCACAGCTAGATCCACCTCTCCAAACTCCATCCACCACTGGGCATCTCCTTCCCATCCCAGAAACATTTTTTTCTCTCCCAAGGCACAGGGCAACGGAGGAAAGGGCTCCACGCAAAATACCTCCTTTCTTCATGCCCCCTTTACATATGCATATGGCCCATTTTCCTTCCAAGACACAATTTTCCAGAACCCCATGAAAGGCGCAGAGAGAAAACCAGAAGGAACGAGACTGCAAGGCAAAGGAGAAGAAGCAAGAAAATTATTGTAGTGCAAACACAACGTGAGCAAGCCGGCCAAGTTATGGGGGAGCATGGCCATACCAGAAGAGAGGCTGCAGATATAGGTGGACCTGGATAGGCTTGGAGAGCTGGGCAGACCCAGATGAAGTTCAGCGCTCAGAAGTGTAAGGTGCTCCATCTGGGTGCAAACAACCCCCGGCATACCTACAGGTGCGGTGGCAACAATTTGACTTGCACCCTGGCCCAAAGGGACCTAGGGGTAATGATCAACCATCGCATGAGCACGAGCTGGCAGGGCGATGCGGTGGCGCTCTGGCATGCATCAACCTTTGCATCTCATGCAAAACTAAGGCAGCGATACTCCCACTGTCCTCCGCGCTGGTGAGACCACAGCAGGAGTACTGCGTCCAGGTCTGGGCGCCGCGTTTCAGCAAAGACGTCAGCCTACGGAAGAGCAGGCTGAGAGGGGACTTGGTAGCGGCCTGCCGCTACATCAGAAGTGCATCAAGGGCTCAGTGAACAGCTGTTCACTAGTGCACCCCTGGGGAAGACCAGGAGCAATGGGTACAAACGCCTGCAAAGCCGCTTCAGGCTTCATACCAGGAAAAACACCTTCGCAGTCAGGGTGTCCAGACTGTGGAATAAACCCCCTTCAGGGGTGGTGCAGTCACCTACCCTGGAAATCTTCTAAAGGAGACTGGACAGCCACCTCGCTGCGGCCACTTGA
Source organism: Gavialis gangeticus (assembly GCF_001723915.1). NCBI lineage: Eukaryota > Metazoa > Chordata > Crocodylia > Gavialidae > Gavialis > Gavialis gangeticus. Next base: position 2,627,782 of record NW_017728991.1, on the reverse strand, counting down.
CCCCAGGTGTCTTTTCCTGCCTAGTGCAGGGGGCTGGACCCGATGATGCACAAGATCCCTTCCAGCCCTGGACAATCTCTGAATCTATGTCCACCCCTGGGTTGTAGGAATGACGAGCTGATTAAATCCCAAGAAGCACAAGTGAGGTGCTATTCCTTTGGTAGCCAGGACACAACAAGTTTAACCACATCTGCCACTGGAAATCATTATGTGGGAGAAAGAAGAGCTGGATAGGCCACAGCTCTTCCCCTCCACTCTATTCCTTGAAGGCCAATATGGAAAAGTCTTCTATGAGCTGATATGTCAAACAGCTGAGGTCCTGTAGAAAGGATCCCAAGCATTAAGAGAATTCAAGAGAGAATTGAGGCTGGGGTTTTTCACAAGAGCCTCAAAAATTTAATTTAAAATTTAATTGCAAGTGAATTTAATGAGATAGAGATGCTCCCTCTGTCAAACATCCCAGCCTAGAGTCTTTCTAGACCCTGTTTTGAGGCATCCCCGTAGGAATAGACTTCTTGTTCAATTCCTGGACGCTGGCTTAATACTTCTGCATTGCATCTCTCTATAGTCAAGGCTTGATACTTCTGCATTGCATCTCTCTATATTCTGCATTGCATCTCTCTATATTAAAGGCCTGATACTTCTGCATCGCATCTCTCCATATTAAAGGCTTGATACTTCTGCATCGCATCTCTCTATAGTCAAGGCTTAATACTTCTGCATTGCATCTCTCTATATTCTGCATTGCATCTCTCTATATTAAAGGCCTGATACTTCTGCATCGCATCTCTCCATATTAAAGGCTTGATACTTCTGCATCGCATCTCTCTATAGTCAAGGCTTAATACTTCTGCATTGCATCTCTCTATATTCTGCATTGCATCTCTCTATATTAAAGGCCTGATACTTCTGCATCGCATCTCTCCATATTAAAGGCTTGATACTTCTGCATCGCATCTCTCT
>NW_017728991.1:2621421-2621819 GCF_001723915.1 Gavialis gangeticus | reverse complement strand
TTCTGCATCGCATCTCTCCATGTTAAAGGCTTAATACTTCTGCATTGCATCTCTCTATAGTCAAGGCTTGATACTTCTGCATTGCATCTCTCTATATCCCACAGGGCTAGTTCATAAAGAATACCTGGGTATCTAAGATGACATCCAGAAATAATATGAATCTTGTTTCACTAAGAGCTATTTGTATTGAGGACGCACCTTGGAGCCCCACACGGCCTAAGACCCCACTGTGTTAAGTGCCTAACAAACAAGACAGTGAGATGGGCCACTGCCCAGAAAGGCAAATCCCTTCATCAAATGCTGCAGCATCAGCAAGGGCCCAGACCCACAGCCCTGGAGCCCCATAGGACAACTGGCACCCACCTGTGCCCCACTCATGCTATACGGGGAAGGACACG
>NW_017728991.1:2604813-2616421 GCF_001723915.1 Gavialis gangeticus | reverse complement strand
TTCTGCATCGCATCTCTCCATGTTAAAGGCTTAATACTTCTGCATTGCATCTCTCTATAGTCAAGGCTTGATACTTCTGCATTGCATCTCTCTATATCCCACAGGGCTAGTTCATAAAGAATACCTGGGTATCTAAGATGACATCCAGAAATAATATGAATCTTGTTTCACTAAGAGCTACTTGTATTGAGGACGCACCTTGGAGCCCCACACGGCCTAAGACCCCACTGTGTTAAGTGCCTAACAAACAAGACAGTGAGATGGGCCACTGCCCAGAAAGGCAAATCCCTTCATCAAATGCTGCAGCATCAGCAAGGGCCCAGACCCACAGCCCTGGAGCCCCATAGGACAACTGGCACCCACCTGTGCCCCACTCATGCTATACGGGGAAGGACACGGCCACGGGTCTCACTGCCGCAGCTCAGCACTCGCCATTTCATCCACCTTGGCTTCCCAGGATCTCCCCCTCCACGCAGTTTCCATCTCTTATTGCTCCCCACAGTGCAGACAATAATACCGCGTTTTATATGGAAAACACTAAAATGGGGTAACACCTTTTAAAAAGATATTTCCACTTCGCTGCCTGCAACCAGGCTTTGGCCCTTCCCCCGCTCCCTCCTGCTTGCTACCAGACTTCTCCTCTGAGCCTCTAAGCCTGTTTAATTGAAAAAACGTGATTTAGGCTAATTGACAGCAGATGAGTTACGCTGCAAGAAAGCAAGGGAACATTTGCTCAACATGATTTACGGCCGCAAAGCATGACCTTCGCTGCTCCGACATCTCGCTCGCAGCCCCGCTGCCAAAAGAGCTCGGCCAGGGTTAAAAAAAAAAAAAAGAGAAAGAAAAAGAAAAAGTAATTAGCGTTTAATTTTTCAACAATTTTTTTTTACCTCCTTTTTAATTTGCTCAACATAAAACTGTCCTTGAATTTTTACAGCCTCCAAAGCTGGATCCCGGTCTGGTCCTCCTTGCTGGTTTTAATTAGGGTGAGACATGTCTGGCACATTAAATTAGACGAGGGAAAACGAAGCCTAAATTTCAGAAATGTTTTGCTGTTAGAAGCACACGTCTAATGTTGGGCAGCCGGCGCAGCGCGAAGAAACCCCCATGCTCCAGTGCAAAGGGGCAAGGCATCGGCTCTCCAACCTGCCCTCATTGGAGCCAGAGGGTTTGGCTTCTGCTAACCGAAACGGGCCCCAAACACGGCACGGGGATGGAGCCGAGATTTTTCCAGGGGAAGGGAATTTGCTTCTTTCAGGGCAAATGGGGAAGAACAAGCAACAGCCTTCAAACCCTTCCTTCCCGACCCGCTTGTCAGCTCATCAGCATTTTGGAGCTTGCTGTTGCGTCCTGCGGGGCCCTGGCCTCCACTCCCAGCCGGGAGGCACAGGGCAGCATGCACGCGACCGCCAAAACGCGCTCCCGAAGCCAAGCAAAATCCTGCGGCAACAAGCCGGGGGCTGTCCTGCAGCCGCGTGGGTCGGCAGAGGTATTTTCCAAATTGCAAGGTCAGCGCTGAAATCTGTAGGCACCAAGGAGAGAAGGGAAGGGAAAGGGAGACATCCGCCTTAACGCACAGCGTCGCGGGCATCATCCAGCTTCCAAGTGCTGCGGGATCCAGCGGTGCACAAGGGACCGATGGCGGGTGCAATAGGAGCAAAATCACTATTTCCCGCAATCTGCAGCAAGCAGCCAAACTCCAGCCGGAGGTCAGCTGGGGAGATGCCAGCTCGTGGGGGCGCAGTTAATGGCTCCAGAGAGGAGGCTACATCTGTATCGTGAACCACCGGGATCTTTTCTTCCCTGGCTGGGACCAGAAGCCCAGGGAAGTCGGTCAGAAAACTCCCCTTGACATCAGGGCGCTTTGGACTGTGTTGCACCCCTTTATCGGGCATGTGGCAGAAGGCCTTCGAAGAGGCGTAACTCAGCCTCTCTGCTAGAAAGCTATTGTGGTTTATGACTGTTCAGCTGGGACTGATCTAGTCGGGTCCCATGGGGAGGAAAGGCGGCGGGGGCCTAGCAGCTCTGCTCTCCTCCATTGCAGGAACACCCCAGCCGCTCACAGACATCGCAGCTGCTAGCATCTGGGCTGTACAGGGGCCTGGGACGGCTGGGCATCGCCTCCCAGCAATCAGCCCCCGACCCCACGGCATCGCTGCAGCGCTCCTCCAGGCGCCTGGCGCCGCGGCGCAGGGTAGCTCAGGGGATGGAGGGCGTCCAATTCGGCTCCGCGCACATGGTAGTTAGTGCTCTAAAACCCGGTAGTTATTACAATTAAAAACATTACGGGGGAGCGTCTCCCTAGGAAGGCACATTAGGATTAAAATAAATTAGGGCCGTCGCCGTGGCAACGGAGCAGCCGGCTTATGCTCTGTGATTATTTTCAAGGGTGATGGGGAGAGCGCGTTTTTTTGCAAGCGCCGGTGAATGGGACTGCGAAAAGAGGGGGGAATTCGGCATCTTTCCCCTCCAGCCTGTTAACCCTTCCGGGAGAGCTGGGTTGGGTGGTTCCAGCCAAGGGCAGGAGATCGGAAAAGACTCCTTCAAAATCCTCTTTCTAGCTCTGTGCCCTCATTAGCGACCATCAGTAAGGGCCCATGCAGCCTCCCAGGACCATGGGCCTGTACAGGTGCCCACGCGGGTGAACTAAAACACATCAGCTGGAGGCCGAAATGCGGATGATCTGCTGTCAGACAGGAGCGGCCAAAACCAATTCTTGATCCCTCCCCAAGGATCTGTGCATCCCGCAAGTGCCGTGGCCCAGGGATCCAGGAGTTGGATTCCCATTCAAGCCATGACCCAGTCCTGGATCCCTGAGCTGCGGCACTTGTGCTGCAAATAGTTTGAGATTTCTATGGGACCGATGGCGGGTGCAATAGGAGCCCACCTGGACGTCCGCACGAGAACCTGCCGAGACAAAACCCAGCAGGTTGGTACTTTAATAAATGCCTTTCCTAGGCAGACTGTCCCAAACTGGCTGCAGTCTGGGCAACATGGACCCGCACAGCTAAGCTGGGCAATTTTGCATGGCAATGAGATGTAACACGCCAAATCCGATCGTTTAAGGCGGCAAAGGGTCTGGGGGTCAGGTTAGCCAACCCACAGGCTCCAGAAGGACCCCTGAATGTTTCTGGGTAGGGGAGGTCCAGCCCTACTCTGCGAGGGGTCTGTTCTGTGCCCCCCGGTCCTTGTGTTGGGGTTACTGGCACCCCCTGCGCCCAGTTTCATTGACTAAAGACATCGTGTGGCTGCAAAGCCATGGTGTAGGGCAGAAAAGCCCCAGCTCTCAAAGACAACTTACCCACCTACCAGCAACGGGGTACCCAGATAACGTTTGCCATTTCCACTACCCTTGGGTTTTTTGTTTTTATTTATTTTATTTTTTGCAGTCTTAATGCATTTAAATCAGTTGCCACTTCGAGGAAGGGAAGAAAAGGTGCAGGAAAAGAGGAATGGAAGACGGGGGAAAGGGACAGCGGAGGTATCAAGGTGATAGGCACGTTAGCAAAATCCCTGGAGAGAGGAAGGAGATGCGTTGCTCCTTCCTCTAGATTTGCCCTACGTGGATTAAGGACCCTTGGGATGCCTGGAAAGTTTTTCCCCATGGGAAAACAAAGAATTAGACCCTTAATAAAACAGGCACCTGCCCTGGCTTGGCTTTGCCAGTTTGCCTGACATGCAAAAAAACAGTAATTAGCCATTTCGTTCCTAGGTTCAATCATCTCAGCACCCTCCTGCATGTTTGACAGCTCAGGCTGATGCAGCGCTCCCTTTTCGGCATAGTCCTCTAACTATTCAAACCCCCAACAAGTTCAGACACCTCAGCGTGCCAAGGCCCAGTGTTACAGTGCCATGTGTGGGCAAGACCCCAAAGAAATATATATATTTCTATAGAGCAAAGCTAGCTCAGAGACTCAGCCAGGCCAGCTCAGAGAAGCTTTGCAGGATTACTGCAACTTGCCAAACTTCCAGGGGTTCAAGGAGCTGCATTGAAGGCTGCCAGGCAATTGCTCAGAGGCATTTATTAGCTGTTTCCCAGGGCATGGGGAAGCACCCAAACGGTGCTTTTGCATCCGCAATTGCATCCTCCCCCGGAGGGCTTGTTGCCGCAAATACAGATTATGGGACTCCTTTGCAAATCACAACTATTATCATATGCCTGCAATGAGATAAAAGCACATTCAAACCATTGGTGCCTATAAGCCTCTTGGCATCTCCCCTTCAATACACATCTGTTTTTAACCCAAAAAGGACTTGCTTCCTTGTGAGGCTGAGGAAGCAGGGTGAAAGGATTGTCCAGCACAGTGGCACTTTGATCTTTTTAGACTTGAAGTGCCCCACAAGCGATACAAGGCACCCCTCAGAAAATGTCAGCTCTTAGTTTTCACTTTCTTTTAATTACAGAAAAATAACAGAGCAACTCTTCTGTTGCCAGTAACTTGGGTCAGAGTGTTTTCACCAGCATGGATCCCTATTTGAAATCTCTGGGTGAATCATATTTGCACGCCTAACAGTGCTAACCTTGTTTGGCACCCTGGAAAGGATCTCAAAAAGCACCCCAGGGTACCACAACCCCCTGGTTGAGAATCACCGATCTGACTTGAGGGTTTCTCAACTTGAGACTAATAACCCTTGCCTTCCCAAACTGCGGACTAGGAAAGGGGTCTCAGGTGCAGCCCAGGCACACAGGTGAGAAACCCAGGAGCAGGAGGCTCGCATGGAAACGATGAAGAAACACTGCTGGAGGCAGAGTTTGGTGAAGTTCCCATTGCACTGCATTGAAAAAGGAAGGGGTTTTAAGGTCAAACCCAGCTTGAATCCACACCAGTTCTGCTTGTTTTGCACCAGCTTCCCTTGTCTTTTCAGTGGGGAAACCCTGCCAAGCAACTGCACTCTCTGTTTGCAGTCAGCCTGATGGAAATGCTCCAGCAATAAAAAGCAAGAGAAAGCATAATGTTAAATACTCACCAGCTAGAGATAAAACCCTCTGGTGCAAAATGGCTCCCATAGAGCTGCACCTGCTGCTTTCTGCCAAATTTAAAGGGGAAGACCCTAGAAAGGCACACTGGGGAGGGAGGGGGGAAAGAAGAAAAAAAGTCCCTATAAAGTAGATCTGAGCTTGTAAACAACTTAAAAGGGACCCATCAGTTTTGAAGGCAGTGGCTGTTGTATGCAGCAGGCAACCCCTACAATAATATTGCACTAATGATTAGTGACTAATCCATTACTGACTAATCCGTCGTCGTTGGGCTGATGTTTCCAAGTGTCTGGAAGCAAGCGATTAGGTGCAGACCTGGTGCAATTCCCTGTTCTCCTGCTTACATCCAGAGTAACCATGGGAAGCCCCTCCATGCCTCAGTTTCCCATCTGTGCAACAGGAATCAGAGCAGATCCCTCCCTCAGAGGGTGTTGGGAGGATAAATGCCTAGCAATGATGAGGTGCTTGGATAGGAAAGCGATGGGGGACATGGTGGCAACCGTCAGTCCTCCTGGATCATAGGTATGCATGAGGGCCACCCAGACTTCGATGCATATGCCTGGGCAGGAGTTTTGGGGGTTTGTTTTTTTGGAGGAGCTGACATGGTACCTGAGAGGGGAAAACAGGTCACACTAAAAACCCAAACCTGCAGCCTTCAGGGCTGCCTCCTGCCCTCCACGTGGCTGTGGGGAAGCAGCTAGAGCCAGCATTGCTGAGCTGGGGGCGAGGGTATGAAATGTGGACAGCCATAGCTACCCCTCCCTCAGCACCTCCAGTGCTCGGCCCCGAGCTGAGTATCTTGCTCCAGTCCATCCACGTCCTCGGTCTCCCACCGCAGCGTCACCAGACACATGCTCCTCTTTCCTTCCTGCCCTGTTGCCATCAACCCTCATCTTCCATTTCCTTCCCATTTAGGTGACCCACCCCAAAATAAACTGCCTTTCCTCTCCCTTCCCCAAAAACTAAATGTTGGCACTAATGTGATACCTCTTGCCATGACCCTGGTCCAGGGACTGGGGCAGTTTAGTAGTTTGTGTTTGTGCAGCACTCACCGCCCAAAAGGGCCTGTTGGCCTGCCATCCCTCCATACATTCATAGAAAATTTGGGTTGGAAGGGACTTGGGAGGTCACATCTAGTCCACCCCCCTGCTCAAGCAGGACCAGCCCCAACTACATCATCCCAGCCAGGGCTTCGTCTACGTGGGTCTTAAAAACGTGCAAGGATGGAGACTGCACCACCTCTCTGGGTAACTTGTTCCAGTGCTTTACCACCCTCCTCATGAGAAAGTTTTTCCCAATATCCAACTTAACCCTCCCTTGCTGCAACCCGAGTGCATTGCTCTGTGTCCTGTTGTCTGCCCCCACTGAGAACAGGGACAGTAAAGGTGGTGCATTGCAATAAAATAAGTAACTCAGCAACATCCCCTTAACGGCTTATCGGCAGCAGTCTGTGGAGCCGTGGTCACGCCGGTGCGCGTGGCTGCCTGGCAGTCATCAGGCCTGCAGGATAAACTATGTGGACACAAGTCCTCAGGGGCACCGAGGGGCAGTGTCCACACATCTGTCCCTGTCCAGTGTGCAAACAGCCCGGGTGTGCCAAGAGCAGACCCTCCCCTGCCCTTTGGTGTGCAACACGACAGCCGCTACTAGGCTTAGTGACAGCCGTCCCGGGAGCCAGCGCAAGCTGCAGGAAATGAGCGGCTGCAATCCAATCTTGTCTCCTTAAAGGCTAGAAGCTGGCAGTGGGGGGGAGAGAATATGAACAGGTGATGAAAAGAGATGGATTTACTTTTCATACTGTCCCAACATCCTGCTTAAGGAACTATCAAAGTGCTTCTGTAGAGCTGCGAGGGCATCGCGCCGACCGGGAGCTGTCAAGAGACTGGATTTCACATCATCCATGCTAATGCCTTGGTTTCAGTTTGCCAGGGGGGCCCACCGCTGTGCTCAGGGGCTCAAAGCAAGCCCCTTGAAAGGCAGTGAGATCTAGAGAAACCAAGAGACATTGATAGGGGCCCTTCTCTGACATCAGAGATCACAGCCATCCTCATATTTAGCACGGGGCTTTGGCTGGTGCATCCTTTGGGGAAATGTCCCAGTTTGCCCAGTGGAAGACTCCCTGCCACAGGAAGAGGCACAGGCTGCATTATGGAAACACACGGGCCAAGTTTGGCCTGTGCTTTAGCCAAGCAGGCCAGAGAGGAGAAGCTTTCCTGGTAGGCCTCGTCTTTAAAATTCCCCGTTTTATCTTTTGTGACCATTTTCAAGGCACCTCTGCCTGCATAACCTTAACTCGGGCCCCTTTGCTTGGGCTGTAAAGACCCTTGACTGAATGCGTTCCTAAAACAGATGTCAACTTGAGTTATTCTCAGGAAACAAGCAACCTATTTAACTTCTTCCACCTCCTGCCAATTTTATTACTTATTTTCCTTTCATACTGGCATTGACGATTGAGCCTACTGTTGCTTCAATGCACCCTTCATTGAGCTCTCACCTTGCCCCTCCAAGGAAAACTGGACACGCGTCCAATGCAGGGCTGACATGCAAATTATTTCCTCGCGTTTGCCCAGTGAAACCGGTGTGAACTCAGGCTGCTTTAGGCCTCTTGCCACCAGCCCCAAGCTGATGCCGTTTCCCACTTACTTCTGGACTCCTTCACATGGAAGTGATAGCTTGGACCAGTGCAGAGTGGTGTGGGGAAGGTGCATCTTTAACCAGCTCTCTCTAAAGCCAGCTGAACCGGCGGTGGTGTTGGGAGGAGGCTTGTATTGCAGAACAGCACTGGGAAGCTGAATGAAGCAGACCCCTATGAGCTCTGCAAAATTTCTTAATACCACCAGCAGGAGAGTGGCATTTCCAAAAGGGCTTAGCACCGGTCTAAACTGAAGTCAACCAGCCTTGCTGTACAGGCAGTGTTGGATGGGAGCAAGGGTGAAGCATCACGGAGCAGCTTAGATGGCCCTTAGCCGACGCAAGTCTCTGTGAGTGCCAGGTAGTGGGATTCGTCCATCTCTAAGTGCCATAAAGTTAAAGACTTAAAAATCCTAAAGCAGGATCACAAGGATACAAACTAAGGCTGCCTAAGCAGGATCACAAAAATACCCAAAGCTTTGATGGAGCTCAGCTCCTCTGCCAGGGCCTTCAGTATTATACTGCTTGGAGCTATGTGCAGGAAAAATGAAACCAAGATCCTGATGGTCTGGATAGTTATAGCTGCTCCACACTGCTAAAACACAAGCCTTCATAACAGAGAGACGAGCTTGAGAATTAAAGTGTGGTCCAACTCGATGGGAAGCTAAGGTATCATTCAGCGTAAGGGACACAGTAATATTGCATTATCATCATTCACAGCTATGACATGACCCACAACATATAAAACAAGTCAAGTGTCTACAGAGCAGAAGTGCTTACAGCACTTGCTCGGGACTCGGGAGAGCTGGGCTGTCCTCCAGCTCTACTGCAGACACCTCACAGGACCTTGGGTCCATCACTTAGGGTAAAGCTTGCAGAAATGCCCGAGTCCTGTTTTGCAATGCGGCCTGGATATGCTGGATTTTTGGATCCTGAAATAAACATCCCACTGGGGGTTAACCTGCACCTTTGTGCACTTTGAGCTTTGGAAACCAACCCCTTTGTGGACACAGAAGGAGTGCAACCCTGATAGCTGGGCTGCTATCACCCACCACATCTGGACTGGGTTTCTCCAATGGGTGGCCTGGGAAGTAAAAAGGTCCAGTGTCTCACTGCCCACCACTTTGCTCCATTGCTTTTATACGTGCAGTACCAAGCGTTACAAATATTTCAATGCCCCAGCCAGGGAGTTGGCTATCCAGGATGAAACCCTTCTCTGTATTAAATATGCTCACTTGAATCTTTCATGCATCTCCAGCAGATAAGTGAGACAAAATGCTATCACAAGAGCACAAAGGGAAGGTAAGCAATGACTGTTACAAGAGCTGAGTGACTTTTTGAATAATTACTTAGCATTCAGTCAAGAAACTAGAATAAAGTCATGTGAACCCCAGGGCTGGGCTATAGCCAGGGACCTCGGCAAGACACTGCTGGTCAGTGACTGCTGAATGTCCACCTGGAAAAAGGTCCCGAGTGCTTGCATGAAGCTTAATTAACTATCTGTAAAGGAGGTGTAAGACCCTTGGGTGACAGGGGCAGGATTTTGTTCTCCTTATAGTCAGAAAGTGGTTGGGATTTTCCACAACAAAAAGTTAAAAAAAATAAATAAATAAAGCAACAAAACCTTTTAGGTTGACTCACACTTACACAGTGTGCTGATGTTTATTAGATGTTTTTGGTCAGAAAATGTGTGTGTGCGTGTGTATGCATATGTGTATGTATGCGTGTGACACACACATACACACACACACCCCATTGTCAGAAAAGACCATTTCTCCATCCACATTATTTCCACCAGTTCTCAAAACCCCAAGGAGAGACTCTGCATCTCTGTCAATAGGTCCCCCCTCCCTACCCTTGCCTGGAAGCGTCCTGCGTGCACCTGCAGCCCCCACGGCCCACACTGCGAAGCTGTCAAAACCACCCACGGCACGACACACTCACAACCTCCAAGTCCGCGGGCCCTTGGTCCGAGACCACACCAGGGCCTGGAAGTTCCCCCGAGCTGGCCAGCAGCTCGAGCAGATGGGTTTTACAGCCCCAAGGGGGAGGAAAACATCTAGAAAAGCATCGACGACGGTCTGTAAATACGCAGCAGATGATGCAGGAACAGATGACATGGGGAAGAGCTTGGGTGGTTTTCATTCCCAGCCCTTTGGGGAGATGGCTGCAGAGAGCTGAATGAGAACAGCTGCCAGAGCTGCCGCCTTCTCCCCTTCCCCGACCTCACTCTGCAGCTCATTCATAAATCCGGCTGCGTCCTACCTGCTGAGATTTGTTTCTCACTCTGCTGCTCTTCTTCAAGCAGAAACAAATGATGATTTTACTGTAAGACGGACCTGCTACAACCTGTCCTCCTCGCTGCCCCTTCTCTAAGCGACTTCCTCCCTGGCCCCAGCCAATGCATTAGTGTCCTCTCTGGGAGCAATCTTCCCCTATGTTCACCGCCACGCTGATGGCTTTGTCCTGGGTGGTATTAGTGCCCCTCCCAACACTAGGGAGTGACCCCCTGCACTCCGGTCCATTAGCGACCCCGTCTGAAGGGGCAGCACTTGCACTTGCTTTTAAAAGCAGCTCGACCATTAGGTCCACATGACCTTGGTTGGAGATGCCTCTCCCTCCTGGAAATGAATCTGATTCAAGCCCAGGGCAGATAAATTGTGTTGCAGATGCTTCCCAGACTGATTTAGGGACTTCTTCACAGGGTAGATAAATAAATGGGGCATGGAAAGAGCCAACCAGCTTTAGTGGGACAGGGAAGGGAAACTAAGTATACATACATACATATACACACATACATAGGATATATATATATATAAATAAAAAGATACACAAATATAAAATAAGATAGATAAAAGAATCTATATCTATCTATCTATATCTATATCTAGAGAGAGAGAAAATAAATAAATATGTAAATATAAAATATATAAAGAATATATAAAAGAATGTCTACTATACATACATACATACATATATACATACATACATGTATGCAGAACCTACCGGAAAAAAAAATCAAAAGCTACAGACCAGCTCTTCAGGTCCAAGGGAAACTATATTTGGTAAAGGCTTGGGAAAAAGGTTACTTGAAAGCCCTTTTTCTTTTTCTGGGTTCATTTACAGCAACCTGTGAGGTACTCGATGTCAGCAGTGACTTTCCCAGACGCCATGTCCTGACCACAGCCCTTAAAACTTAGAATCAAACTTTTAGAACAAGACTAGATGACTAGGCCAAGATGACTTCCAATGTGTCCCTTTACACTGAATACAGGAGACACAAATAGGTAGGATACAGTTGGGAGAATCCATCCATGGCCAACAAGCAGCTGGAGGAGGTGGAAAAACCCATGGCGGTATGCCCAAAGAGATGCAAACCTTTCACATTCTCCATTTTTGTCTGTACGCAAAATGGCAAATATCCATTGCCTCTCATATTCCAGGACACGCATTCTGGATTTACAGAGGACAGGGAAAGGGACATGAACTTTTTAGGCGTGGGTTCACAATCCAAGAAAGACCTGTTTAGTTGTGTAAGTCATGGTCAGATTGGGTGCTGGGCTCTAATGGTTGGGCCATGTCAGGATAACAACCTACTACTGCTCCCTATTAATACAGCCTACCATGCTAGCTCAAGAGGTAAAAGGCAATGCTGCAATTTTCTATGAATCAAAGACAATGAAGGTTGAAGGGACCCTAGGAGGTCACATCTAGTTCAACCCCCTGCTCCAAGCAGGACCAGCCCCAACTACATCATCCCAGCCAAGGCTTTGTCTACCTGGGTCTTAAACACCTCCAAGGATGGAGAGTCCACCACCTCTCTGGGGAGCCTGTTCTGATGCTTTACCACCCCCGGGTGAGAAATTTTCCTAATATCCAACTTAACCTTCCCTTCCTGCAACTTGAGCCCATTGCTTCTTCTGTCATCTGCCCCCACTGAGCTCCATCTTCTTTGCAGCTCCCCTGCAGGGAGGTGAAGGCTGCTACTCAATCCCCCTC
>NW_017728991.1:2598971-2604802 GCF_001723915.1 Gavialis gangeticus | reverse complement strand
CTGCAGACTCAGTCAGCCCATTTCCCTCAGCCTCTCCTCACAAGACCTGTCCCCCAGCCCACAACCACGTGCATTGCCCTACGCTGGACTTTCTCCAACTTGTTCACATCCTTTCCATAGTGGGAGGCCCAAAACTGGACAAGGGACCCCAGATGTGGCCTCCCCAGCGCTGAATAGAAGGGAATAAATCCTTTCCTCGATCTGCCGGCAACGCTCCTACATTGAGCCGTTGATTAGTACCAGTTGAGCCTGACAACCCAGCCAGCTTTCTATCCACCTTACGGTCCATTCGTCCAACCCGTACCTCCTCCGCTCGCGCGCTGCTGGTTGATCAGAACCAGAACAAGCAGCAGACCAGTCCCTGGATCGGGCGAGCAAATTGCAAAAGGTCAACCAGGTGCATAAAGCGCCCCCCCAAAAAAGCCTAAAACTGGACAGAAAAGGTGATTTTGGGTATCCTGACAGCAAATGAATTTTCACAGCTGTGGGTCAGAGCCAAGCAGAATCAGCAGCTTTTCCTCTCTGCTGCATCCAACCCAAAGCAAAATACAAAATGCTGAAACAAGTAGCTGCCTCCCCCCCTGCCTCCGGCCTCCTAACGCCCCCTTTTCCTGGTGAGCTGTTTTACAATAAGCAACCCGCTGGGGTCACAGAAACATGAGAGGCGCCTTTCACCTCACACAAAAGCGGGTGCAGGAGGAAACCTCCAAAGAGCTTTGGAAAGGGAGGGAAGAAGGAAAAAAAAATAAAATAAAATAAGAGACTTAACACTACCCCCTTGTCATCTTTGTCCAGGCTTCATCAGAGACTGCTGCTCTCCCTTTTCAGCTCCCCGTTTCTCAGCCAAGCTCCTCAGGTGTTCGGCTGTCATCCAGGCCCAGAAAAAGACATTTGCCAAGCTGCTGTGAAATTCAAAGGTTGTTCAGAGATGGGGGGCGAAGGGGGAGAAGGGAATGAAGTTTTTTCTTTCCTACCTTAAAAAGGCAAGAGGAAGCAGAACCAGGGAACAAAATGGGGCCGAACGGATGAAGCCGAAATGGGGAAGCACAAGAGCAACTATGCCCCCCTTAAACCGGGGCTAGCACAAAAGCAAGAGGGAATCAATCAAAACGATGGGCTGCTTGTGACAGGAGATGGTACGAATGCCTGGCCTCTGAGCAAAGCAATGGCTTCTGGAGCTGGGAATTGCTTCAGTGCAAAAGTAGACGAGGCAGGAGAGTTGCATGGCAGGGGTTTTCTGAGTGGCAAATGCTAGGGAGCTGCCTGAAGCATCAATTAGCAGCTGGATAGGAGCCAAAGGGAGCCCAGCTGCCCTTCCTTCGGACAGGCTGTAGCTGATGGAGGCAGGTATTTCATGCCCAGTTGCTGGGGCATCTCAGCAGCACGCCGTCCTCTTGGGCCATCTCAGCCCCGACACGAAGCCCTGGTCCTGCTCACGGCTTCCTTTGTGCATAGAAACTCTGCCCTATCACCCACCCTGACCCTTCCCCACTCCCACCAGCCCATTCCTGGTGAGCAACACGCAGGACTAGAAATGCCCGTGCATTTAAGGAACAGCACGTGCAAATCTCTAAATAGCTATAATTGCGCTCGGAGAATTGCATGGGGGAACGGAGCCCACCAGGGCCCGGAGTCTCTGCACAAGGCTGCTTCCCAAACATGCCAGCCATAGGCGCGAGGCTCCCTCGCACGACAGCTCAGCGGTCAGTGCTGCCATCTTTGCAGCCAGGGCTGAACAGCTCAGCTCCAGCTGTGGCACGGAGCTCAGTGCCTGCGTGCATTAGCCGTGGCAGCAGTGCCCGTCACGATGCTGCAAAGGGAAGGTCTCACCCTGCATGAGCCGAGTGCCTCTAGGGCCTGACTGGGCCAAAAGGCCCCTTGCACCCGCTTGGAAGGAGCTCAGCCCCCCTCGCAGGCCTGGGCCAAAGAAAGGGCAAGAGAAGCCTTTCAAAAGAAACTCCTTCAGCAGACCTGGATAACCGCAGAGTACACTCTTATCAGAGCCCCTCGGCGCCAGACGTTGCAACGCACACAAAAGCCCAAAGGCAGCACTTGGGCCGAGTCAGCTCAGGCTTAATATTTGCATTTCGTAAAGCAAACTCATAAATCCCCACAGGTTTATCTCCACTTCCAGTTTGTATTTATTAGCGAGAGTGACAGGCCGGTTTTCCTCCTAGTTACACAGGTAAATAGCAAATCGAGCTCCCACACCCGTCCCTTTTTAATGCCCGGCCTTCTATTTACCATCTCTAAACAGGCTGGGATTACATGACCGACAAGCAGAGCAAACAGCCTTTGAAGTAAATATTAGTTATGAACTGGGAGAAGTCCGCTGCGGAGCATCGGGCAAGCAGTCGCCAGGGAGCAACATCCCCGCGCTGCAGGGGAAAATCGTCCCCGAGCCGTGGAGACAGGTATCACAGCCCACAGCACTGGCAGAGAGGACAGCCAGCAGCACCCACGCCGGCATGTCCATGCAGGCGAGGATTAGTGCAGGAGTGGCTCCCGGCCAAGGAAGAGCTTTGAACAAAGATCCCGAAAGCAGACAAAAAAAATTAGGCTAATGATTTACATCCTAGGCCATGTGTGCAGAGCAGGGGGTGCGTAGGCAGGAGTCCGCTCCGGTTAAGGCTTCTACCCTGGTGTTCTCAGGGAGCCGAGTTCAAATGTAACCTAAGGTAAAAGCCATGCAATGAATTGGCCGAGTCTCTTTTTAACTCTCTTTTAGAAAGCTTGGTGCATGCACAAGATTAGTTTTAACCAGTCAATTCTTTTAAAACCCAACTGATTAGATTACAGCAACTTTTAGTGTGGATGCAGTTATTTGAGGATAAGGGCACATCCTATTAGTCTATCCAGTTGGTTCCCTTTGCAGCACGGGAGTGAGCTATGCTGGTTTGAGCCCCGTTAGATGAGGCCAACAACATACATGTTGGAGGGGTTGCATGTACACAGCCCCAGGTTTAGAGATACCCAGCGCTGGACTCAATCCACACTGTGTTTTGGGGGAGCTTTGGGGTGGAAAGCTGATTTCCCTGCAGTTGTACAAGAGCTCCATCCACACCCAATGTGCACGAATGAAGCGCAGCGCAGTGACTCCAGTGCTTGGCATTTCTTCCGACTCGGGGCCCATCTGCAGGACAGAGGAACTGAGCAATAAAGCAGGAGCCCTGGAGAGATGCTGTGCACGCTTCCCCCCACCTTTGCTCCCTGTTTTGACACTAAAAGTGAGAAGCAAACAGAGTCCTCCTTCCCTTGCCATTCCCCTTCGAGCCCCAGGATGGATCTGGGCCAGCCGCGATGGCAGTTCTTTGGGACTTGCAGAGGCCTGTCCTCAGGAAGCAGAGCTGCAATGGCACAACAGAGAAGCAACCGCACCTCCACCCTCCAGGCTCTCACCCCGTCCCCATCCCACCTTGCTCCTACTAAACAGAGGTGGGGCAAGCAGATAGACTCAGTGCTCCTGGATGAGGGAAGACCCCCGTGGCCACCCACAAAACACCAAATCTGAACTACTTCAGTATCACAGCCTCCCTAGCAGGTACCCAAAATACATTCAGCCATCCCAGCCCTGAGGTACACCAGGGGTTTTAAGTGCAGTCACAGAAAGGACCATCAAGCAGGTGCACATGGGTGATGGGGAAAGCTCAGCTTCAAGCCAGTAGACCCAAGGGTCAGGTGGTTTTCAATGGAAACAGCTGGGTGCATGGCCCTATCGGTCAGATTTTGCCCGCTGTTACACCTCCGCTACTCCATTTGGGGCGCCCCAGGAGCATGTAAGCGAAGGGCGGCTTTGGCTCGACAAAGATGAACGTGCCGGGGGGCGTAGCACGTGCATGATGTCTCTGCATCGTGCAGAAGCCGGTGCCATTTGCTATGCAGGCAGGAGGAAGGGGTTGCAGCTTGCACAGATGTGTCACAGACATTAAGGCTGGAAGGGACCACGTGAAATCGGGTCCAGAACCAGCCAGCAGGATGGTGCCAAAAACTTGGCACCTGCCTCTTAGTCTCTCCTCCAACCGACCCCTATTAAATTACTTATGCCAGTATTCCCCCATGAAGCATTGCCGCGCACCCTCATTTCCACTAGCACGAAGGCTGGCCCACAACATAACAGTGCAATTCCCTGCCACCCGAGAGCTGTTTCTTCACAGCCTGCATCATTAGCTCCACCGCCGTCAGAACAGACGGGATTAGGACCAGGGGCTGAGTTGTCTCTCTATAAACACTTTAAGCGGTATTTTTAGCAAGAGAAAAGTGCGATGAATCCCTAGCAAGCAGCCGCAACAGGACTCGGAGCAATCATGGAAATCCAAGTTCGACTCGGAGGGGAAACCTGTAATTTGCCTGAAGGCTGTTCCTACTTGTTGTGGGTGGGGGGCTGCCGAGGGCAATCGGCCGAGCGCTGCTCCGCTCTTTGTGGCTGGCAGGCGCAGAAATAACCAGGAGAACAATTCAGAGGAGCTCGCTGCCAGCAGGATCGCTCCTGCCATTTTATTAGAGGTCTCTCTCCATGCATCTCCTCGAGGCCCTCAGTGCGTATTTTCTGTAGACATGTTTCCTGAGTACAGCGTTACGCCATGGAGTTATTTCAGGAGTTGGGGCATTTTCACACCAAGGGGCTAAGTTGCCTTTTGCTTAGAGAATTTCCACCAAATTACTGTTGCTTCTCTCTGGAAGGAAAAGAGGAGAGAGCCAAGCCCTGCATTAGACTTGCCTTCAAACACTAGTGGCCGTAAGGAAGACTATATATCCCTTTGGGACTGGACTCAATGATCTTCCAAGGTCCTTTCCAGCCCTAATGTCTATGAAAACTTAATGGCTATGAAATGTATTAATTCTGCCATGTTGCTAAGAGGAGACCAGGGCATCACTTGGCATGTTCAGGTCTGTAAGGCCCATGCAGAACTGGGCTGCTGAATTTTAGGGACCACGTACAAAGCCAGCTCCCTTTCATCTGTTAGCAACTTTCAATCACCACTTTTACAAAACCAAAAGCTACTCACACTGCCGTCCAATTCAGGGTTTCATCCCATTCTTAAATTTTAGTTCAGGAGCATAAACAGGTTTTAAAAAAAAAAAACAAAACCCTTCGGAGTCATGCTAGCCTGAACAATGGTTTCAAGTAAAAGAAAAAAGATGGGTGAATTTGGGACTGGGGATCTGAAAGTTTCAATCATATATTCAAGAGGCCAAAGAAACTAAATCAAAGGCATGCAGGAAGCCAAACAAAGTTAAACCATTAAAATGGGTCCCAAGCACCAATATCAACCTTTGAGAAGAAACATCATGGTTGTACAATGCAAATACCCTTACACGAGGCCTTGCTTCTCTTTATTCTACTTTGTCTTTGGTCACAATATAGTCTACGTTTAAAAAGAACTGAAGAAGAAGGCACAAGATCTCAAACCATTTTTTAAAAAAATATGTAAAACCTTCATCATTTAGGATCTCCCTTTTATTGTATATGTACATGGTAACTCCTTGCCATTTGCATGGACACTATAGGGTAGGAAACACATATAGAGCTGGAGGAAGAAAAACAGGCACTTGAAGGGGAGGGAATTAAAATTGTAATTGCCATTAGGGGGTGCTTAAAGTCACAGGCAAGAGATGGGACAGGGAAGCCAGGCTGGTACATACGCAGTCTTGCTTGGTTTGGGCAAAGGTTGTCCAAGCACAGCCTTTATAGTCAGCCTCATGCACTCCGAAGCTGTCTGGCAGGGCCTCAGCATGGAGGTCTCCAAGATAAGGCAGATGGAAAAGACCAGGGATGAACAAGGCAGGAAATGGGTTTATTAAGAAGCGTTTCTGTGGGTAAGGCCATCACT
>NW_017728991.1:2585475-2593971 GCF_001723915.1 Gavialis gangeticus | reverse complement strand
GAGGTCTCCAAGATAAGGCAGATGGAAAAGACCAGGGATGAACAAGGCAGGAAATGGGTTTATTAAGAAGCGTTTCTGTGGGTAAGGCCATCACTGTCACCTTGATGTCCCTGCAGCTGTGGTTGTGCGTCCAAGGCATTGCTTCACCTGGCCACACACCAAGCTTCATATATTCTCCAAATGGAGCAGCACCTATAGAAACGCAGTGGATCCTCCTGGGATCGATGGCCTCTCCTGCCTTCAACTGGGCTTGAAGCACCGAAGCATCTGGGACCTCCAACAGCTGTTCACCTCGCAGCATCAGACTCGCGAGACCACGTCACCAAACTGTTCGAACCCCAGTCTGATCTTCATGGCTCACGCCTGTCCCTCTGCTCCGCAAAAAAGAAAAGAAAGAAAAAAAAAAAAATCGCCCAGCTTTGCTTTTATTTTATTATTCCCACTACAAGAGGCTGCAGTGTGTGAGCAACATGCTTTCCTCGCTTGGTCAAACCATCCACACTTCCAGGACTGAGACTCGAAGACATAGGAAAAAATTCCACTGCCGCCTCCATGGAAACAGGAAAACACTTGGCCCTTTAGAGAGCAGGATAATAACAATAATAATTAAAAAAAAAAAGCTACTGCATGACCCCAAACCACTTAGCTATTTGCCCCAAAGCATCCGGCCTGAAAGTCACCCGGCCAAAAGGAGAATTTCCAAGTCTAAAGGCCCATCAGTGAGTGCCTCCGGGGCGGCTAATTCAGTCCCACTGAGCCCTGTGTGGGAATCCACAGGGTGAAGTTGGAGCCAGGAGACAACGGAGGAAAGAAAAAATTCCTGGCAAAGCAGGGCACATAAATCAGTCATGGCCCCATGGACGGGCTACAAGTCTTCCCGTGGCAGAAGCAGGCAGCGAGATCGCCTCGCGGCCTCAAATCCACTTTGATTTCTGGAGGAGCTCCTTTCCCTGCAGCTCCTGCATCCTCATTGGTCTTGCTCAGCCCTCCGAAGGCTTTCCCAGCATGCCAGGCACGGCCTATGCCCCCGTGGCCGCTCTGGGTCTCCCGTTTCCATCCCAGGCTGCTCCCTCATCGTGGCACCTGCAGGCAAAAACAAGGTGTTAACACTGATCATTGAACCATTAATTGCACCAAAGGAAAAGCTGTGTCTTTTCGGTACTAAGTTGAACCTCAGCTGCAGCTCAGAGACCAACACAAAGCATGGCGTTGGAGAGACCAGCAGAAGTCCCTGCAAAGTTTGGGACCCAGTGCTGCAAGGTGGAAGAGGGAGGGGTTGTGTGCAAGTTGGGCTGAATTCAGAGGAGGTCAAGGGCTCTCAGTACCTCTAATGGGAGGCTCAGCACCTTGCAAATGGGGCCCTGGGTAAGTCCCAAGCAAAGTCCAGGAGTCACCCCCCTCGCCAAGCCCTCCTCTCCCTGGAAGGAGGCAGCGGGTACCTTCAGACACCAAGTCGTGCTATTCTGAGCTGGTCAGAGTGACCAGTTGTGGAGGAGCGAGTGGCAGAGCTAGCACAGGGCATGAGGAGGTTTGGAGAGCTGCCAGGTGACAGCTTAGGGAGAAAAACCTGGTGCTTTTGAGGCTGGAAGCTCTTTGCAACAGGGACTGTCACTATTCGAAAGCACAGAACCAAGCACACAAGGGGCTCCAATGTGGCTGGCACAAAAACCGTTGCAATGAACAGCAAGAATCAAACTAAACATCCCCAAACTGCACTGGTTGGGCTCCACGTGCCTCCCTTCCCTCCACACCGCCCTTCAGCCTTGCTCATTAAGACCACCAGCTCTTCATGGATGCAACCCCATCTTCCAATACATCTGCACAGCTGGCCACAATTCTCACCAGAAACCTTAGGCCTTGTTGCAATGCAAGCAAACGCCAATGCAGCACCAGATGGCTGGTTCTGGGGACTTGGCACATCAGCAGCAGTTGTGCAAGGTTTCCCACACCCCACGCAGGCAACGCACCCCGTCCTGACCACACACGGGGGGGAGAAAGGAGCTCAGCCCTTTGCATCCCTCCAGCGGAGGTGACATCATTAAGGGACCTGCCAGCAAAGACGGACTTCTCCGCACTAGGAATCGGGCTGAAGTCGACTAGCTCATTTCAAGCAGGCTGCCAAACAGCTGGCGGTCGATAATGACTTACGGTCCCATACTGAGCCAGCCAACACAAGGGGCTATAAGTCAAAAGACCAGAGAGGAGAGTGGGCTGAAATCGTCCACGAAGAAAGCAGTGGTACTTGGCTCGAGAGAGAGAGAGAGTGGAGAAATGACAGCTGTTCCTAGCCGAGGCCTCCATCCTTGTCTTCACGTGAGATTAAGGCACCAATTCTGTCATCTGAACCTCTGCTGAACGGAGCGGATCTGGACTGAGCGTGCTGGAGGGTTAGCGAATGCCTCGCGCAGCTGGGAGCCGGCGACAGGAAGAAATCAAAATGCCATTTCTACATGATAAAGGGCCGTGATGGGACACACAGGAGGATGGAGCATTTCATGCTAGTTTTCAGTATTTATATTGATTATACATTTTACATATATCATACACAGACATGAATGTGCACACACACACACAAGCAGACATAGACATATATAAACAGATCTTTTCTTACAAGAAACTCCAAGCAATGTACAAGTTCCTGATTAAGCATCCCTAAAAAAGCCCCTGGGAAATCTGGTGATCTCCATATTCTGCAAAGGGAAGAACTGAGGCACCTTTAGGATAAAGGCAAAAACAAGTCTCGGCAGACTCAGCTCCACGTTAGGGAATAATGCCTCTGTGGCTGAGGCCTGAAGGGGCCCAGGTGTCCTGACTGATCACCCTATACCTTCAAGAGTGGAGAAACCTGCCTGTCTTGCACCAAAGCTAATTTCCACCAATGCAAAATTGCATTTCCATCGCCTGTATCCTCAGCTGAGACTGGGAGGACCCTACAGCTGCTGGGGGGTGCGGGGGGGAGGGGGTTGGCTTTGATTTCTCAAAGCTGCCGTGGGTGTTGAGCGAGGAGAAGGAGAACAGCGAGGTGGCAAGTGCTGGGCAGCACAGGAATGAGCCCTCCCCATTGCAAAAAAAGCTCTCCCCCGCGGACGGGAGCAACAGCAGCATTTTGGAGGCTAACTTGCTGAAGGCATCCAACCTTCATCCAGAACACACCCAACCTCCTTTTGGCTTTTGGAGGCTTTTTCCTTGCTTTGGGGGAATCCGATTGTTCTCCAATTCTGGTTTTGTGACAATAAAATGAATCAAAGCATTTGATCATGAGCAGATATCCTAGAGTACACCCTGCTCGGCTTCCCTGTCCTGCTCTGATGGCAGCTGGCAGCGTAGGGAAGGAGAGGAAGAGGTCTACGGTCACAACTCATACACCATACGGCACCATTCGCACCTCTGCTCACTTTCTGCCTGCATCCTGGTCCCCTGAAACATGAGCAGTGTCGAACTGTAAGTAGACGGTAGGTGGTTTGCCCGCACATTGGGCACAGGAGTCTGGGAGTGAGGGAAAAAAAGAGCACAGCTCCCAGACATCTGCAAAACCCCGTGCAGGAGTCTCCCTAGCTCTTGCAAATGTGCTAAAAAATAAAACCCTTTAAGAGCTTCCAGATGTTCTGCTGATGTTGTGGTGTTACCCAGCTCAACCCCCCCAGGGCCAATACGCAGCCTCCCGACTGCCTGGATGAAATAGCAGCAGCCAAGGAGAGCGGCAGGGGGGAGTGGAAGAGGTCAAAAATCCCTTCTCCTCCTTTCCCCCGGACCTCAGCCTGTTAACCCACGCGCTGCTGGGCAACATGTGCAGTGCGGTCAGAAAGCCGTCCCACCCCTCCTCCCCACCTGCAGCTCCAAGCACATCCTCATCTTGCAGGAGTTGCGCACATGTGCAGCGAGGCCTGTGCGGCAGAGCTCCCGAAGGCCTTTGGGACCTCCACACAACAATGCAAGTAGAGGAAGGAGAGCTGCTGCCTCACATACAGGGCCCTGCCGGCGTATTGGGCCGCATCTACGGTGTGCTCTGACGATGCTTTCTGCCTGGGCTCTCTCTGAAACCACGTCCACAAGGGAACAGAACAAGTGACAGGGCCTATTACCACAGCTAATGAGCACAAATGCAATTGAAAAGGCAGCTCAGCCACAGCAGTGCAGTGTGCCGGCGAGCACTGCTGCGGCAAGCGTGCCGTGTACAAGTGGCCTGGAGGGTGGAGTGGATGCCAGAGTCGTTTGCGCGGCAGGCCTGGGCTCTGCCCTCGATGTTATCAGAGGCTTTCCGACCCAGTCTATGCCCTTGCATTAAAGACAACTGGCAGTGGAGCGTGACCAAGACAGGAACAACAGATCGGACCAGACGACTGGAACAGACTAGCACGGGATACAACAGGTAATCAGGATCGAGATGCCTCGGCAGAGATGTAAAGATTGCAGATAACACCAACCCCTGCAATGACAAACCCAAAACGATAGCAGATGTCACCACCAAATCCGGAAGATGCTGTTTGCATTTAACACACACCTTCTTCCACTGCCAGATTAAATCGCCCTCAAGCAGCTTAGAAGGAAAATGGACATTTTGGTCGTAATACCTTGCCCTCTCCTATCGGAAAAGAGAGCAGAGCAAACTACACCCACATTAGGATTGAGGCACCAGAAACGGACCTTTTTGAACGCTGGTTTTGCAGACAGACACACTCACGGCACACTGGGCTCAGGCTTCTTTACTCAAGGCGGGACAAGGTAAAACGCACTTCTTTTGAAGTCCACCCCCCTGAAGCTGGCTGCACAGTTGGCAGCAATCAGACCTCCATAAAACACTGATATCGCAGCTATGTGCGCAGGCTCTGATGTGTTATCTCCCCCTCGTGGGGCGTGGCAGGGGTCACTGCATGCGGCGCACTTGAAAAACACATTCCCGCAGGGGATCAAAGGGACTTCCTGCAGTGCCTGGCATGAGTTCCCGAACGCGGCGCTGCCACAGAGGAACACCTGGGCTTTTATCATCGTGCCCGGGGGGGCTGCAGATCCACGCAAGTCATGCAGGGCTGCGAAGCGTTGCATGCGAGTCCCAGCCGCAGAGGCACAAGTTCCTGGAAGAGCCACGACAGCACCGGCCGCTCGAGGGGGTGATTGCAAGATATCGCTTATCTTAGGTGTTTCTATGGCCCCGTGCCTCATCGTGGCTAATATATTTATCTACCTCCCTGACACTCTGACAAGATAGAGAAGTGCTATAATCCCCATGGTACAGATAGCCCTTTTAGGCCTCTATTTCCTGGCCAAGGGATGGCACAGAAAGTCAGCAGCGTGGCATGGAAAACGAGCCCAAGCTTCTCATGCCCCAGGAAGCATCGTAGGTGTTGCAGCATCCTACCTCCTCAATCGCCTAGATGATCCCTCAGCGCATCAGTGACCACCACACTGGATGTGATGGGAGAGGTGTCCATCACGCTTCACTTCTGGGACTTAGGGCTGTCTGCAGGAGGCATCTTGCTAAGCAGGAGATGCCGCTATCTGGCATCTCAACCATGTCTCATCAACCTCTGAGGGGCTCCAGCAGGCAAAGAAGGGTTGAGAGCACCAATGCTAATGGTGAATGCTGCAGGGGCTGGAGCTGCCTAATGCTAAGCCTGATCCAGAGATTGAGCCCCGTCCTTGAGAGGGGCCAGGAACTCACAAGGCTTCACAGATTGCCATTCCTCTCCTTGCATGGTCAGGGCAGGAGACCTGGCCAAGTACCAGTCAGGACAGCTTCCATCTATTAGCTAGAAAATCCTCCTGGAGTTGCAAGGGGAGATGTTATTCTTCACCAGTGCCCCCAAAAGCTGCAGGCTATTCTGGGGCTACTGTGGCCCTGCCCTCTGCTCCCCCTCCCAGCCCAAGCTGGGCTGGTGGGAGAGGGGTCCTTAGCTACACAAGTGTCCAGAAGCTGTAGGGAGGGTAAAGCCAGGCATTGCCTACTCCTCCGAATGGAGGAACCACTCAGTTGCTTAAGACCTGCATCCTTCCCATACCAGAAGGCCGAGCAATTCGCCTGCGAGGGCCACCCAGGCAGTGAGTCAATGAGGCCTCGAGGCTCCTCTTGGCTGAGAGACCTTTCTGCTGCAACCGCTACACCACACAGCCTCCCTGGGGACGTGGGGGAGTGAGAAGAAAGAGTCCTGGGTCTCTAGAGCTCCGGGAAGCTGGACGGCGCACAAGGGCACCGGCTGCAGATGAGCGTTTCCAGCACAGGACAAAGCCTGGGTCCAGAGCAAACAGAAGGGGAGGCAATAATCATCTAACAACAATAATGATAATAGGATGTGCATTTAGATCTGTTTGCTCAAGATCTTGTTTCCTGCCATCTCCCCGCCCCCATCCTCGCTGCTTCCTCCCCAGTGCATCTTTCCAAGCACCGACCAGACTTTTAGCTACTTCCAGTGTTTTTCATTCAGAACCATTTCCGAGGACAGGAATACATCGTGGCCAGGGGCATGCACGGGCAGCAAAAAACACGCAACAAAACAGGAAAGCAAACCAACAGGCAAGGGAGCCTCAGGGCTTCAGCAGCTCCCCGCCTGCTCAGAAATGCCTAACCACCCCTTACCTAGCAGGTCTTGCATCCACACACCTGACCTGACCCCTGCATCATGCTGGGAAACTCTTTGCCTCTGAAATGCTGACCTACAAAAATGCAACTAAAGGGTCAGCTCCTAATGCGACTTGTAAAACAAAAGGACCTAGAGCCACCATTGACAAACAGGACCTTTTTGTGCCAGGGGCTGTACGTATATGCAACGAGAAAGAAGCCAGATGAGACAGAAGAACAGAAGCCCTGAAAGATTAAATGATTGGACCAGGGACGCACGGGCGCCTGAGCCCGTGCATTTGCCCTGAAAACCACAAGTCCCAGTCCAAAGCATTTACCCCAAAAACCATTCTCCTGCTCCTGAGTCAACAACAAGGAATAATGTCTCCAGTGCTGGAAGGGGGGGTGAGAAAGCACCACCCACAGTCTTTGCCCTAGCTGAAGATCTGCCTTGCAGGCCCATTTAGGGTAAAGAAATGAACCCATGACACCACCTCATCACCTATCCCTCAGCTTGAAAAACTGCCTGGTTTTCTGCTGTGGTGCAGACTTTCTGGGGGTTGAGGGACACGGGCACTATCCTGGGGAGGAAAGAGGGGACAGAGCTATTTTTGATTCATTGCTGATTCAGGCTGAGGGAGGTACAAGAGGAGATGGCTGCTTCTTCCTACGACAGACACTGGTGCACTGCGAGTCCTAAAATGATTCGTAGCCTTGGGAAGGGCATGCTCCATCATGAACACGCATAATGACCAGAGTGCTCTTCAGCAAGCCAAGGATCAGGTTGTAAAATAAAAATCAGCAAGGCCAGGGAATTTCAAACCATAAATCCTCGCCTGTCAGTGCACTATATCCTCCTCTGCTTAGGCCAGTCTAGCTAGCTGCAGCCTCTGGAGAGACGGTTTCACAGTCTAGCAGACCACCCTGTTGGACATGAGTACATCCTCCTCGCCGGCCTGGGAACAGCCATACCAGATCAGAGTACAGATGCCTGATTGCAGCTGAGCGGAGGATGGGGCAGCCAAAGAGAGGATACATCCTTTCGGCTTCATGCTCCTTCAGTGCTCATGCAGGACTCCTCTTCTCTGTTGCCCCTTGTCTCCTCAATCCTGTACCCAGCAGTGCCACGATCGGCGATCCGTCGAGGGTTCATCCTGCCCCCAACAGCGGATGGCATCACATGCCCCGCAGGAAAAGTATAAACCCAAGAGGAAAGGATGAACTTTCTGATCATAAGGATGCTCAAGCACTAGAACAAGCTACCTAGGGAGGTGGTGGGATCCCCACTCCTGGACATATTCAAAAGCAGATTATTGGCTGGGGTGATTTAGTCTTGAGCAGGGGCCAAACTAGATCACTCATGAGGTCCCTTCCAGCCCTACTTGCCTATGAACTCCCATCATGGCATTTGTCTTTGGTGAAAAGTTAACTAGAGTTATAACTTGAGTGTTGGCCCTAACTCGAGTCCCAGCCACAAATGAAAGCCCTTACCACTGGTGTGGCTAAAAATTGCTCGGCCTCTCAGGGACAATACGCTCAGATTCACACAACCCATCAGGCTGCCGGCCTACTCACTGCAATAGGGGAAAAGGCTAGCAACACCCGGGGGCCTCCAATGCACCCCGCAATCCCTCCCACTCTGCGTGCCCCGAAACAAGCCAGTTCGCCCATCGCTCCGTGGGGAAGATCTCACAGGACATCAGCCACGCCAAGGTTATTTCACAGGCTGGCCACGCTTGCTTGAGCTAGGCTAACTAACGAGTGTAAACTGTCGGTCAAAAAAAAAAAAAATCAAATATGCACACCCTCATTAATTCAGCCTTTCTTTTTAATAACATGCTGCACCTGAAGCAGTGCAACGACCGTGCAAGAACAGAGAGGTGATCATGCAAAGCCGTCCACGCGGGATATCGGGGTAGGAACGCGCTATCACTGGAGGGACA
>NW_017728991.1:2564590-2585182 GCF_001723915.1 Gavialis gangeticus | reverse complement strand
AGTTGTGTGGTCTGGGTTTGCTTCCAACACAAAGTGACTACCCGAGTGTGACACACGCGCCCGTTCCCAGGTCTTTGCGCTCGCCCTCCGCTATTAAGTCAAAGGGGGATCTGTGGCTGCAAGGTTGTGCAGAAGACCTGGTTTTGATCGTCAGGCTGAATTAAGGCCTTGTTGATAGCAACTCCACGTTGTAGTTACATGGCTTTCGCATCCGCACCGGGTGGTATAGCCTAGTGCCATCTTGTGGCCGCTCTACATCTCTGGTGGGGAGCGGAGAGGCACGAGGATGAAGGTTGGAGAGGCACAAACACGTGCAGCCTTTAAAGCTTCTCCGAGCACAACCAAAAACTATGACACTGCTGCTATAAAGGGGTCTATAAAAGCACCTGCCAGACTTTGCTCCTCTACAAACATTTCAGCTGCCCTATGTGAAAGAATCCACCTTGCAAAACCCATCCTCCCCGTGAGTAACATGCTGGATTATCTCAGCCAAGGTGTGCAGGTTTCTGGCTGAGATAATCCAGCCACATACTCAAGAAAACAGGGGTACCAAAAATAACTGGGCTCCCCGTGTTGCAATATTCTACCTTTTGCATGGCATTTCCATCCAAACAAATAGTCACCGTGTACCAACTTGAGCGTTGGCTAGATGAAAGCCCTGCCAGCAGCAGAGCGCCGCAGAATAGATGTCATTAAAGCTCTTTAAGCCGGAGGAAGCTATGCAAGTGTTTTGTTCCCATGCCGCCCTTGCTGGTAATGTGTTAATAAGTAACCGTGTCCCAGACAGGTGCTGTCAGCTTACCTTTAGGAACGCTTGTTCTGTGTAAAGGTGAGTCACTTCCCTCGAATGGTGCAAACTACCGTGAGTCATGGCAAGAAGGTCCCTTTAACCAAACATACTTATATTTTCAAGTCATCGCCTAATATTACACCCATGCATCCCAACGGGGTCATGCACTGGATTGCAGCCACACCTGGTAGTTCAAAGAAGGGGTCCCTACAACTTATCTGGACAGGAAGCTGGACTGTTTGACGACATCCTGAAGAATGAGCAGAGCACAGCAACACAGACCTCCACCACCTTGGCAATTCAATTAAAAAATAGCTAAGGCCAATAGCTCAGAAATGGGCCCAGCCAGTTGCACAGCCCAGTTGGACCCACAAAGGGAACTCCAATTGGCCACTAAAAGATACTTTGCTTTAAAGTTAAAAGCCTCTAAAAAAGTGACCGTAAACCTCCCCATCCCTGAATAATTCCTGGTCTCGTGTCAGAGGACAGGGGCAGAGCCCAGCCACTCCAGCCGAGGACCGATTGGGTTGGCATGCAAAACCTGCCATCCTAGAGGATTTCTCTGGTGGGCCCGTGGTTAGATTCTGACCATGGTTTGGGGGGAAAAAAAAATAAAGCGCTGCCATTTAATGGGGTTCCTCTTGCCTGCCGAAGATAAGTAGAGAGTTTGGGATTAGTTTCTAGGGAGAGACGGGCACTCGCATCACAGAAGACATCAAGCTGACAGACATCCCTTCCTGGCAGTATCAACAGAGAGGTGGTGGACTGGTGCTTGGGACAGGTTTCCAGAGCTGCTGAATAAAAACACCGTATCTTTCTCTCTCTCCATCCGGGGTCCCTATGGCAGTGGAGTCTGCACATGGGGAAGTCCCCATGGGTGTGACTGTGCCATCAGGATGCTCTTACAAACCTGCCTGACTCAGTTTGGGGCTCTGGTTGTACCTGTGGGGGTATTTCCAAGGGTGCAAATCCTTCCAGGGACTCAGATAGCCACCTCCCAAAAAGCAGCCCCACAGCTGGTCACCCAGATGCGAGTTAAGCTGCTTCAGTCGGGACCTGAAGCCATCCCCAGGACGCCCCGTGGGACAGCAAAACGGTGGGTGTGCGCGTCAGGCTTGTGGAATGCCTCCCGGCTTGATTATTAAACCAAGCCCTGAAGTTCCCGGTGCTGCCGCCCAGAGCAAAGACCCGTATCCTCTGTCCCAGGGAGATCCTGCCCCAGGGCAGCTCTGCATAGCTTGCTCTCAGCTCACGTCTGCACAGCAAAAGGAGGAAGGTACGATCGGCACCTGTGCATCGGAGACGCAACGACACGGGTTTTAGCAACTCTGTCTGTGTGCGCTCGAGTTGCCAGTGCCACTTTGCTATCATTACCATCTATAGTATGGCAGCTAGATGAAAGCTAAGGCAGGGATTGCTGCAGTCCCTTCCTGCTTTTCATGCTGAAGCCATACATCATGTTCCTAAGGCGCCTGAATATAACCAGCAATGCCGATGTGCACTGCAATGCATCCTGATTTGCTGGAACAGTTAGCCAGATGAAAGCCCAAGGAAATAACACCCCGAAAGACTCAGAAGAAGGGGTTTCTCACTAGAAGAAAAGGAGGTGGCACCGTCAGGAAGAAGGGAGTGCAAAAGGCAAACCCTGTTCTCCCAAGGATTCACAGCCATGTGTCTTGGCCATCGCTGCTGTGGTCACTTAACCACAACAGACTGGACCAAACCACGTGCTGTTCCTCACGTACAGCCCTTGGACTATGTGCATGCCACAGACTCAGCCTGAAAAATCAGTGTGCTTTCTGTCAAAGTTGTGGGTGTGTGCACATCCCCATGGAATAAGAGAGCGCAGAGAAAAAATAATGCTGGAGACGTGACTTTTGAAATCCCCTCTGCTTCCAAGGAAAGGATTGTCACTGCCCTGTGCACTCTGCAGACAGGCACTTCCTAACCTGGCTACAGCTGCCAATAGCTTGGCTCTTCCCTATGCCTTGGTAACCATCCAGGTGGACAATAAAAACTAAAAAAAGGAGTGCACCTAGAGTTAAGGTCATGGAGCAAAGCTCAGATAAGGAGGAATGCATCAGCATCAAGTGAATGCCCCTGGTCTGGGACGAACGCGTTCGCCCCCAGCAGCCCCTGGGAAACCCCCAGTGGAGGAGCTTGGTGCTTTTGCTGGCATCCTTCCTCCCACCCATTTCACAATCAAAAAATCAGCTGCTCGGCTCCTGAAAGCGGAGCAGAACAATGTTTCCCTCACTCCCCATGACTTCCTCTTCCCACTTTCTGGGTTGTACATTAACAGAGGGCTTCAGCTGATGAACCCAGCCACGGTGATTCAGACCCCATCTGTCTCATGTTCTCCGCTTCCAGCTAAACAGAGAGTGAAGCAATGCATCGGACCCAGGATGCTCAGGAATCCCATATAAAACTGTAGCAAAAAACTCTTCCCTCTGATGGTCAACGATGACAAGCCACCTCCTAGGAGATCTCTGCATATCCTGAAAGGATTTGCACCCTTGGAAACACACCAGCTGAGACTGCAAAACGGTGGATGGATATATCCAAAGCCTCAGATTCAGCCGCAGGGAAGAGGAATAGGAGTGACAATGATGCATGCCCAGCGGTCAGCTGCGCAAGCAGCTGCACATCACTGTGTTTCAGCTTCCTCGCCTGGATCTAAGCAGGATCGAATTATCCCACCCTGAGAATCAGAAAGAAAAAGTGATGGGATGGATCTCAAACTCCCCAGCAAGCAACTAAATGTTGTGGAGGAACCATCTAAAAATGCAACCATGTTATCTGCAATATCCTCCATGGGCACGGGATGCTCACAGTGCCTGCCAGGGTGGCCCAGGGACCCTTGAATTCAGCTCTGCTCAGCCACGTGAGGGCTTTCCTTTGGCTTAGATCATGCTAAGCACACATGGGGTTTTTCAGGCCAAAGTCTCCACACGCTCAGGCTGGGCAGCTCAGTGAGGCGCAGTGCCGATTGCATATGGTATGCAAAGAACCAAAGGATTTGAGTACAGCAATAATAACCCGCCATGTCCAGGTCACAGTCCAAGCTTTGGCCTGTTGTCGGTGCCTTGGGACACTTCATGTCCTGTCCTAAACGGCCATCAAAGCACTGTGCTAACATAGCAGCTCCATGCCATCCAATAAGTGGCAAAACTTCAGGACTGGGTCAGGTGCTCCTGTCCCTCTCTCATGGGCTCAACTCCTGGGTGTAAGCAGCTCTGAGGAGTCCACAGAGCAGCTACGCTTGAAGAAAGCTCAGTCCTGCCGGACCACGGGAAAAGTCCTGAATTATTAATAGATTCAGAGATGTTAAAGGCCAGCAGGATCATCGAATCATAGAAAATTCAGGTTGTAAGGGACCTGAAGAGGTCCAACCCCCTGCTCCAAGCACGACCAGCCCCAACTCCATCATCCCAGCCACAGCTTTGTCTACCCGGGTCTTAAAAACCTCCAAGGATGGAGAGTCCACCTCCTCTCTGGGGAGCCCGTTCCAGTGCTTTACTATAGTGAGAAAATTTTCCCAATATCCAACCGTTAAGAGTATCTAGGCTGGTCTCCTTAACCCGGGCCAGAGATTTCATGGCCCTGCATCCTTTTACAACACGGTTCCCATGCCTCTGAATTCAGCACTCAGGAAAGAAGAGCCGACTATCCCTGGCTGTTGCAGACAGGTGTCGTCCCAACTCTCCCTCGCCCCACCATGCCACCAATGCTCCTCAGCTCATAAGCAGACGCACCCTTGGTAGCCAAATCATGGGCCTAATCCCAGGTGATGCTGATCCCCCATCTAATCCATGCAAAAGCACCCTCCCCGCTCCCAGGTGCTAAGGGACACTGAAGGTGCTCAGAGCACCACGACGCTTTGCGGCCATGCCGAGATGGAGCAAATTAGCCAGCTGGTAAGAAGAAAGCCGTTTCCAACGCCTTCCCTGAGCCAACAATCAAAACGCAGGAGATAAAACATAGCTAAACCCCTTTCACACACCATCCTTTTCTGACGGGTGGGGAGGGGGGGAAAGAAACAGAGAAACCTCAGCCTGCAAAACGACTGCGCAGCTCTGAGTTGATTTCTGTCCCAAGGGGATTACCAAACTTAAGCAGTGTTTTTTCCTGTTCTGACCCTAAGCTGATTAATTTCTCCCCTGCCTTTTTTTTTTTTTTTGGACAAAATACGGTTATCAAATGCAGGCATGTGGGGGAAGAGAGGGACAGGGAGCGGGAACTACCAGCGCCCGAGTAAAAGGTGCAGAAGTGTCAGGGCTGAGCAACGGCAGCCTACACCCCGATTCCTCCATGTGTCTTTCCATGCACCATTTTGGCTCCCAGACCGGTAACAATTTGTGTGGGGCATGTGGTTAAATTTGCAACCTTCAGCCTAGGCTCCAAGGCATGTACTGGAGTGGGATTCCCTAGAATGAAGCCCGATGTCTCAAACTCCCTTAGTGCTATAAAAAACTTGCTTGTACCAGGAACAAAACACGTCCATGGGACCGCATCCAAGGTCAACCAACAACACTCATCCAGGCAGCATCTAACCACCAGGACCACAAACCTTCCTGGTTCAAGTGAGGGACACTCATCGTCCAGCTGCTTTCACTAACAGAGGCACGCGGTATGGCATTAAAAGTGCATGCAAGTTTTCACCCCTCATGGGACAGAGATAGAGAAAGGCAGACAAGATATTGTAATCACGTCGCTCACGCCTCGCTTGCGTGCGTGGTACAACGAGCGCTGGCAGCTGGGCAAGCCTTCGGGGGCAGAAGGGAAGATGCACCTCATCCCCTCCCTCTGCCTGAGCTGCATCTGATAATCATAGAAACAGCAAGAGCCCCCGAGTGCAGCCCACTGCAGCCAAGGAGAGGAGCTGCAAGAGGGGGATGCAGAAGGACATTGTTATCCTTAGTGCAAAGTCATTAGAGTATCACAGACGATGAGGGTGGAAGGGACCTCAGGAGGTCACATCTAGTCCGACCCCTGCTCCAAGCAGCATCACCCCCAACTACATCATCCCAGCCAAGGCTTTGTCTAGCCGGGTCTTCAAAACCTCCAAGGATGGAGAGTCCACCACCTCTCTAGGTAACCTGCTCCAGTGCTTGACTACCCTCCTGGTGAGAAAGTTTTTTCTAATATCCAACTTAACCCTCCCCTTGCTGCAACTTGAGCCCATTGCTCCTTCTGTCATCTGCCACCACTGAGACCAGTCCAGCTCCATCCTCTTTGCAACCCCCCTTAAGGGCTGCTATCAAATCCTCCCTGCAGACTAAATAAGCCTAGTTCCCTCCACCTCGCCTGTAAGTCCTGTCCCCCAGCCACCAGACCAATTTCACTGCCCTCGTCTGGACTCTCTCCAACTTTTCCACATCCTTTCTGTAGTGGGGGGCCCACAACTGGACACAGGACTCCAGATGTGGCCTCCCCAGTGCCGAATAGATCAGAATAATTACTTCCCAATCGAGGGCCTCTCAAAAGACCTGGCACAGCAGTGCCATTTAGAGACCCCCAGAGAAGGGACCATTGCACTAAGCATTACAGACACATACAGCACAAGTGAAGTCAAAGGACCATGGTCTGCCGTAGGGCACAAGCACCAGGCATACGAGCTATTCCAGCATGAGGCAGGAGGTCCCTTCCCATCACACCAGCCACAAGGATGGGATGGGGGAAATGTTCTACACCCAGATCTACCCCATGGGTACCTCAAATGGGATGATTTTTCCCCCCAAAATGCTTAGTGTTTGCTGGACTGAATCAAAAGGTAACACAGCTGCTTTCTTGCCAGTTCCAAGTTCACGCAGGAAAGTGCTCTTATCCCTCCTCCTACAAATCAGGGTTGGTGGCACAGAAAAACTAAGGGATTTGGTCAAGGTGATACAGAAAACCCAGGACAGAACCGAACCCCGGTCTCTGAAGCGTGCGTGAGCGTGCACACGTACACCCAACCCTCTCCTTCTCTGGATGCAGCCAGAAGATAGAGCATACGGCGTCCTATAAAGAGATTGATCTGGGGAATTAGCAGAGCAAAACACAGTTTAATTTTCACAAGGGTCTCCAGAATTGGATTAAGAGGTAAAATGACTTCCCATCTTTCAAGAGACAGGCCCCCAGGTTGGGATTAGGGATTCACTGACAAGACGAGGTAGAGAAGCTTCTCTCTGTGCCCCCACCCTATACAGCCTTTGGAGAAAGAGGCAAACGTAGGCTGTTCTTCTGTGCATGCTCAACTAAAATCAAGCCAACAATCGCGCATAAAAATATGCACAAAAAAAGCCTGGAACATGGACATGATTGGGCTTTTTTTTTTTTTTTTGCTTTCAAAATATAACCAAAAAGCCCCCATTTTGCTTTACTAAGATTAAATAAAATTCTTCTACATGGCAACAGAAAGGCCTATGCAATGCCACCTTGTCACCCCCCCCAGCCCAACTTGGGGATGCCTGTATAATAAGAACAAAAACCCCCATAAAAAAAAAATCTTGGAGGTTTTGTTTTCTATTTTTTCTCCCTTCATGAATTATTTCAGGAGAAAAATATTTAACTTCTTCTATCATTCAACTGCTGGGACACTGCACATGGAAATGTTGCAATGATGGATGAAAGAGCTGGGTGTACTTGTACTGGGCATTAGTAAAAAAAAAAAAAAATCCCTGATATTGTTGTACAATTAGTTTGGTTACATACTGGCCCAAATTGCTCTTTGCATTTCTCAGAGTGCTTTTTATCCCCAGTGCTTTGGAAGTATTAACCAATTCATTCCTGCTCCTGGGAGGCAGATTCCACTGTTCCCATTTTACTGATGGAGAAATGGAGGCAGTGAGGTTAAGTGACTCAAAGCCACAAAGGAAATCCCATAGCAGATTTAGGACCAGGACTCAAGCATTACAAATCTGATCACTGTGCCCAGAGCCCACTGCTTCCCTCTGCAGGGAAGCAAGGAAATGGTTTACGTGATGCGAGCTGGAAGGAAAACTTTTCTAGAACTACGACCCAGGGAGCCTTGTGGCTACAGCCAACTCCAAAACAGCAACAGACAGCACTGCATTTTCCCTGCAGTGTTTTTCGAGGAAATATTCAGTAAGATAAGTGTCCCCCCTTTGAAGAAAAGTACAGCTAGTCAAAAGCAAGGTAGAAAAAATATTTTCCCCTACAAAAATAATTAAAGTTTTGGAGGGAAAAAAAAAGTTAAAAAAGGATTTTTTTTTTTTTTTCAATGAAAACCATAAAAAGCTTGACAGAATCTGAAATGTAGATATTCATGGTGGAAAAGCCTCTCTTGTTTGTTTAAAGAAGTTGGGCAACAATATTTCCCTGATTTCTATGCACTGTTGCACTCAGGTGCACAAGCGAAATAGGACCACGTGCAACTGCACTTAAGAGACCTTGACCCGACAGGACTGTACACGACATTATACGATACTGGGATTCTGGCCCCTACTATTTTCCCTCTCAGAGATGGTGACCTCAGTCTGCTGGGTTTAAAAAGAAGGGGAAAAAAAGAATTGTCCAACTGCCCAAAAACATGACACTTTGCAACGATGCTACTCTGGGAATATGGAGCAATTCTTCCTACAATTTGTGCAATGAAAGTTGTGGCAAATTCCTACAAGAGCTGCTGTTGCTTTCTGTAACGGGTCCGATAATCAGCCCCAGGACATAAGAGTTTGGGTTGTAAGGGCACTGGTTTGAATCCAGTCTCAGACCAGTCCAGTCTTACCGGTCATTAGCAACCGCCACTGGAAATTGGGTGAGTGGGTGCATCAAGACATTTCCCAGTGGAAGACGGACCAGATCTTAAAGCCACCGACCCATAATGCAACCACTTGCTTGCATCCTCAGGAAAGGGCTTAGAAAATGGACTTGAAGTGAGATGCTTCCTAGGGCTGGTCAGGGATTTTTCAAAGCTGCTGTTCACTGGAAAATGCCAAATGGTCGAAGCAAATGCTTTGCACAAATGGACCAGATTCAGTCTGGAAAAAAAGAAAATCTCCCGATGGGAGCAATCCCCAGCCTTGGAGCTAGGAAAGTCTAAGTTCCTGGGTTCCCTGAACAGCTTCAGGTGAGCCCAGGAGGCCACCTCTGCCTGGGTACCCAACCTGGGACGGGCCCCAGGGTGGACTCCCAGGCCCATCCTGTCACTCCAGGGAAATGAGCTTCTTCAAAAATGTCCTTGCCCTTGCCCGAGCTCCCTATGCCCCCCAGTCCAGAGGCGTGGAAATCTCCCCCCTCCGTGCAACGGCTGATGCCTTTTCATCACTTCCAGCATCGTAACTTTAATTTACAAGGTTAATTTTAACGCCCGCAGCCACACAAGTGTTCGGCTTTCTCTCACGCGCACGCACACCCCATCGAGGTAATAATCTTTCCACTCTGCAGGCCCTCGCGAAAGCAGAGCAACAGGCCGACGGTCTGCTATTTTATTTTTGTTTGTTTTATTTGAAAAAGAAAAGACCAGAAAAGAGAAAGCCCAGCACAGCTCCCCTCCTCCCCTGCCTCTCTCCCCACCCCTGGTTTTGTTTTCCAGGCGCCTTGATTTATTGATTGCCCAATTCCCATTTAATAGCTTCTCTCACGGCCTCAAACCAATGGCATTCCTGGGGGAATGCTGCCCTCCCCGCCACGGGCTCCGGGGCTGGGGCGACGGGAGATGAGAGGCCGTCTGTTCCCAGCAGCACCAGGCCCTGCTTTCCCTGCAAAACCCAGGTTTTGTTTTACTAGGAGCAGCAGCGCTGGCATGCACGGCCCCAGGACAGGCCTCCCCCTGCTCCCGGTATTCATTTGGAGCAAAACGGGTGAAAACTTCCCAGCCTAGACAAAACAACAATTATTAGGATTCTAGGGAGGTGTTTTTTTTCCCCCTGTGTAGCAAGGGAAGAGCTGCTGCATGCCGCTGAAACGCCTGGTTAGAGCCGAAAACAAATGCAAAACTCTAGAAATCCTGGTTCAGAGATGATACCTTTTATTAGATTAGACCAACTGAGAAATTGCAAAAAAAAATTATCTTTTTTCTGCAAGCTTTTGGGCACACACGCCCCGTCCTCGGGCTCAGGGAAAATTAAAGATGGCAAAAAGTCCCCATAGGTAGAAAATAATAATCATGGTTACAGCCAAAGTCACCGCGGCTCGCTTCTCCAGCATGCCACAGCGCCAGCCTCCTCTTCTTCCATGTCTGTAATGTCCCCTCCTATTAGACCCCTTGGGACACGGCTGCTGCAACTCAATCCTGACCTATATACCGGACCTGTTATTCAAGCCTTTGGGCTGTGCCATGCACCTGAACCGTGACAGATTTCATCCTCCTGGAAACCAGAATTGCCCTTTGCTCCATTCAGGTCTCATTAATTTCCACTCCCAATTCACAGGAATCAGAACATTTCTTCCTGCCCTATCCTGGGCCAACATGATGGTGTGACACGGGCATCCCATGGGTCCAGAGCAGGAGGTCTCCTTCATGTCCCATGTGTCCCACTTCAAGATGACACGAGGGGCCAGTCGGGTGAAATAACCAGCACCGCCCACCTCTGCAAGAGGAGATTGATGGAGGGACGTGCAGCTTGCTCCAAGAGGTCACGTCCCACCTGTAGCCTGCAGGAGTTATGAACAATGCAGACGGCGGTAATGCTCAGAGACTCTCCTCCAGACGCACAGAAACTATGCAGAATGCAGACTGACATCTCCATAGTTTCCCCTCTCTGGCTGGGTGGTTTCGACCACAAAACCACGCTCCAGAGCTAAAAGTAGGAGGGACTGAGAAGCTGAAAGGAGCCGGCGGCCACAGCTAGCCACAGGCTGACTTCACCCAAGTCAGCAGGGATTAGGTGCTTCCCTCCCAGAGACTGCTTTATAGGCCCGTAACGAGGTTCCCATTAGACTGAGTGGGGGAAAACAATGATTGGGGTGAAAGGCTGGTGGGGGGGGACCCTAGCAGCTTTGAGTGGCCATGTCTCAGTTCTGCATCTTGGAGAGTGAAGCATCACACACAACCCAGAGCCATAGGACAAAATAAGGGACAAGCAGCCTATGCCTCATGGAGGGTGCCTGTGCCCAAAAACTTGCAAATAAAGAAACATTTTTTGAAAATATTGAGTTGGTCTAATAAAAGATAATCACCTCTGCCACGAATTTTGGGTCCATCCACGGTGAGACTCCAGAAGCAGGGCAAGAGACAGGTTGGACTCAGAGCTGACCTAAGCAAGAGACCTGCAAGCTAGATGGTCTGGAGACTGAGCACCATCCTCCCGGGATGTGTCTGGCCATCAACTCAGCTCTTTTCCCAGCTCTGGAGGGCCAACGATCATCTAATCCAGCCCCTGAATGAACGCAATATTTGCTGTTCCTAAACCATCCCAGATGCACGCACATCCCGCCTCAGCTTGAAAGCCTCCAATGAAGGTGTCTCTACAACTGGCATCTTGTTTCACTGTCCAGCTGCCCTTAGTTAGGCAGCTTTTTTTTTCCAATTCAATCTAAGTCTGTGGTTTAAACCCATTGCCTCTTGTATTCTCCCTGCCACCGAGGGGAGGATATTTTTCTTCTTTTAGCCTAATTCACTTCGTCTTGGTTCCTCAAGACGCTCCCTTTCTTTAAAAAGCTCAGAGCACACCTGGGACAGGTTTCAGGGCATGGCTCCCACTCCGAGGATTCCCAGCAGATGAGATCTACATCTCATTAGCACTTAAAGGAAGAGATTTAATTAAACAAGACGACTAAATTAATTAAACAAGATGACAAGACAGAGCCAAGGACTGGAGGAGCCAACACCTTGAGTCAAAGGGACTGGCTTCCAAGTACAGCCAGGTTTTTTGCTTGGAGACAGGAAGAAAACAAGTGTAAATCTCTCCGCGAACAACTTTCACAGCTTCCACAAGGAGGGCTATCAAACCAGACTGAATTATTTAGGTATCTGGCATGGAGCACATGGAGTCTGCTACGTTATTTGACTAGCAATGCAACCGAAAGCCTCCGGGAATCCTCAGGCAAGCTTCTGCTCCCTTTCCCATTTATTAGCTAGGGAAGAAACACAAAGCAGATGAACTAACTCATATGCAGAGTTTATTGATGCTGCTGGACACAGGCAGACCCTGTGGGTCTCCAGCTTCCAGAGCCATCTTCATTTTATATGCTGTTCTGTGCATGTCCTTTCACAACATCTGATGAAGTGAGCTTGGGCTTATGGAAGGTTATACTATCTCTCTCTGGTTCAGTTAGTCTATAAGGTTCAAATCTACCCTGCCTTCTTCCAGAGAGCTTAACATAGCTTGGGCTGCTGACTGTCCTCCGCTCCAGTCCCGGGGCAGGCAGAAGACCGAGTAGAGACGCATCTTATAGACTAACCAAATCAGGGATGCAGAAGCTCATGTCATCATCAGGTGCTGTGAAAGGACGTGCACAGAGCAGGCTATCCCAGCGGATGTGGAAAGGGCCAGGGTCTATCCAATTAGCTAACAATAAAGCACGTAGACACTGCATGCAATCTCTGTACCAACGCGACTGCAAAACCAGCCCGGAGCAACACCGCATGTTACTGAAGTGGGCTGCAACGGAAGAGGTGCTTCCTCTCTTTCACGCTCCCGGTCTCAGAGGAAACCACAAATAAATGTGCTCAAAATTGCTCTTGGGCAAGGGGTGGGGTGCTCCTTCTGGGCCCTGCTGCCTGAATGGAGGCAACTCAACCAGTCGCATGAGAACGACGACGACTGTTTTCGTACCGGCATCCTGGCCACGGACAAGTCAGGAATCAAGGCTGTCTGGCTCGCCAGCACAGCTGCACGTAAAATAACCAGGGAAGGGGGAGCCCTTGCATCTCAGGACAGGTGCACGCGGAAGGTAACCCTGCTGCAATGGCAGAGGGTTGGGCAAGCGCAGGAGGAGAGATCAGAGCATGTGCCTTTTCTCCCAGGGCTACAACCCTGCCCCCTCGCCAAAGTCATTTGAGGGCTACACAAGAAAGCAAAGGGCTAGTCCATGATTCATAGTACGTGCCTTAGTTTCTCAACCTGTAGTACACATACCCCTGGGGGTACACGGGTACCCCAACACTCTCTCTTGCCCTCTTTTCCTCTCAAAACTATGGCAAAAAATTTGGTGCACCGCGCATTCAAATTCCCCAGTAATAATTTGGCATGCCAAGCTTTGCACGGCACTGGGTTCAGCTCTCCTAGCTTTGGGCAACATCACTTCTAGCCCAGGTACATACTCCAGTTGTGCACCTGGGTGTAAAAAGTGGCAACCCTACCCACACCAGGTCAGACATCTGTCATAGCATGGCCTTATATGCACAGTCCTCTTTCCAACATACAGCACACAGTCTGTAAATATAAAATCCCCTGGAAAATTGAGTGCTGCGGTACTTCTTAACATTTTCAGAAGTTAGGGGGTACTTGCTATTTAAAAAGGTTGAGAAACACTGGTATATGCCATTTGATGCATGTCTCTTTGCTCTCTGGCTTCTGCCCAGTGATTTGAGAGATATGCAAGACACTGAAATCCCTGGGCAAAGCTCCCCCTACCCCTCCCATTTAAGAGCTCCCATCAGCAAAATGCATGCACAAAAGCAAGTGGCATTAAAAGGAACTTGTTAAGATGCATGGCCCACCCCACCTTCACCCCCAGAGGACTGTGGACAAAGCAGTCCCGTGGTCAGGTCAGAACAATTCATCCATATTGAAGAGGTTCCCCAATACCAAAGGACCCAGGGACATGCAGCCAACAGATCTTAAAGCTGGGAAATTGTCAGCCATTCAGTTGGGACCCCTGCTTGATTATAGCAGATTTCAAACTAGAACCAGGTAATTCAGCTGATCCTCTCCAAACACGAGCATTCAAGCCGCCTTCTTGACACGGTCCCCCAGCCCATTCAAGAACAGGGTCCGATCGGATGCTTAGGAACTGGAGAGGTCCTTTGGTCCCTTTTCTAAGGACCAAATTGACCAAAGGACCAAATTTTCTATAACAGCCTGGGAGTGATGCCCTGTAGCTTCTACCATTGCCAGAGGTCAAAAGAAGAAAGCACAGCTTTCCTTTCCGCCCTTAAAAACCAGCGCTTTGAAACCTGAAAGGGGTATGGGATGCACAGGGTGACATCCTTCTTCCCACTGCCAGCACGCCCAGTGGTACCAGTAGGAGCCACAGGACATTTTCCCAATGGGCCACACCAAGCCCCCTCCCTGCTCCCCCTGGAAGGTGCCGCAATTTCCCCGGGGTTCCCGGAGCAGCAAGGAGGTTCCCCTGCAAGGGTGCAGACTTCCAGGGCTGCGGTTCCCTCCTCCCTGCTTTGCCTGCCAGGTTTCCTCCCAGACAGAAGCTTTCCAGAGGCTTAACTTGCTGCGGCGTTGTGAAACGGTCCGTTTCCCAGTGACACCGTGTGACTCAGAGGAACGAGGCTCCCGAATGCTTTCCACCACAACACACCCAGCCTGGTCGGCAGCCTCGGACGGGGGCGGGAGTGCCGTGCCAGACAGCCTGCCAGTGGCAAACGGGGCTGGGGTTAGCAAAGCAGGGGTGGGATCAAGCACCAGGACATTCGAGGGCACAAGCAATCCTGAGGACGGAGTGGGATTTGGAAATCATTGTCCTAAAAAGGGATCTGGTTTGTATTTGCATGCATGCACACACACATGCACAGCCATTTCCATTAAAAACCTATTTTATGCAACAAATCTCAGGATGAATAAAAGACAGAAATAGACCTGAGGGCACCACAAAACGATACCATTCGAAAAGCGAATGTATTTATGCCTGGAAAGCCACAGGGCAGTATTTAAAGATGAAGGCGGCACGAGGCATACACGTTGCTTTGTCCCATCTCCAAACACCCTACAGAGTGCCGGTGGTCTCCAAAACCAAACCAGGGGCTCCCAAGCCCTGGGTTGCACAACCTGCCAGCATCTTTTCATGTGCCACACAGTTTACACATTGTTAAGTATTTCATCCTGGCTGCAGCCCGGGAGCTGCAACGACCGTTGCCAAAGAGCCCGGCTTCCCTCCAGCCCCCAATTAAAGAGGGTTTCTCAATATTTGCCTTTGCAATATCAAAAAGGTGGCTGGAGGTGGATTCCTGAGGCACTCAGGAGCTCACTGGTGGTCTCCAAATAAGCAGCCAGATCATCTCACCCCAAACATCCTCAGGCCCTTGCGGCCAGCCCTCGCGTAGACCACAGAAACCTTCAAACAAGTCCCATGAACAGGACAGTCACAGTTTCACCCTGGCCGCTATCTTTCTTGGTCCCACCAAGGAGTGGGGGGTATTTCTTAAAGGAAACTCAGTGTTCTTGGGGTTTACCCAAAATATAAGCCAGGCTGGACAAGCCGACGCTGAACGGGCACGCTGCAGGGAAAAAAAGAAAACCCACACTCCCCCTGCTACTTAATCCAAGTCACGGGTC
Source organism: Gavialis gangeticus (assembly GCF_001723915.1). Lineage (NCBI taxonomy): Eukaryota > Metazoa > Chordata > Crocodylia > Gavialidae > Gavialis > Gavialis gangeticus. The sequence goes on along the minus strand of NW_017728991.1, from coordinate 2,569,996 downwards.
TAGCGCGTTCCCTGTGGTTTTAGGAAGGGGAAGAGATTTTTTCCTGGTTCCTACAATAGTCACTTCACATCTCATTCAGGGGCCGGGAAAGGTGGAGAGGACAAGAACGACAGTGTCCTTCACTGCCTCTCTCCGAAGAACGAGCAACACAAGGATGGCCAGTCTATTGAGGGCAATAACCCCCAACATGGTTGTTGAAATTGGGTTGGTGTTTGGAGTGGTTGACCGATGTGCATCTCCAAGAAGGCCATCGAGGGGAGGTATCCATCATGCACCCCAAATATTGGGAACCGACCGTATAGAGAGGTTGGATTGGAGATGTGACGAAGATGAGCCCTAACATAAGCAAGCTCCAGCAACAGGATTCACATTTGCCATCTGATAAAAGGCCTCACCTCGTCACATGGATAACGGTGTCCGAGCATCCTTTAAGCAGCGCCCCAGGCTGCAGCTCCTCGGTTCAAGTCAGTTTGCATTCCCTGCTCTTCTCGGGCACCAGCCTGTGCGTGGTCCAGGGGACGGGATCCACAAAACCAAAATTTGCACCGCGAGGCGGTAGTCTTGGCCAACTCAAAAGGTAATACATAGTGGCTGTAGCTGCCCTTGAGTTGCTTTGGATAATGGTATAGGACAGCATGGAAACCCCGGGAGAGATGGAAAGGAGACACAGAAGCAAAATCTGCTACACCAGAGCCCAAGGTACCTAATTAGCCAATTATGAGCCTTCTCCAGCCAACCAAACCAACTAATTGTAACGATTCATTTTTGTCTGCAAAGCCTCATCAGTAGCCTGGATGTTTCTCCCAAGTCAGGTTGGGACACTGCAACTCTTAAAAGGACTGCCAAACGCATTGCCCCACTTCCATGCAAAGTGATGGGACCAGATGCACAGCACATCGGGGGTGAACTGCTCCCTGCCTCAGATGGGAAGCAATGGTGCTGCGAAGCTGGTGCGAGCACGGTGTGAAGAGCAGGGAGCCCTTCTCTCCATCCCTGAGATCCTGAACTACTGATTTCAGGCAGAGATTTTGCTGCAAGACCCACCCTGAGCGCGCTGAAGAGCGGAGCCGAGGCCTTCTTCAGCCTGGATGGGAGGCTTATGGGAGCTCCGACGGAGACGGCGGCAGAGCTACGCGGGCAGAAGCCCTTCAAGAGGCCGTCCCTCTGCCTCCTACAAGTCCCATCCCACTATCTGTCCCTAGACACCCTCCCAGCCCTGTTATACTGCTGAGATTTTTAATCCTGTTTTAACAGCGTGGCCCAACTCTTCGTGCTTGTGACTAGCTGATCTCAAAGCCCATTGCTGTGTGGTCTCCATTGCCCCAGTTTTGCAGATAGGGAAACTGAGGCACAGAGCAGGAACATGGCTCCCCCAGGTACAGCACTAGGAGTAGTGGGACTTCAAATATACGCCACTTTGTGCTCTGTCCAGCGGCTCCGGGGAGGCATTTAATCCTCAAGAGATCATCCTCCCTGCCCAAGGGGTGCATCGGGGCCCTCTTCACTTATCCAGCACGAAGGATTTATTGTACGGCGAGCTGTCCTCTCCAAGCCCGCTCCCACCCGGCCAGGAACGACGTACTGCTAATTAAATGCTGCTTTCCAAATGCTTCGTTAGAGACAGCTCCAGAGCCAAGACGGGTTTCCCACAAGCCCTCAGTGCCCTCTTTACAGCCCTCTGGAGCTCGTCTCTGCTGCTCAGCTCCCTCCCAGCCAGCACTTTCTGTCCAACCGGTTCCTGCTCTTTATTTTTGTTTCAGGGAGGATTATCACCATGGCAATGTCCAGGTGACAGTGAAGTGAGAAAACCCACCTGCATTCAAGGCCTAATCCCTTACAGCATGTCAGAAAGCAGCATGCTGCTCAAAAAAAGAAGCGCAACTGCTGTCCTGCATCTTGCATGCCGGCAAACACACCAGGATCGGATGCTGCGGATGGAGTAACCCTGGATTGCACTTGAATGACGCCCACTCTTCTTAAAGAGATCCACAGTAAAAACAATGGGTACCGAAGGCCCGTTCCTCCTTCATTTGAAGTTTCAGGGACGGATGAGCCAGGAAGCCCGAGCATGCCCCAGACAGAGGACGGCTTTGCGGTCTGCAAACATCTGGTTTGCAAGCCCCAGGGGCCTATTTTGGCCCATCTCCCTCTATAGGACATGTAGGGAGTCTTAAAGGCACTACAACTAGCTAGGAGAAAATTTCCCTACTCCTGCCCCGGTCTGAGCTCAATGGTAGTGTGTGGCTCTATACTGCTCCCTTGCAACCCTTGCTCCATCAAGGCCAGGGGATGGCAAGGGAAGCCTTTGCAGCACGGGGTGTGAAGGATGCTCTAGGTGAGGACTGTGGGTTGCTCTATGGCGTGAGAGAGGCTGCATGAAGTGCAACAGCCTCTCCAGTTCCTCTGTGGCTACGTCATGGCCTAGCACCATCCTTCCCTAGCCGTGCCTCCTGGGGTGGGGGTGGAGAAAGTTTGCAAAGAAATAACTCCTGCTACTTCCCCCTGGGCACCTCTATCATGCCCATCAAAGCACTTTCTCTGTACTAACTGGGCTGCAGAAGCCCCCTTTGCTTCCCAGGGACCCCACCATAAATTATGGGGATGCCAAATCCTTTGAAGCCTTGCCCCACCGCCCATTAAAACCCAGCTTTAAAAACCTGGGTATGAATGGTTCAGTTTAGAATGAATTAGTCAGACTAAATCACCGTTCTCTTGCTCCGAGTTCAACCTGGTGGTCAGCGCAGAGAGAAGCATCGGTGACTCCTTCACCTTGAGATAAAAACCACCAGCACGTACCATACAGGACAGAACGAGCAAGCACCACAACTGCCTGTCATACGGCATCTCTTCTATAGGTGTCAACACTGGGCACGTCTACACATGCAAATAATGCTGTTTGGCTTTACTGCACAGTAAATTTACTGTGCAGTAAATTGACTATATACTAAATATATTACATAACATTGCAAAACCAGAGAGCCATGTTGTAATAAATGTACTGTGCAGTAAATTTACTACCTGCGTATGGTAGTAAATTTACTGCGCACTAGACTACTTTACTGTGCAGTAAGTGCCTGCATGTATACACGGTGATGCTTTACTGTACAGTAGATTAGTCTACTGCGCAGTAAAGCATCTCATGTAGACGCAGCCACTACCGCTTTGTGCCCTAATACAGCATCAGAAGGAAAACCACCCTCCAGGCTGGGGGCATGTTTCTTCCCCATTCATTTCTGGCCTGGTCACAGAGCAGGGACACACCTGCAGACGCAGATACTTTCCTGCCTTGGAGAACAAAGACGAACGTTCAACATTTCCTGCCAAGTATCAACTCCGCAGAGGCTGGATTCTTGGCAGGGAGCACCTCCACGCTAGCCGGTACATCCCTCCTGAACACACATGCTGGCTGACTGCATGGCCCATGGGTCACTGGTGCCCATTCCTACCCACCTGGCTTCCAGTGAACCAGCACTTCCGCGAACAGCGGCTCAGAGGCAGCGTCACGCACCACTTCTGAAGCTTCCACAGAGCATGGAAGCAACACCGAGATGGAAACCAGACCAAGCCTCTCTGCTGGGTTTCCTGCTCATCTCGTTTGACTGGGATAAAGCAGAATCCCATCCTGGCTAGAGCCTGTCCATGCTCCTCCAGATTGACCATCCTTGTTCAAATGGTTGGAGAGCGGCAGCACAGCCTCAGGGATGCACTTTACCTTCTGAAATGGCCTGTTGGAGACAGGAGCTCCCTCCGGAGCAGGGCCGAGGAAAACCCAACCTCAGCTTCTGCTCAGTACGTTTTCTTATATTCCTTCTACTTCCTAAAACCAGAGAGCCATGTTGCAATAAATTACCCCACTTTGCAAATATTGGCCTATGTGAGAATGAGCTTCTCCCCCACACCGCATTTTTTTTTTTTAAAACAGTGTGAAAGAGGGGAAAAGCCCCTGCACAAATAGGAGGTGAGAGATGTGAAGCAGCAACCAGGTTGGCAATAGGAAGGAAGATGACCTCTCAAGACGCTTGCAAGAGGTACGTGGTTGTCCTTGCCACACATCTGTCCTGGGGACGAACCACAGGCTGGGCACTGGTCAGCCTGGAGCTAAAACAGAGGACTCTGCAGCTTGGGGAGCAAATCGGCACCTGAATGCACGGTTGGGGTTCACCAAGTCATGGGACTCTGCAAAATAAACCTCAAATGCCACGCCCAAAAGCTTGCAAAGACCAAGTTTTCCAACTATTTAGTTGCTTTAATAAAAGAGATCACATCTACCCAAAGAGCCTCGCCTGGGAAGTGCTGGAGAGGAACCCCAGCCCTGCGCTGCCTTTGAGAGGCAGACCATGAGCCTCTCATTACGACAACTCTTGGCAAACCTCCCTGTCCTGCACATCCTGCTAGTGATTTCGTATCCGGTTTGGGAATTCCAAGAACATCTGCAATTGTCTTCTGCCTAACCACAGAGCCGCGCATCGTGTCCCTACCTGCCGCGCGCCGTCATTAGACACGAAGCCTGCATTCCCTTCTCCCCAGAGAGATGCATAATTTCCAGAGTGTGGCCACACCTGGAGCAGACAACCTCTTAACCCTCGCTGCCTCTTCCACCTTCATCTGCCCCAACTGCCCCCAACTTTTAGGCAAACAATAACCCCAAGGCATTCTTGCCCCAGTGGGGGGGGAGATAGGAGGAAGTGGGTAGGAGTTAAAAACAGCAAGCTATTCAAACTGTGAACCCCCCACTCCTCTCCCCACCGGGAAGCTAACAAATTTCCACCTGCCTGCATTCAGATCCTCTCTCAGCAAGGAGAAGTCCTGCCAGCCACGACCAGAGGGCTTGTGTTGCTGCAGTCGGAAACCAGGGAAAGCATCGGAGCCCCGCTCCAGGGATAGGTGGGGAAAGGACACTTCCAATGTACTTAACAGCTTGGAGACCACTAACCACACCACCGAGTGCATGTCTTACTAATCTCTCCCCCTGCAGATAGACACGCTGCAGAAAATGTTTAACCAACAAATTGCTATCAGTAGGGAGAGGAGGAAGGGAGGCGCGATCTACACTCATCTTCTCTACTGACCATTCATCAAATTAAGAGCAGGAATTTGGGGGGGGTGAAGGTGAGACTGGAAAATAAAAACATTCTTCTAAAGAAAGATTACTAAAGAGATGCTTACTTCAGCCTATTTTTCTAGTACTTAATGTGAATTTAATACTTTTTCTACATAACTTCATGATGATTAAATAAATCTGTGTTGTTTGTCAGTTATACTATATGCTTTGTGACCAAAAAACCCCAAACAAACCTTCTATTGCAAGCTTCTATTTGCATATTCACAAGGCATTAGGCAGGAAAAAAAACCTTTGAACCAATATATAAATTATATGAGTTTGGTTATTGGTTATAAGTTTATTAG
>NW_017728991.1:2558554-2559590 GCF_001723915.1 Gavialis gangeticus | reverse complement strand
GGGGGGGGGGGGGTTGAGACCGCTGAAATGAATGTGGGTTCAAAAGGGAGATGGGAAAGCATTGCATGCATCACGCATTGGCGCGGTTTGGGATGCAGGGTGCTCCACTTGAACCAGTTTGCAAAGAAATCAAGCACTGCCTTGAGGAAGAAAATTAAGCCTCTTGCAAAAAGCTCAGCAAATCAGTGGTCCCTTCGGAAAGCCTTGGCTTGAGTTTCTAACTAGGAGTGTGAATTGGTGCGTGTGAGTTGTACACAAGTACCCGGCTCCAACGCCGTCTGATTTTTAAACATGAACACAACACTGGCCAGGTACCACCGAGCCCCCCACAGGTCACTGCATCACTCACCAGGCATCAATTTGGTGCTTTCTGCACGTGCCCCTCCATGAAGGTTTTGGGGGGTTTCTAAAGTACTTCCTTGCAGGGCACGCTGCAAACCCCAATACTGCGCTGGTGCAAAAAACACAGGAAGGAAACAGGCACCCCCCACCTGCAAACCCAATGCAATGCAAAGTAGCCAGGGCCCCAGCAGCCCTGCAGAAAGGAGCAGGTGAGGGTATAAAAATGGGGGCCCATTTTGAAGACCGGCCAGAGCAATGCTGGAGTCCTCCCTCTCAAGCATGAGTGCCATGAGATGCAGCAGGGAACTGGAAGGCCCTGCCAGGGAAGTATCCTTTTCCCTTTAATGGCATCCAGTGGCTTCCACATCCTCCGCTCCTCCCACCTTCCCAAGGGCTCGAGGAGTCTTGTGTGAAGGTAAAATCCAGCAATGCAGGACACTGACCAAACCAAAGAGTTGGCAAATGGCTGAGGTGGGGGAAATGGAGCGAACTGGAAGGAAATCTCCCTTCCTCCCCACTCCCCAGCATGCACCCCCCGCTCCCCGCCGTGCCGCGGAGAGGCCAAACTGGCAGGTATGTGTTTTCCTAGCGCCTGCCTGAATTTTATGGAGGAATGGAGCTTACCTGGCATCTGCAGGCTGGAATAATAAAGCCTTTTTACTGGTGCAATGAACATGTTTCTGGGGAGGGAGGG
>NW_017728991.1:2551811-2557957 GCF_001723915.1 Gavialis gangeticus | reverse complement strand
GGGGGGGGGGGGGGGGGGGGGAGGCAGATTGAAAACCCACACGCCAGACTCAAGTGATTTATGTGCGGCACAGAAATGCCGCGCCTGCTGCCTCCATGCTCCGGCGGTGCCCGTGCAGACACCGCGAGGACCACAGTGCCATGACCGTTCCCCTGGCCCTCCCGACTCGGGTTGCATCTCCTAGCCTCCTCCACCTCCAGTTCCTCCCAGATCCCATCACCCCGCTCCACAGGCATTCAGCAGCTGGCCCGGTGCAGCGAAGCAAAGGAGCTTTCACTCCTTCTGGGAGGCCGCCTTGCAGCCGATGCTCTTTCACCACCAGGATATCCAAAAGCCCATTTCTCTTTGCTTAATCCTCCTCCTCCCAGCCCTACGCCCGTCCACACAGAGGTGTGAAGCCTTCAGAGGTGCATTCTCCCAAACCCCCCTCTGCCATTTTGTCGTCCCCTTGGCCACGCATTCAGCCCGTCGCCTCATTCCTCGTGCATTATTCCTGCCCCTTGGTCCTGCCTTTCTCTGAAACCTCCCCGCCTCACAAGCTACCACCATCCCAGGCACACTCCCTACTTGAATCTCATGCAGAAGAGGCAGCCCCAACAGGCACCCTTTTCTTTTCTTCCTGCCATTTCATCTTCCAAAACCCATCCAGCTCACTGCAGCAGACCAACCACTTCTCCAGTCCCTTCCTCCCAGAATAAGGAAGGGGGAATTTCAACGCCCCCTTGGGTTGCATGAAGTAGAAACATGGCCATCCAAGATGCAGCAGATAACCCAGGCAAGGCCAAGCCTTCTGCAAGGAGAACACCCCAGCACAAACGCAGTGTCCCCTCAAGCGGGAAGCAGCCATCAAACTTGACCTGTCCGCTATAACTCATCCCATTTGGCAGGAAACACTCAAGGGCTATCCCAGTTTGCACGTAGGCAACAGAGCCCTCCAGCTGCCGAGGTGCCCCTTTCTCCCAGCTCAGGGTAGGATCTGGATCAGGGGTGAGGGGACTGGAAAGCAGACAAGTCACCTGCCTGCTATCCAGGAGAAAGGATCTTTGTGAGCAAAGAACTGGAAGGACTCAGTTAGGGGCCAGCTTTTCAACACTCTGGGGGATGCAAGCAACTGCATACGTGCACTGGCGTGCGGATCAGGTAGATGCATGCCCACATAGATGGACAAGAGACTCACCAGCCACAGGTGTGCACATGCAGCCAATATGCACACGCACATCAGGATTTGGGGCCTGAAAAGAGGATGCCACATCCATCCGCTCTCCCTTCACCAGGCAGCTCAGCGCAGTTTCATGAAGACAACAGCACAGGGTGTTTACTTTGGAGCAGCAGCCAGGTTCACAGTGTGTGAGTGTGAGTGAGAGTGTGTGAGAGAGAGTGTGTGAGAGAGAGAGAGAGAGAGAGAGAGAATTTGTTTTTTATGGCTCCAACTGTCAAACTTTGCAAAAAGGAAAGAGAAGAAAGTTTTGATGAAATTTAAGAAATCCAGTAAACTTAGCCGAGTTCTGGAGACATTTCCTATAGCGCTGGGGTCCCAGTGGGGCAATTCAAAGTTTGGAGGAAACCAACAAGCTACATTACTATTGGAGTTTTCTGACCCGTTTTTGCAGGATCCGACACTCGGCCAAATTCCCAGCTGCTATTTTGGTCCATCTATTCCCACCCCAGGCTGTTTGCTGCTCATACACACTGGCACAGTGTGCCTGGGGAAGGGCTCTCTTGAACGCCTCTTTCCATGCATGTCTTGCCCCCTCTAGTGACTAAATCACAGAGGGTAACAATCTACTACTGATGACCGCAACTGGAGTAATTTCGTGACAGCCAGAACAGTTATATCCAGTGCTTATGCATGTGTAGAGAGCAGCAAATATGTGGCTTCAGGCTTCCAGGCAACTGTAGACACCAAAACTTTGGTGCCCAAACCCCTAATGCGTGCATGTGAATAAGGCAGCAACACATGCATGTGGCTAGCCAGTGCTTTGGTACAGAAGGGGTTGTATGTTCTGAGCTCACGTAAGGGAGGTGTGTCACATAAATAAGGTCTTATCCACATAGGAAAGTTACTGTGTTAACGTGGGATCTCAATTTATGGGGCACGAGACACCCCACATAGTCTCTGCAAGGACAGGACAGGCGACTCCGCTTACAGCATGCAGAGCATTCAAGTGCGAGTGGTGGGCCTAAGGGAATCCACTGACTCAATACTAACTGCTAATTATCCTCTAGTCTAAAGTGTCCATCCTCCAAAGAGAGAGAGAAATAACGCTGTGCGACTTAGGGGGGCAATCACGTGACGAATAGCTAGCAAAAATCGTGCCAAACTAAGGTCGTTGGCCAAATGTGGGTGATCAAATTGCCAATATTTGCTTGGATCAGCAACATTCGCAGAAAGTCAGGTTGGTTCCATGAAGGAATAGCAAACCAAAAAGAAAGGAGTTGATGCATGCCACGAGGAAGAGGTCTGCCAAGCATCCATTATGTTGAGTATTAAAGGAGCAGCCCATGGAAGCCCACGTGGTCGTCCCTTACAAAGACACGACAGAGTCAGAGTCAACGCCCTCCTTGCTATGCAGAACTCTGGTTCTCATGGACACAGCCCAGATGTTCCAAACAGCTGGGCCACGAGATGACAGATGTGAGCCCAGGCACCGATTTTATTTTGCTCAGCTTTGTGCACACAGGGAGGATCAGTATGGGGAGATGCAAAGAAAAGAGTGAGATGAGCCCCTATAAAACCTCACTCCAAGCAAAGTGCTGGAAGGGCAGGGCAAAACCAGCTGTGCTAGGGTGACCGGCTGCCTCCTCTGCAATGCACAAGAGACAGGCGCTTCTGATGCACAGCTCCCCACCCTCATAGCTCGTGCTGCTGGTTTGCATGCAGACGCACAGCCCATTAGCTATTAGCTACAGGCCTGAGCCTGTTGCCTTCTGATGGGATTAAGTCAGGGAAGACTGGTGTCAGCTTGGAAAGGTCACTGCGGTGGAGATGCGAAGTGACCACTGGCAGCCAGCTTGGGCAGCCCTACAACCAGACTAAATAGACAGCCAGGGAGCTAAGGAAAGCAGTCTTGTATTAGAAAAGCCAGCCTCAGTCAGTGCACACACATTTCTCATCAAAAGGTGCAGATGCAGCAGCACACGGTGGAAGTGATGGAGCTGGGGGTCTCAAGCCAGGAAGGACCTGAGCTTTTGGCTGCCATCAACAAAGCTTTACCTTGCCCGGTGAAGGTCTGGGTAAAGCACCTGAATAGACTCCAACTTTCAAATCACTACTTCACAACCCACGTGCACAGCCCAGGGACACACACGGGCTAGGACAAGAGGAGATGGGTGTGAAGGGACACCAGTATCCTACTGCACCCTCATTAAGCAGCAAATCTGAAGCACAAAAATTTGCCACGCTGGAATATTGCAAATGCCTCTTCTAGCTAATTAGCTGTAGCACGCCAGATGTTAAATGACCCATAGAGCATGTTGCAGCAAGGCGCTGAGGGACGGGGCTTAATTCCTGGTAGCACTGGGTTTTTTAGGACACAACAGTTGCCTTCCACCAAATTAAAGTTATCCCTGTGGTCTCCCTGGAATACAGGATCTCCTTCCCCTGTTGCCTTGACCTTGTGTGCTGCAGCTGCGTGCTTTCACCTAGCTGATCCGCCTGCCTTTCAGTAGCAAGTAAAAGCAATTCTCCTACGGAAGAGATACGGAAGCATGCTTCACGCCAGATGAACAGCGGTAAGTATAATTCAGAAGACATTTTATGACATACCTTCGTGAAAGGAAGAGAGGGTGAAAGACAGAGAAGGTACACTCAGAAAAGCAGCCAGATCAATTCACCCCAAAATAAAATTGCAGTTAAAATCCTTCACTGAAAAAGTTGGGAAGTGGGGGGGAGGTGAAGGGGGTTGCAAAATATCAAGTGGCTCTGTGTGGCTGCTAAGCTTCCTTCCCTTTACGTACAATCCCGTCTGGTTTTGCAGCATCCTCTTCCCTCGTCTATTTGGAGAAAGCAATCAATTATTTAATCTTGACGTAATCAAAGCTAAAGCCGCACACCAGACTGGAGTCGCCTGGTATTTACCTGAACGGGTGGTGCTCCAAATCGGGCAGACCTCAGAGAAGCTGGACTGCAGTCAGGACCTCCAATTAAGATGCCAAGGGGTGGAGGCACAAAAGGAGAGAGACACGCTGATGAACTGAGAAACGGCAGCCAGGCCACGTCAGACTAAGATTGTGCAGAGAGGAACGCAGGACTCCTTTCTTGTGTTCGAAACAGCATTAAAAGAGTGGGTGCCAGGGGGAAAAACCAGGAGGAAAAGCACAGATTCCTGCAAAAGTAGCTCCGTGTTTGGGAGGAACGGAGGAAGAGACCAAGAGATTCAGCTCTGAGGTTATTGGGTGCAACTCTACAGTTCTGCTCTGTCCAAGTCTTGTATCCTGGGGCAAAATCCCCCGCTTTGCCCAATTCCCCAAGACTGAGGTTAAAACTTCACAACCACACCAGAAAGGGCCTTTAACAGCAACCCCATGAGAGGGAGCATAGCAAGAAGCAATGTGCACAGCCAATTAGCAGCTCTAATTATTGGGGGTGATGAACCAGATAAATATTGTCAACTGATCAATCAACTGACTGCATATTTTTCAACAGGTCAAGGATTGTAGCAATTTTACAAAAAAACCCTTCATTTTTTAACAGTTTTCTTGACAGAAATGTGATTTTTTTTAGATACATTTCTTCATGGAAAATTTGTGCTTTTTCTGTGCATTATTTGGATTTGTTGGCTTTTTTTTTTTTTTTTTTAAATCAATATTTGACTGATCAATTCATCCAACTTTGACTGGTCAAATACCCAGCCCTACTAGTTATGAACCAGTTGGACAGCATCTGAAGGAACAGGCAGTGCCCGGGCAGTGAGCAGATGTCTCATCGAAATGGCAAGGGTTGCAGCATTTACCTACAGGCACCGAAATGCTCCTTGTTCAGGCACCAGCCAGGCACAGTGTAATACAGGAGAAACTTGGTGCCAACAGCCCCAGCCCAGACTCTGCTGCCTTGGTCGGCTCAGCAATGACCAACTGCACGTACTAATATCTGAACTTTTTCCCAACACCCCCACCATAAAGCCACACTTGGGGCAGATGACATTCATCCTTGGGGAACGCCCACTCCTCTCCTCCTCCAGGTCCATCTCCAACCAAGAAACGGAGATGCGACAAATCCAGCCCAGGCCCAGTCAGTAACATTTATTGCAGACATACTTAGCAGATCATCCAAAACAAGACACTGGCCTGCAAACACACTACAGCTGTGCTTCTGGTTTGAAAAACCATCTTCTCCTGCAATAGCCTGCCCCACGGTATCGGGCCAAGCAGCAAAAGGTAGAGAAACATAGAATAATAGGGTTGGAAGGGGCTTCAGGTCATCTAAGTCCAACCCTCTGCTCAAGGCAGGATCATCCCTAAAACCATCCTAGTTAGGTGTTCATCTAACCTGCTCTTACAAAAAGTCCAAGGGTGGAAATCCCACAACCCCTGGAGGTTGCTTGTTCAGATGCAGAACCACCGTCAGGGTCTTCCCAACCTATGAGGATCGCAGGTGCCAGATACAGATATGGGGACTCCTAAGCCAGGCTGCAGGATCAAAGCAAGCTTCCCAGCTCTGCATGGGTCAAGTGTGTCCAGCACTGGCCCAGAAGGACCATCAACAGGGCAGGAGGCCAAGCCTTCTGGTGCCACATGCTAGTAACCCCGAAGAGATGCACCAGACGTGTTTCCCAGCGATAGCCATTAGAAGGAAAGTGCACCATTAAACATCACAGCCCACAGCCTCGTCCGGTGGTCCACGAGAGTCCAATTTCACTTCAGTCATGCTGCACGCTTTGTGCCCACTGCGCATCTCATCCTTGGCATGCATGAGACCTGACGTGTGCATCTCTACTGGGACCTGCAGGCCCTCGGACCCTGCTGAGCGACTGGGCGGGGTGGCTGGTCTTTTCGAGGAGCCAAACCTATGGATCTGGATCATTCTCCGAGGGCAAGCTGCTTATATTAGCTGTTGTCTAAGTGGAGTTACCAAAGAGGTCAATTAGAATTTGGCCTTAAACTACTATTATTCTCCCCTACCTTGGGGGTCTTCAAGAGGAGGTTGG
>NW_017728991.1:2549963-2551760 GCF_001723915.1 Gavialis gangeticus | reverse complement strand
CAGGGGGTCAGACTTGATGATCTGCCCAGGTCCCTTCTGACCCCAGAAACTATTCTAACTTGGATCCCAAAAGCCTAAGACCCTTCCACAAGGTCCCACCAGCCATCAATTCGCCTTCAAGCACAAATCTCCCCAAAATTTCTCACTGGGACCAGCAAGGTAACAGCATGGCTACTGTATTTTAGCATGGTTTTGACATGTAGACGTTACATGCAGGCCCAGCAAGCAATCATTATTTCCCACATCCCCTTTTAAAGCTGAAAGGAGCATGACCATCAAAGCCGTGCTACTGAGAAACACAATCAAAGACCATCATCATCATCAGTGTGAGGGCTGATGAAAGCAGACCACCAGAATGAGAAGCATGCCGACATGCAGCACTGATACCTGCTTCGCTGCCCTCTGTGCTATCAAAAGTCATTTTGTTTGGCATTGCCAGACCAGCAAAACCTTCTTGCTGATGACCCAGAGGCATATTGGAAGACCCTGACTACCAAAGAGGGTAAACTAAGCCTTGGCATTTCTTGCTGTATAAGCCCAAATGCCCCCTTTCAAACCCTGGCTCTTGGTGAAAGTTGGCCCCTTTCCTCGTGTGCCACAAAAAGAGTCATCTTCACAAACAGAACATATCCCAACTGTGTCCTTAGGGACTTTCTGACTACATGAAAAAAGGAGGCACTACAATTTTTTCAGACGAGTGTATGGATAGAAGCTAGTTGTCCCCCTCTATCCCTTTTTTTGATCCTGCATTTGATCTCTTTTTTTTTGATCTACGGCCAGGGCAGAATTACTGCAGAATGCCCTTTGCGGGGGGAAGACGGTGCATTTCTCACAAATACCTCCATGTGCTACAACCAACCACTGAAGTCATAGGATAAGTCATGCAAGCTGATCACAAGTTAAATCAACCTACTCCTGACCTTGACTGGTTTAAAACTTGCCAGCTTTCAGACTGTGTCATGGGTCTGCTACAAGCATGTGCCACAAAGCAAAAAACCAGAGGACCCAACACTGCCCTCTCCATTACATGGAGACATCGGCAGAATCGGTTCCTGTTTGGCACTCTCCAAGAGCTAGCTTAGTTCCTCCAGGGTGCCTAAATGTAGTGTTGCACGCTTACTCTTAGGCACCCGGATTTGAAAATGTCGGCCTCCCTCTTCCCCATTTTCCAGAGAGGGAGAAACAACCTAGGGAGAGTTTGTGAGGCTCAGTTAGGTAAAAGGTTGGCAAGGCTTTCTGCAAGTGCTGAGTGCTATTGTTAAACTGGATCTTCCTCCAGCTGTTCAGACTGCCCACTGATAAGCAAACTGTTTGGGTCCATTACAGCTTGGCAAGTCTCTAGCCTTATGCTTGTGGGGTATTAAAAGGTCACGTTGCAAGCATGATATTCCTCCTTGCTGTTTGGGAGAGCACAGGGGAGAGGAAGAAAGACTCCAATTCTGGAACTGTTATTCTGCAGATCCGGGCTGGCTACAGTACAGAGGCTTGTGAAGTGCACAGGATTGTAGAGAAGAAGGGTGGGAAAAGACCGCAGGAGGTCACATCTAGTCCAGCTCCCTGCTCAGAGCAGGACCAGCCCCAACCACATCGTCCCCGGCCAGTGCAGATCACCCCAGTGACATCCACCAGGCTGCAGACTGGGTGTCGCGAAGAGGCACGAGTCACCCACACAGTTATGGGCTCCATAAAGATCCTCTAGGCTGAGGCTCTTCTCTGTTCATCAGCCATGAAGCGAATAAACAGTTAAGAGATAGGGACCAGGGCAACGCTGGGACTAGGGGGTCAGTGCACACATCC